>NC_084664.1:76720911-77028954 GCF_028389875.1 Rhea pennata
CAACTCAGCCTGAATTTATCACTTTGACTAGAAAAAAATTGGAGAGTGGCCAGGGGAGTGAGAAAGTAAGGTAGAACTATATTCAATAAATGATGGAAAGTGAAAAGTGACTTTTTTTCCAAACCCAAGAGTTTCTGGGCTACAGTCCTCACTATAAAATTTATATTTTATACAAATAAAAATATAAAATTTTTAAAAACAAGGAAGAACATTCTCTGATTCCCCTTGCCCCCCAACTACAAATGTGATAAGGTAACCAGACAGACAGGGTGAATGCAACAGGACAGTTTCTTGCAGAGGCTGGAGCTGCTGTTTTGCTCAAGAGCAATAGTCCAGCCTCGCTTCCACACAAAGCAGCAGCTCTACTGCCTGCAGAAACACAGATGCAACAGCAGCTCCACAGAAACAAGAAACTGCAGAGGGATGAACTGGTATTAACTTGCCTCTGAGCAAAGCCATTTTCCTCCCGTCTCTGAAATCACATTCATATTCTCTCTCCTCACCCCCACCTCATCTTCATGGACAGTTTCTTAAACACTACACTGCTTAGGGGAGGAAGATGCAGGCACCTCAGAAAGGAGAGTACGCATCTCGGAAAGGAGCACAGCAAAAGAGTTTGCAACATCCCAGCCCCTAAGCTGCCCAGGGAAATGAATGAATATATTCCTTATATAGGTCTTACCAACCTGGTGGATATTTTGAGATGACTATCCATCAGCTTTCTCTGATGAAGTAGTTAACTTTGCATAACTATTTAAATGATGTCAGAAGGAGAGACTGAACAGGAATGACTTTCTAAAGGTAGTGGTCAAAATGCTCCTTTGGAAAACAGCATTTAGATTTCAGTTAACTTCACAGAAAATATTCATAAATACTAGAAAAAAAATGGCAGAATTTGAAAATATCTTAGACTTGCCACTCTTGGGACTGTTTAACCTTTTATTTTATTTTATACATCCTTGGAAGAATAGGTATGAATTTTAAAGCCTCCCCAAGCACAGGTAGATCTGAAACCAAGCTTTTCATATCCTGGATCAAGACTCTAAGATCTGCACCCTTGTTTAGAAAAATGTTACCATTATCATTTCCCATGCCTAGCAGTGAGCATTGATTGCTGCATCTTTTCTTGGAGAATCTGCACCACAGTATTGAGCACAAACTCAGCTATCACATCAGGTTTCATGCATGGAACACACACAAAATCACAGTAAGGCTTCTCCTTTAAGAACTGATTTTCCTTACCAGCTAAATACCAAAAGCACTCCATTTTTCTTCAGCTATTCTATTTCTTTCACTTTCTCAAACTCTACCACATGTAGGAAGATAAATTATGTATTGATTTTTCCTCTGTTTAATAGCCTCATGAACAAAGAGACAGTGATGTTGAAGATGGTGCTTCTGGGAGAGAAGGGACATCACCAGCAAAGCATTTTGAATGATGTCTCTCTTTTCAGTGTTTTTTTTCTCCAAGTTAACAGCCTTATCACCACAGCAGCACTTTCAGAAAGTGCATTCTGCTGATTGCTGCTCACATCAGAGCAAAGGAGGGCCATATGCGTCTGCCAGTATAGCATTTCTGATAACAGTAGGGTACAATTAATGGTCCTTTTTGCCCTCTGCTCCTCTCCTTTTACTCTTCCATACGCTTTATGAGAGCGTACCATTCTCTGTATAAGTGCTTTGTGGCTGCTCCTCTATCTGGCATCATTAATGTGCCTGTAAAAATTACTCTTCTAGTACAACTGCCCAAGTTATACATCACTGACAATTTCAGCCTGAGGTCCACAGTCACTTTACCATAATTGATTGTGCCACACACAATTACAGAAAGCAATAGGTTGCTTTTTTATTGAATACTTCAAATCTCTTAGCTATAACTGGCAGAAATTCCCTGTTAAGCAGTCAAATAACCTTCAGTCTCTTTCCTCTTCAAGTATATTTTGTGATGGTGAGAGCAGAATAGTTAATTTAGCTAAGTTAACAGATATTGTGAGGGTAGTTCCCTCAAGATATTCTGTTATTTCTTACTAGTTTTGTAGTATTACTTAAAATCCTTAGCCAGACTAAAGACCAAATGTGCTAGAGGCTGTATGAATAAAGTAAATTTATCTATTCAAACTCTACCACAAGAGACATTTATTATAACATGATTTAAAATAAAGGAACTTCAAGAAATATACTACACCTACCCATTTCCATATACAAAAACGATTTCACAAGGGTTTATCTCTTTGCTTTGGGGGGTGGGGCTTGCTGCTTGTGTGTTTTTATTTGAGAACCTGTTTAGGTGCAATGTGATTCCATCCATCAGGGAACCATAAAATGAGAAGTTTTAACACCTTCACGAAACACTCAGTCCTAAAGGATTAAAGCCTAGTTTATTTTCATTTCTGTTAAGTTATAAGTAAGTTTCACTGTGTTTCTCTTCCTGTTCCCCATTGACTTCCCCACCTCCTCATTTCTTTTTTTTTTTTTTTTGAAAATCTAAAAAATTAAAACAGACTTAATGATTAAATACACAGAAGTCACAAAAATGAAAAGTTATGGTTCCCATGGCATTTTATATCTAAAGTATTTAACTGTTGCATTAGAATTCCAGTTCTCTCATTTGCTTTATGCTAGTTTTTCTATAGTGTCTTCAATATACTGCAGCCTACTTCAACATACTCCCCTATTGATCTCCACAGAATGTGGAGAAATGGAAATGCTAGGACTTTTACTAGAAAAGAGAAGCTTCAGAATATTTCACAAGATCAGCAACATGTAACTGGAAACCAGGAGTGAAGTACAAGTACGTATTTTGGACTCTTCAGTCATAATCTGTAGAGTTTTCACAGAACATACTTCTCACTGCATATAATAACTCATCTAAAGATTAAAAGTTCAGAATATTTGTTCCAAACTCTAGCAATAAAGCTACCTCAAAAGTAAAGGTTTGGAGACATCAGGAAATAAAATTACTATTTAACTATCAAGAGTCATATACATCAGTTTTAAAAAAATTTATATATATACACATGTATAAATGCTATCAACTCATGCAAAGTAACCAACTATTCTTTTTAAGGAAGAATGACTATATGGAGCTTGCAGCAAAAAAGGCTCATGTTCAAAAAGCAACCATAAAAAAGATCATAAGACCAGATCCCAACGAACTCACAAATCTAGGAAGCTAAACTCATATCATTTGGCTACCAATGATAACAAAGCATAAATTCATAAGCAGTGAGTTCAAGGACTTAAAATATGCACCATCTCAAAAAAGGAAATACCACAACCAAGAAGTCCATTTATTAACTCCATAATACCTACAAATAGTCCTCCAATCACTAGGCTATCTTGGCAGTGGTTCCTAAATGTTGATGCTGTAGATGGTTTCTAATCATTAAAGAAGTTACTATACACTTAGCTGAGATGCACAAGCCAAATGTGCAATGAACTAGGCTTTCATAGAATGCAAGTTAAGTAAAATTGCTTAGATGTCTTCACCGTCGATTTAAGTTGACTCATTTTACTCCTCATCACAATAGTTAGGTTTTGTCTCAGTTGCTTCTTGCAGTAACTACATATCCACAATATGGATTTCCTGGAGGTCAAGTATGACAGCATTCAGCAGCACTTTCTTTTCCTGGCACCAGTTAATAGTTTTATTCTGGAGATCTCCAAACCATGGGAAAGTCTACCTTTTGCACCTAAGAGATTTGATCCCAGTAGGGCTCTACCATGTCTGTCAGCCAAAGTAATCAAACTTACAGTGCAAATGTGGAGTCCTGTAGATCTCAGCTGGACTGCTGGTCACTGAGCATATGGTATTTTTCAAAGAATAGTGCAATTCCTTAGAAAATGCTTGGTTTCGTGTGATTTTGTATGAAAAACACTCTGAATTCCATGCTACATCAAGTCCAATCCATCCCAAATTAAAAAGACATCACATGATTCTGGTCCAAGAAATTCTGACAAAACCTTACAATTCAGTTGGAGATTACCTACAGAGGAATTCTACTGGGGCCTGCACTTTACAGCTTCCCATACTCTATTACAATTGCAGCCAGAAGTAAGGTGTTCAGAACATGATGAGGATGAGCCAAAACCCAAGAGTGCCAGTGCAGGAGGAGGAGGAAGCGGCAGCAGTAGAACTGGAAAGGAGGCAGCAGGAGAAGGGTATTACAGAACTACATTGATGCAGAGGATAAAGCTGAAACTTCACTGTATGTCTTTTCATTTTAGTAGTATCTTATTTTTCTCTCAGATTTGAAGTTGATTTCCCCCCCACCCCATACTGATGACACTTTTGTAAATAGCAAGAAGGATGCTCTGTTCCTTCATTCTTGATTTTCTAATTTCAGACCTTTCATTTTCTAGAAAGTAAAACATTTGGAAGCTATCCTCTATCAGAAGGCACTACTAAGCTTTCTCTTAAAGCTAATACTAATCCTGTTTCAGAGCATGACCAAAACTTTCTAATCTCAAACCCTAAACACCTAGCTATGGAACTAGGCAACATTTCCCGAAATTAAATTAAGGGAACATAAGACTCAGAACTCTGCACAGACTACATGAAGAACAAATGACACAAACTAATAATTTAAAGTATTTTATCTCTTTCCAAAATTCATAAATGCTGTTGGTCTATCTTCCGTCTCTTATTTTACCTTCTGAGAACCTTTGAACTATGGAAATGCTATGCATCTTTCCAGAATCAGCCAGAACCAGACTGCATTACTTCAAGTTTTGCAGAGGGGTTTCTTCACCGAGTATTCAGCACTGAAAGCCATTTCTGCTTTTTTAAGGCCTGAAGAACTATAGCTAGTATGATCTGTGACCACTGCAGAGGAAGCTTGATCCACATCCATTTTGCAACAGGTCTGAACTAGTGAAATGACATTAGTTTCAGTGGATTTATTCCCAGTGCATGGCCATATAAACAAGAAAAACAAGCTCACAGCTAGTAGAGTCCAGGGGAAAGAGGCCTTAGTAAGAACTAAACAAAACTCAGTCAATGAAAAAGAGAACACTAATATTTACTGGGATTTGCAACACATGTTCTTTTCCCCAATAGTCCTGAAATATAAACCTGACAAAAAATACTATTTATCAACATATTTGCTGAAAACATATCTTTATGGAAAAAATATTTTTTATTTAAATTATTAATGATTATGGGCCAAACCAAGAGTACTTTAATCTAAATCAGCCTGAGTTTGACTCAGAATTGAAGAACAGAAAATAAATAGAATAGTTAGACTTCATATGCATAGCCCAAGCAGACAAATGTGATTCTAAATCCCAGGTCTTAGATTAGGAGCAGTGGTCTATAGCAATAAAGTTATCTGGTACTGCAAAACAGCAGAATTCTAGTCCAGCCAAGCAGGGAGAGAGCAAGGTAAAAAAAAAAAATAGATTCTC
Source organism: Rhea pennata (assembly GCF_028389875.1). NCBI lineage: Eukaryota > Metazoa > Chordata > Aves > Rheiformes > Rheidae > Rhea > Rhea pennata. The sequence goes on from NC_084664.1 coordinate 76,726,318, forward strand.
CATATCATTCACCAAATAATGAATTCACAAATCTGATAAAGGCTTACAACAGATAACATTTGAGTGGTTTAACCCAAACAAATCTATATAAAGAGACTTACTACTAAAAAACATTCAAAGCAAGGGGAAAGGCTTCCCTGAACTTCCACATACTGTTAGGGAAAAGAGAAAACTCAGAGGAAAAAGTATAAGAACAAAATGTACAGAATTAGCACTCAGGAATGAGTATCTTCAAACAGAAATCAGACTGGCACCTCAGAAACTTCTTATTCTCAGTTTATTTTATTGTTATGAAAAAAAGAGTCAAGTGATAAGTGCTTAGAAGCACTCCAGTAGTTCTCATGCATAGCTGTTTAGTGTGCAGAAGTTCAAGCAGATCTTTATCCAGGCTCAAACTACGTAAGGCACAGCACAGTGAGCGCAGAGACCCCACCTTACAACGCTATGCAGAGAGAAACATTTATAATGATTTCCTCACCCTGGTAATAAGGAAGTTATCGTGCTTCTGGATTTCATCATTTCAAGCTCTAAATCAATAAGGGGTGGGCAAGGAGCCCAGAAGGTATGTCACACACAAGGAAGGACAAAGAAGGAAAAGTCTTGAAAAATACTGCGCTGTTTGCAGTGGCAAATCCTAATGAAAAAAAATGGAAGAGAGAATCTTGAAATCCTTGTAATGAAGTCTGGCCCCAATCTGCTGCACTGGACACAGTGAAGAACAATAATTCAAATGTATATAACTTTGAGTGAAGAATGAAAAATTAATATTAGCTACCTAAGAGCGGTCTACTTTAGTGTCATTCTCCATGATTTGTGTTACATATAATTGTTCTAAAATAAATGAATCAAGCAATACGCTTGGGTGTTCTGCAGCTTCTTCAGTAATTAACTCAGACCTCTCATACTTGTATTTGAAATAGGAAATGAAGATAAGAGTAGTTTCTTTTTCTATAGCTTGTCTTATTATGCAGTTGCGTATGAATGAGCCCATGTATGTTCAGTCAGCAAGCAGAACAGAACCGCTGAGTCCCCACAAATCCTACTGAAATCAGTAGAAACTGCCGGGACATTGTAACTTTGAGAAACAGTTCAGTCTTTCTCAGGAGCCTAATTATAGGCAAAAAGGCTTATTTCTAAAGCTGCATAAGAAGATTTCAGCCACTGGTGGGGTTTTTTTGGTTTTGCTTCATTTCTGGAGGACAAAACCAGCCATACACCAGGCCTGTCAGGCCCGGTCCAGGGGTGGGGAGGAGGAAAAAGACAATCCACTGTCTCAAGAAGATACACATACCTAAATCCACTTGTACGGGTAGTCTTCAGCAGAGCTAAGATACTTTCCTGAGACAGAAGATGCAGAACTTACCAACAAATCGAAGAGTTCTGAAGAGAAAGGCAGCAACAGGGTAGAGAATCAAGACCATCATTCTATAAAGTTGCCTCATGAGGAAGTTAAGAGTAACTGAAATGGCACTGTACTTGCGTGCTCTGCCTTACACATTGTGCACAAGGAAGGTTAGGAAATAAACATATCCTCTTTGCATACTGCAAAACCTTTAAGAGGTGTTCAGTAAACCTACTTTATAAATGCAGATAAGCACTGTTTGAAGTACAATAAAAATATCTAGCTCATAACAAAAGTTTCAGACTACTAATTCTAAAAAAGAATTTTTTTTTTTCACCCATTTACTCTAAATTAGTAGACACTGAGGTGGCAAATCCTTTTGCACATTGTAATGTATTAGGGTATATACACAGGATAATACATTCAAAATCTTTGCATCTTTGGATTTTAACTAACATTAGAGCTTGAACATTACCTATAACCTCTTCTTTTGTTTCTTTAGGCATCCAATTTCCCTCCTCTGTACACTCTTGTTATTTCTCATTTCTCCAGAGCATTTTAGAAAAAAATGAACATGTCCATACACAAATGAGTATTGCATCATTTCTTTAATTAAAATCCCAGATAATTAAACCTAGTGGCTCTTCTCACTCTTCAGTCACAGTGTCCTTGTCATACTGGTCCTTTGTCCCTGATTAACTTTAGTAATGCCCCCTATTTTCCTACACTAGAATTTATAGATATGATTAACATGCAGAACAAATTTCATTTTGAAGTACACATTAGAGTATTCCAGGGTAATTTATTAAGATCCTGTGTGAAAAGCCTGACCAACTACTGTTTAATACTGGGTATTTAAATTTGCCCTCATATCACTAAGTGAAGGTAAGTTTTTCAAAGAGGTTGGTCTTTTAGAATGAAATGAGAGCAATACCCCAAAAGTCCCTACTGGAAAGGTGATTTTCCAGAAAGCAGCAAGGGCTGGCTGCTTCCTAAGGGATGGGGAACTGAAACTTAAGGGAGAGTAACACAGCTGACAGGGCAAAGACATCACCAGCAAGGGCCCACTGCATGGTATCTGAGCAAGGCGAGCAGGGCAGACACAGAGATGCCAGCTGTGGTCACCCCACAGTTCTGATCATCAGGCAAGTTCATGGTGAGGAGGCTGGTTCAAGATCAAACTAGGAAGTGAATCTACAGGTCAGGGTCAGGCCCAGCAATGTAACCATGGTCAGACAGCCCAGTGATCACCGGGCGGGTCCCTAGCAATGAGGCAAAACCGAAGTCAAGCTAGAAATCAGACCACAGGTCAGGGTCCAGACCAACGAGGTCCCTAGGTAAGCACAGGCACAGCCATGACTGAGCTGGAGACCAGTATTCCCACAGCATAGTTCAGGAAGGAATCAAAGGTCCCAGGCTGAGCTGAAATGGGGCTCCTGGGTCCACCAGCAGAGTATGGGAGGAGGCCCCAGGTGAGGCTAGTCAGGACCATTAAGATCTAGTAATATACTAAAGGCTCTGACAACTTGCGCAACACCAACAGCAAGAACTGTAATCAGAAGCACATGAAAACTTTTGTTTTAAAGTTTTACAGTCATCTAATAAAATTGTACCTGTTGCTTATAAACCCTGCAACATCTAGTTAAACTTTGTCATGTTTGTTTTCCAGTAAAAGCTGTGCACCACCTTACAATGGCTTCACTGAAAAGTAATGTCTCATTGGAGAGCAGAAGTAGAAAAATTGCTAAAAAGCTGAACAAGTAAAAAAGCAGGCCTCCTGCTCAGTGGGGCAGGTGATTTAGTATCAGTGGACATAGATAAGGCTGAGGCATTTAATATCTTTTTGGCCTCAGTCTTCACCAAGGTCTCCCAGACCTCTAATTAGTGAAACGGTTCAAGAAGATCTACCAGCAGTGTGTGAGAATTCAGTAGTTAACTGAGAGAATTCAACCCACACAAATCCATGGGATCCAATAGGTGCATCCACAGGTGCCAAGAGTTGGCTGATATCTTTGTAAGGTCATTCTCTATTTTCTTTGAAAGCTCATGGAGATGACACAGTTCCCTATGACTGTCAAAAGGCAAATATTCATCCATCTTCAACAAGAACCCAAAGGGTTTTAGCCAAAGAACTCAAAGCCTCATTTTAGTCCCCTGGGAAAATCAGGGACCGAAATCTCTTTGAGCAATTTTTCGGAAGGAGAAAGGTGACTAAGAGCAGCCAGCACAGACTTATCAAGGGTAAATCATGCCTGACCAGCCTGATCATCTTCTGGGATAAAACAACTACATTTGTAGATGAAGGAAGAGCAGTGGATGTCATTTACCTCACCTTTAGCAAGGCATCTGACTCTGTCTCTGTCACAATAGTCTTGTATCCAAGTTAGAATGTTATGATTTGGATAGGTGGACAACTAGATGAGTTAAAAATTTGTTTGGGTAGTAGTCAACATGTCATACTATACCTAGAAGACAGTAGCAAGTGGAGTACCATAGGGGTCAATCCTGGGAGCTGCCCTATTTATCATCTTTATCAATAACTTTAAGGAAAATGATGGTATGTAATCTCATGAAGTTTGCATGTGACACCAAACTGGGAGAAACAGTTGATACACTTAAGATCGGGGCTGCTGCCCAAAAGGACCTAGACAAGCTGGAAGAACAGAGCAGCAGGAACCTTATGAAATTCAAAAAGGACAAATGTGAAGTTCTGAACCTGTGAAGGAATAAACCTTTTCAAAAATACAGGCAAGAGAGAAACTGGCAGGAGAACAGCTCCACAGAAAGGGACCTGGATAGACAGCAAGCTGAACGTGAGGCAGCAGTGAGTCCTGGTAAGAAAAAAGGTCAATGGTATCCTGGTTTTGTGTTACCAGAAACATACCTAGTAGATCAAAACACTTGTTAGACCACATCTAAGTTACTGTGTCTAGTTTCAGGCCACTCGATACAAGAAAGATACTGGAAAAAATGGAGCAAGCTAATTAGAGAGCTATAAAGATGGTCAGGAGCCTTATTAAGAAACACTGAGGTAACTGGACTTGTTCAGCCTGGAGATGAGAAGGGGTCAGACAGAAGCTTCCTGATCACAACAAGGATGACACTGATGATGCAGCCACGTTCTTCATAGTGATGCATGGGGGAAGGATGAAAACACGAGTTTAAAAAAAAAAAAGTGCAAACAAGGAACCCCATTTTCCCATAAGGACAGATAAGTATTGGAACAATTTGCCCTGAGAGGTTGTGCAGTCTCCATCCTTGGGGATTCTCAAGATAGAACTGGATAAATCCATGAATATAGACTAGAGGTCTGACCTCTAGTCCTATCTTGCTCGATTAGTCATGTGAAATCACAGTTGAAAGCAACATATGCAGAGGAATTTTTTTACTCACTCTGTTATTCATAAAAAGCTCCCTTCTCTCCAGAAACTCTTATTTAAAGTAAAACAATGGCATCTAGTTACCTCCTCACCAGTAAATACCAATGCAGAAATCAACACATCACCTTATCCTTTCCATGGAAGAATAATAAGAATGTACTCAGCATTCCTAGAACAAAGTTGGTAAAACCCCAGAGTTGTCTGGCAGAAAACAACTGAAACAAAGACAGATATTTCCTAGGGAAACAGAATCATAGAATCACAGAATGGGTAAGGTTGGAAGGGACCTCTGGAGATCATCTAGTCCAATCTCCGCGATCAACCAGGGTCACCTACAGCATGTTAGACAGGACTGTGTCCAGGCAGGCCTTGAATATCTCCAGAGAAGGAGACTCCACAACCTCTCGGGGCAACCTGGTCCAGTGCTCCATCACTCTCACAGGGAAGAAACTCCCCCTCGTGTTCAGGTGGAACTTCCTGTGGTTCAGTTTCTACCCATTGCCTCTTGTCCTATCACATGGGACAACTGAAAAGAGTTTGTCCCATCCCCTTAACACCATCCCTTCAGGTACTTACACACATTGATAATATCTCCCCCTCAGTCTCCTCTTTCTTAGGCTCAAGAGGCCCAGCTCTCACAGCCGTTCCTTACAGGGCAGGTGCTCCAGCCCTCTGATCATCTTTGTAGCCCTACGCTGGACTCTCTCTAGTAGCTCCACATCTCTCTTGTACTGGGGAGCCCAGAAGTGGACGCAGTACTCAAGATGAGGCCTCCCCAGGGCTGAGCAGAGGGGCAGGATCACCTCCCTCGACCTGCTGGCAACACTCTTCCTAATGCACCCCAGGAGACCATTGGCCTTCTTGGCCACAGGGGCACATTGCTGGCTCAGAGTCAACTTGTTATCCAGCAGGACTCCCAGGTCCTTCTCTGCAGAGCTGCTCTCCAGCAGGTCAGCCCCCAGCCTGTACTGGTGCATGGGGTATTTCTTCCTAGGTGCAGGACTCTGCACTTGCCCTTGTTGAACCTCATGAGGTTCCTCTCCGCCCAACTCTCCAGCCTGTCCAGGTCTCTCTGTATGTTGGTCTCTCTGTATCTCTCTGTATGCACAGCCCTCAGGTGTATTAGCCACCCTCCTAGCTTGGGATCATCAGCAAACTTGCTGAGGAGGCACTCTGCCTTTAATCAAGGTCATTGAGGAATAAATTGAACAAGATGGGACCCAATACTGAGCCCTGAGCCTCCAGCTAGACTCTGCACCACTGACGACGACCCTCTGAGCTCTGCCTTTCAGCCAGGTCTCAATCCACCTCACTGTCCACTCGTCTAACCCACACTTCCTGAGCTTGCCTAGGAGGATGTTATGGGAGACAGCATGGAAAGCCTTGCTGAAGTCAAGGTACATAACGTCCACTGTTCTCCCCTCATCCACCCAGCCAGTCACTCCATCATAGAAAGCTATTAGATTGGTTAGGTATGATTTCCCCTTGGTGAATCCATGTTGATTACTCCTGATTGTCTTCCTTTCTCCAGACTTTCTTCCTGGTCTCCAGGCTCTGGGATTCTTGAGGGCTGCCTTCTGCAGTGAAGACTGAAGCAAAGAAGGCATTCAGTAACTCTGCCTTCTCTGTATCCTTCATCACCAGGGCCCCCATCCTACTCAGCAGTGGGCCCACATTTTACCTAGTCTTCCTTTTGCTGCTGATGTGTTTGAAGAAGCCCTTCCTGTTGTCTTTGACATCCCTTGCCAGATTTAATTCCAAATGGGTCTTAGCCTTCCTCATCGCATCCCTGCATACTCTGACAATGTTCTTATAATCCTCCCAGGTAGCCTGTCCCCTCTTCCACATTCTGTGTACTTTCCTCTTCTGTCTGAGTTTTGAGAATGGATCTGGTCTTTCAGAGTTCTGATTTAAGATGTCCAAGGAAACTTTTGGGGGGCGGGAGAGGTACTTTCTTTAAACTCTTTTAAACCTAACTGCAACATATGTACATGCGGTTAAGAACAAAATCCTTCATAGATAAATCAATAATACAACTGTAGGAGTACACAATTACAACTGCTAAGTTGGAATTGTTAAATGCTCCAGTAGCACAGTAGATCACTTTTTTTTTATTTGAAATTGAAACCTTTCCTAGGATTTGATACACATTATTGCTGTTGCCTGCACATATTCTGAATGGTAATTTCTGCCCATAGGCACAGGAGAAAGAAAGTGTGAATAGCTTAAATAAACAATATGGGGGCAGGGATAAGGAATATCCCTAATTTTGTTTGAAAGATGAATTTTAATATACTAAAGAACAAAATTATAGCTTACTAGATATTCAGATAGTACATTTTCCCCTAGAAATATGTTACATTTTCTTGCCTCAAGTGCCCAATAATTTACTTAGGAACTGATTAACTTTTAATTTCACCATATCTAGCTAATACTAGAGAAATAGAGAAAATAATAATTGTTTTTACTGAAGAATTGCTGATTTGCTGATTCACTCTCATAATACTGAAATTATAATTGCTATCATATGAAATAATTATTGCTATAATATTAATTAAGGTATCAATGAATTCTTCTGGATCTACCATGTAATATAATGCTTCCCCAGTGAACTACAAATACAGACTTTATAACACTTCTAAGATCATCTTTCAATACAGATAAGCTTCCTAGTGTCACCATATGCCTGGAAAAATCTTACCTTAGCCAAAAAAAGACAAATCTCTAGCACTTATGGAAAGAGTTCTCTCTCTTCCTAATTTGAATGGAAGTTAACAATTCCAATAAAGCAGGAATCCCTGCTTCTCTCCTCCAGAGATGAAATACTTCTGCTACTGCCAGCAGAACATTGCATTTATGTGCCACTGTCTCCAAGACAATGCATCTTCTCTCCACCAACTCGTATTAAGATAAAATGGAATTGATTTTCAAATACATAAAGGACAGTAAGTTAATCAGGAACAGGAATCAGCGATTTACCAAGGGCAAAACATGCTTGACCAATTTGATTACCTTCTATGATGAAACAACAAGCTAGGTGGACAAACAGTGGACATGATGCACCTTGACTTTCACAAGGCTTTTAACACTATCTCCCACAACATTCTTATTTGGAAGCTGAGAAACTATGGGCTGAATGGACCCCCATAAGGGTTGGTTGGTTTCAACCAAAAGGTGGGTTGAAAATTGGCTGGGTGCTGTGCTCAAATCATAATAATTAATGACTCAAGGTCCAGCTGGCAGCCAATAACAAGAAGAAAACTACAGGTGTAGTTCACTATCTTAATAATCTGAATGATGAGACTGTATGCACTTCCCAGCAAATGGTACCAATTGGAGGGAACGCTGATAAACCAAATGCTAGAGACTTAATTTAGAGTGATCTTGAGAAGCCTGTGAACAAGGCCAAAAGAAATTTCCTGAAGCTCAGTAAGGAGAAGTGCAAAGCTCTGCCCCTAGGGCAGAAATAACCCTGGGCATGAATGCAGGCTAGAAAGCGACTGGCTGAGTCACAGCCCTGCTGAAAGAAGCTGAGGACGTGTGGATGCCAACACAAATGCATGCCATGGTGCACTTTCCCTGTGAAGGCAGAAAACCTATAACAAGCTACATTAGGAAGAGCATGGTCATCAGCTTAAGGAAGTTACTGAATTGATGAGACTTAACTGGAATGCAGTTTGGGGGTTCTACAATCCAGGCAGGATGCCGAGAAGCTGAACAGGGTCCAGCAGAAGGCCACAAAGCTGGCCAGGGGCTTTGAGTGCTCAGATTACATGGAGAGGTTGAGGGAGCTGGACTTGTTTGGTCTGGCAAAGAGGATGATCTAAGGGTGAATCTAACAACAGCCTGCAACTACTTGAAAGGTAATTACAATGACAGTGGAGACTCTTATCAGAAGTTGCAGACGGCAAAACAAGGGGCAACAGGAAAAAGTCACACTTCAGAACACTGATGGACATTAGCAGAAATTTCTTCACTTTTAGCTTAGCACTGGAAGATATTACCTACATAGGCATAATCTTCATCCTGAGAGGACTGTTTTATTTAGGAAGACAAAACTATAGTTGATCTAGTATTGGTAACTATCTTGCTTAAAAGCAGAAGGATGGAGTAGATGACCTCCGAGGAGGGTGACTTCCAAACAACATTTTTATCACTCTGAAAATGTGCAAAATAAGTGAACTAAGCCAATGTAACTTGTCTTCTTGCACTAACACTTAGAAGAATTATGAAATATTCCCTTTGTTTCTGAAGCATCTTGGATACATTTAATCACATTAGACAAAGCACTAATCCAAAATGGCAGGATCTTCTTTACATCACTACATGAAGAAACAGTGCTAATGGTTTAGAACAATACTTTGCCTAAATGCATTGCAGGATGTATTTACTGAATGACAAATCAACACTGAAAGGCAATTTTTTATAAGCAGAATGTGGTCTCTATTTTCTTTTATCAGAAAACAAACTAAAATGCCAGTCTCTTTTCAATATGTCTTAAATGTATTAAACATTTTTTGTTAATATAAATAGGAGTTTACAAAATGTGTAAACACAGAAGTTCATAAACTTTCAACACAAAAGTGCTAAATGTGTCTAGTATTTGCTCAAAGAAAAGAATCATGAACTTTATCCATTTCTTGGCAGCTCTCCATGCAAGTATTACACCTGGCTTTACATTTCTTTTAATATACAATGAGACTGAGGTGGATGGCAGGCAGACACTCTTTTCAGTTACAAAAAGAAAATCACAGAAAATCAAGAACTCAAACAAAACCTAAGATATTTTTCCCAGATCTCTTATAATTAAAGCCAAGAAGAAATTCCAAAGATTAACTCAAGATAGATATAAGGCTCTCTAAATATACTAATTCAACATTGATTTTTTTTCCACTCTGCTAAGACAACCTATGTAATTAGAATCTATTCAGAGTTAAACAATGGAGCAAAATAATACACACACGAAAGTGATAACCCAGTAATATGCCTTTACAGTGATTCAAGACTTCATTCTTTTACTTCTTTTCAATGAGATTGAAAATAGCCTACTACAAAAAAATTAAAGGAGAATTTAATAATTTAAATTTTAATAAATTTTAAAAGTAAATATAAGACTGTAAGAAAGCAATGAGACACTGGTTGTTGCTCATGTTTTTCAATACAAATATGGCACAGCATTGCATTCCTATTGACAGCAATAAGCACTTACCACTGAACTTGGCTTCTCTTTCTTGACTATGAAGAAAACTCCTGGACATGAGGCCTATGCTGTCAAGAGGCCTATTGAAAAACTTCCCACCTACTATGCACAATATTTAACATCACATATGCCTGTATTATGCCAAATGGTTATGTTGATAATTAGCTAGTGATTCCAAGTAACAGCTGTAGAAATTTATCTGTAAACTATATTAACTGGAGGAATACCTCTTATTTTCTTGAGCAAAACAGTTTTGTTTTTTTAATCATTGCACTAAAATCAAATAATCATCTTCAACAAAGCTGATGAGCTACTCAGTGCTGCTGTGGCAGCAGTAGCTCAGGGACAAATCCTGTTAAGTCTTAGAAAATACTCAAAACTGTTTCCTTTGGGTAAGCGAATATTCTATGGTCTGTTTTATTTAATGCCACGGACACAGCCTACAAAACTACAAGAGAGTTGCTAAGGCAAAGGAAACAGCATCCCTGCAGCACTGCACTTCCTCATACCCCAAAATCAGAACAGATCCCCAAAGCATTGATGCCATACAGTGTCAGGCAGCACCAATGCAGCCAGTTTGTTCCATTTCCAGCATTACTTCTCCATTGCTCTTTCATCAACGTGTATTCACTATGGCAGTTAACTACTCCTTCAAGGAGCTACAGGCACGTCTGGCATTCACTGCTGGAACCATAGCTACTCCTTCAAGGAGCTGTGGGTACATCTGGCATTCACTGCTGTAACCACAGCTCACGTAGACATTCCTGACAAATCCAAACCAGTGAGCCCAGATACTGCTCACAACACAGCTGCATCAAGAAAGAACCAAGCACAGGCCTGTGGCTACATTTTTTAACCAGCTTCCTGTGTGGGTTTCTTGCTTCAGCTGTAATGTTGACAGTACCTGAGCGAAATCATTTATAGCTAGCTCAAACTTGTCCACACAAACTGCAGCTGCTGTAACACAGACGTACCACAAAGCTTAGCATGCAGAAGCCACAGGCATAATCAGCAGTCGCTCTTGGTGCTGACCACCCCCAGAGTCCAGGCTGGCTGGAGCTCATGGGGGGACATGCCCAGAACAGCCCACATCTCACTCTTGCCAAGTAAGAACTTAGGCGGTTGCATTCAGACCCCAACACAATTATCAGAAATCCCCCTTGGCAGTGCTAAAAGGCCCAGTCTGTACCCAAGCTCTAACTGGGTCAGCCCCAACAAGTGGTCTGTTGGGTTTTTTTCAGTGACCCTGGGCAGATGTAAACTAGTTTTAAATGTATATGGATGGACATACAACCTCAGCAATAAAGGTCATGAATGCCATCCTAAATGCCCTATTGGTCGCGGCCTTTTTCAGGAGTTTCTGTGTGTATTTGACAGCAGTCTTCCAGCTCTTCAGCGAATTCACTAGGAGACAGATTTTTCTGTGGCCTTTCCAGGAAAAGGCTTACAGAATAAGGTTCCTGGCTGACAATCCCAAGTGGACACAAATGCCACCTTCTGGCCAGGAGTTAAAAATCTTCCTCAGCATTTTACCCTCTCTACTTTAAATGACTCTCCACTCAGCTAGATTTTTGAGGATTTCTATTCTGATCCCTGGTATTCCACTAGAGGATAGTGGTACCTTAAGAGGTATTGCTCTACACCTGCCTAAAACCAATATGTTTGGAGAGATCTGAGTGGCAACAGAGTAGAGGCAAATTTTGTCTAGGATATTAATATAAACATTTCACTCACTAATATTCCCACAATTCTTATTTAAGATGACATAAAACTATTCTGTTAAGGATTAAATAGCTGCATTAGTAAAACATTAAGTTTCCCTATTGGATCAAACTAATTTGACTTCTAGTAAGTGGAGAAACAGCTTAATTAGCTCTATTGACTATATTCCGTGCCATACTTGATTTTCTTCTCAACATCAGGCAGAACTCATTAAAAAGAGAAGTCAACCTTTGGCTTATAATTACCTTTGGAAGACCAGCACTTGAGACAATTTCCTAATAGTGAAAGTGGAATTGCACAGTGCTATCATTCAAATACATCTGTTAATTTACATTTATTTTCTGCTCAGCCTTCCAAAACTAATTATCTAACTTTGAGGCTAAGAAATTTGAGAGTGAGCCTTAAGGAGCTGCGAGGGAAGGGAAGGGAAGGGAAAGGAAGGGATAATTTAGAAAATAACATTTGAGCCTGGGTGGTCAGGGATGCAGGATGGCATTTGTAAAATTACACAAGAAAAAGGTCCCCCAAACAAACATTATAAGATGCATGCACTTCAGCATTGTTTCTGTCTTTGCAGAAGTTTTCTATAAGATTGGATAGTTACACAGCAGATGAAATCCACTGTTGATAAATGCTAAGTGGTGCATATAGAATCATAGAATGATAAGGTTGGAAGGCACCTCTGGAGATCATCTAGTCCAACCCTCAGCATAGCCTGTACATGAATTGAACCCACAACGCTGGCATTAGCAGCACCACACTCTAACCAACTGAGCTAAACCTGCCCCCATGGAAAAAAAGAAGAGATTTCATGTGCAAAATGACAGGCTCTGAGCTGACCACAGCCAGCAAGAAAATATAATATGGGTTTTCTCTATGACAGGCAGTAGCAGCCATGAAAGCCGCTACTGAGATCACCTCTGACAAAGCGAAGAACACTATGCACGGATAGAAACATAGCATAGAAAACATAACATAGCATAGAAAAAAATAGAGTCTCCCGCTCTGTATTGATTACTGACCTCATCCTACACACAGAGCAATCTGTGTAAGAGAAGAGGTACTGAGCCACCAATTTATATTAAATTTTACAATAGGTTTTATGACCACAAAAGAACTATTTCATGCAGTGCATTTCACCATCGTCTAAACAGCCAGCCTAAGGCTCATACAGCAATGTCCAGCCACACACCCTGCCCCTGGGCGCTCCCAGGGCCTACAGCTCCTACAGGAACATATCAGTCAAATATTTTCAGTTGCAGGAAGAGACCCTTACACCAAGTTTAAGGCTTGCTTTACCTGCACTTACAGCACAGAGGAAGATCCAACTGAAGAGTTTGGACTTGGTAGAACAGAAAGGACCTCAGCAGCATCTCTCAGAGCATCTTCAAAGATTCAGCTCCATGTCTGCAGGTCTTCTAGTAAGCGATCTCCATGCTTTCTGGCCTATAAGGCTGACTTCCCTTGTTTAATCCAGTAAATTTCTGTCCTACTGTCAACCTATACTGTGTAGATCTTTATAAACACCACTTACTATTATAGCTGCATCACAGACAGGAGGCCATAATAAAGAAAGATGCAAGCACTTTCTAAAAAGTGACTTCCTTTCTCTGCTAACTTACTTTGGTACCATCTTGATCTATATTTATTGACAATCAATTTTTGTTTCATTGAACAACTTGAAGTACTGGTTTCCTGATAGTGGAAAGAAGCAAGCTAATACATAACAGTATTCATTACCAGGTGCTACAGAACTGTACAAATCTCTCAAAGGTTATTGCTTTCCTAATGAAGAACAAAGTGATTCTACATGTCTGCATTAGGCTTCAGTACTGACTGTGGTGTTCAAAATAATTAATAAGTACAATAATATTACTGTTTACAAATATGTTTAATCAACTACATTCATGAAAGCCTCAATAAAGAAGATATTCAAAGGCATCACAGAAAACTCCCCTCTGATTTAAAGCTTAGAGAAGAATTACGTGATGGTTATGGATCCTGCACTAGGGAAAACATTGCATTGTAACAGCAAGCATCGATATTGATAAAAGAGCTCAGCACTGCGGCTCAGTAATTCCATTTCAAAGCCTCAGAAATGGTCTCACATGAACCCTGCACAGGTATCCTGCAGCTCAAGAAAGCACTGCACAAAATCCATACAAAAAAAATCTACACTAAAATCTGATATATTGCCTGCCCAGTGACAGCACAAGACAACAATAATCTCTAATAATACGCTACCTGAACTTTAGTAGAGGATTCTGTCTTCCTTAGAAAAAAATCAAACTGGATTTACATCTTTCATTTCACCTCATTAATCCTAGTTTTCCTTTACCTCATCTTTCATACAAACCACAAAAAATCCACTCAAAATTCAGAATAAGGATAATGTCCCATGCCAGTAAGACTTAATTTGGGCCTCACTCTGATAATTTTAAAGAACATTTACACTCTAGACAAAAAATAAGTATATTAAATAATGTCGTTACCAAATCTTATTCGCCTCAAATTTCCCTGGTAGGACAGGAAGTATATTTCTTGACAGTATTTTCACTGAGAGTAACATTTGTTTTTTAATCTGGTGGCATTAATCCTCATTCAGACCAATGTGACCAATACCTTTTCTAACTTTTTTTCTGCAGAAATAGAATAGGAATCAGTTAGGCCAGACTTAAGCTTTTGATACCCTTCTCAAAATGGAAACTGGCTTGAGAATTCACACCACAGAAAAGCAAGGGAGAATTTACTCAGCATCACAGAAAATAGTAAGATTTGTTCTTGAAAGAAATAATGAGAAAATGCAATTTCAGGAAACCTTAAGTATTAGAAAAAAAGGTAATGTGTTATGACAGAAGCACAGGAAATATATCTAGCATAGTGCACTTCTTATAGCTGTAATTCAATTATTATGAAGTATCTTAAGGTGATGCTGGAATAAAAATATGACGAAACAGGACTAAAATTTAAATCATAAAAATGACTATATTATATGATGTTTCACCAGAATTATATCTAGGATAATAGAGAACTATACAGTTTCACAAGTATAATTCATATGAAGATCTACTCTATGAATTTAACCACAATAGATCTCATGGTAGAAACTAAACAAAATTCAAGATTATCTGCAGCACTTCAGAGATTAAAAATGAATATGACTCAAAACTGTTAAAGAAATTTATGCTGATTAGTAAAAGAAACACATTGCAAGCTTTCAGATTCTTCATCAGTGAGATGATGCATTATTATCCCCCATCAATGAGAATATGGATTATTATCCTTCAGATCAGCACACATCAGAATAATACTCCACATGAGCAGAAAGGTAATTAAATGGATGTCACTACCAAGGGAAAAAAGATACTGTTTTTCTGCGAATGTGTTTCCCACCTCTCCCCAAAGAGTAGAGATGCAGAGAAAAATTAGTTTGCAATAAATTAAAAGCCCAGATGCATCTATAAATAATTATGGTATGAATCTGCCAGCATGTATAGGCCCAGAGGACTTGTTAGCTCTAAGGATGTGCAGGAAAAAATCTTTCAGTCTATTAACCTCTTGCAGAGTAAAGAACACTAAGCTCCTGAGAGGCAATCAGGACTTAATTTATTTAGGCATCACTTCCCAATAATCTTAAAGAACATTTCCACCCCAGACACAAGACTGTATTAAGTAATGGAGTTTCAAAATCTTATTTGTCTTTTCTTAAAAAAAAAAAAAAAAAAAAAAAAAAATCTCTTTTCCTTTCTCAAGAGCCTTTCCTCACACATATAATATAGAGATCTTCTGTTAATGTCAGGGGTCTCTGGCTCTTAACCACAAAACCACCTATTGAAAATTTTCATTGTACAAATGGTGCTAAAACACTTACCTGATTTTCCTCTTCCCAGTTGCTCTTTCTCTTGGTCATCAGACCAGTCCTACCCATTTCAAAGAAATAGATAAGATTCAAAATGTTTTTAAAAATCTGTCTGGAAAATAGTTTTCCAAATATAACCTAAGCTCTTGCAAAATATTTCAGTGATAGCTAGCTTTAACTCCTTTACCAACAAAGACAATGAGGCAGAAGTATTAATTAATTTGTTCATCATGGTTAAAATAAATAATATCCTCCTGCAGAGGACAAGCTTCTGCTCAGAGTTTACTCTTGCTGCCTCGCATCCACACAAGCCCATTGCCAGCAATTTCTGGCACCTTTCTAAAGTGTTTGAAAATCAAGAAAATAAATCAAGAAAATGATCATCCAATTGCAACATCAAATCTAGATGGGACATGACCAGCGGCATCAAAAAATCTGATGACAAAAGACACAGCATTAATTAGTAAGCAGTAAGTAAGGCTGCCTGCCACCACCTTTTAATAATAAAGCTGCCTAAATAAGGTGGCAATTTTCTGTGGCAATTTTTAGATCTCTTTCCTGAGAGTCATTTTCTCCTGTATCTTGAATACTTACTCTACTAAATACACATGATGACTATTATCAGCATTATAAGAACAGCCCCATAACAGCTGACTAGAGAGGAGGCAAAGTTTGGTCTTACACTTTTTATTTAAACTCTAAGACAGTGAATGCAGTAGAGAAAGTTTATTTGAACTGCTTTCTTTACACATTTTATGATTTACTGCAGTATGAACGTCTCAGAGTTGACATGGGGTTTTGGGCAGGGTAGAAAAGCCTCTGACGAGAAACCAACCCCTCAGTGTTTCCCTTCTTGGGAGTGGACTCACTATTTCAGAACTAACACCCTTTTCTTGGCTTTTAAGAATGAAAAAAGTTTAAAGAAAGAATACAACTAAAGCATGATAATTTTAAGTGACTCTAAAGAAATTATTCTGTTATTTTGTTTTACTGTAGGTAAAACACACACAAATCAGCTGGCACTGTAATAAGATGTGAAAGTGCAAAGCGATTCTAATTAAGTTCATTAAAACTGAAATTAGCTGAGTGCTCTTGCTATGAATTAAGAGACCTCCTTTCAGATTTTAGAATTTACAGTAGAAAACCTACATGTATTGAAAAGAGATGGCAAAATAAATGCAAATATCAAGCATATTAACAAAACTAAGAAAAACAGGATATTCTCATGCTATTAAGGTTATATTTCCCTTTCTCATATCTGAATATGTTTAAAGACTCTTATCCTGTTACTAAGATTTTGAAAGTAAGTAGTAATAAACTAGGAGTGCCAAAAGCAGAATTAGAATATTCACCATACCTCAAGCTATTTATTTATTCCTTATTGGATTCATCCAAGAAAGAAGAACAAAACACATTTCTGATCATTGTGAAGTTCAGAAATCTGCTGTTAAATAGCAACATCCTGGTTGCTAGGTTACATCATGCTTTGAGAATTTAAAATTGATAGTGGAGGACCAGAGACAGAAAAAAGGAAAAAATAAAAAAATAAATAAAAACCACTTAGTGCAAAACTAAGATAGCTGCTGAGGAATTCTAAAAAGGCTATGTTCTGAGCACTGATTAAAACAGCTTCTTCCACTGTTTGCTGGAAAATGGCTATCAGGAATCTTCAACAGCATGCTTATAATGGTTGCCGCAGAAAAGACTTTTCAATAGTAATGTACTGGTGGGTCAGGGGTGTTACTAAAGAAAAAGAGGGTGGAAGGAGAGCAGAGTTCCATTATATCAAAAACTTCTGCCTCATTGAAGGTAGGAAGATGATATATGTACTAAGTGACAATATCGCATCTAAAAGATGTGGGGAAGGAACGAGTGGTGCAAAAAAAGGACAAAAACCAAGAGAGTTATTTTTTTTTGTACAAAAATTGAGCTTGCTAACGCTTGTGTAGAAAACAAAGCTTTCTGTTAGTGATAGCAACAATGAAATCCAATGAATCAATCAACAGAGCAACTGATGCTAAATTTGAGGAATTTAAACAAGGACACAGCACAAATGCACATGAAAATACTCAACATTTCCTGCAAGATTTTCACCAGTAATGCGTCATAATGTTCAATATATGCCATTGAAACTTCTCTAAATCATCTTTGATTAAATATCTATGTTCTGTAGCTTTTCAGTTGTGGAGCTCTTTAAGAACTTTATTTTGCAATTTCTAAAATACTAGGCTATAGCGTTTTAATTAAACACCAGCAATGTGATAGTTCTAATCTTACTTTTCTAGAACTCAGTGCACATCAATATGCTGTATAACTCATTCATTCGGGCAGGCAGGCAAAGTTGGGCAACTGAGATGTGAAATAAACATTCATTTGTGATAAACTTTGAATCAGTAGATTTACATTACAGTCACAGTGCTGCCTGTCTAAAGTGTGATCTTCTGCGAAAAAATACTAGTGTTCTGCCCATTTTCAAAAAATACATGCTACATTTCACTTCTAAATTTACTAGGGTTTGTTCCTGTACTTCAGAAATAAAGAACATGTAATTACAGAGGGATGCTCAGAATAAATTCTAGAAAAATTATTGGAAAAAGACATGTCAAGGAACACAATCAATAATTTAAAATGGAAACCTCCTTCTATATTTTGGTTCTAGCCCAGAAGTAGCAGTATAGTAAAGATCTGAAATCCGAGTTGTAACTGCACTATGTCCATTCTATCTAGGATGGAATTATAAGCAACTGTTGCATAAACGACTACTCAACACCATCCTGAATTAAGTATGACATTTCCCCCCAACACCCAATACAACAACTGCTACTGAAGCTTAAGGGATTGTAGTGTTGAATATGCTCTGTACTTGCTTTCTTAAAGACTTAAACACTAACCACACTAACTGTAATATTTTTGAGATTAAAAACATTGGAGATAACTGCTATTTCATTCAAATAGCCCTTGATAAATAAAATACAGACAACCTAAAAAAGGAGTGTGACATTTGGGAGGCCAGTAAATCCCTCTGCTAAATCCACGCTCAAAAAGACCACACTTGCTAACTGAGTGGTGCCCTTATCATTATACTAGTAGTATAAGAAGTCCCTCTGGAAAACAAGAGGTTGCAAAGTTAGGAGTGAAACTACAACTCATTAATGATAAAAATGAAAATAGCAAAATAATTTTGCGTTATGCTATGAACATTTCCCTTTTTTAATCTGTCCTGCTAACACATGAGTGTGCAAAGAGGAAGGGAGGTAAGTGTTTAGGTTTGATGAACAGATCATTCAGAATAAATTTAAACTTTGAAGTGCCTGGGGAACAGAATAAACACTTTAAAAATAGGCATGTAACTATTTTGGTCACACAGTTCAAGTTAGCATCCTACCTGAAGGATCAATAATGCAGCATCTGCTGCAGATGAATTCTTTTAAAGGCTGTAAATTAGAGTGGCATGAAATAATCTCTCCCTCCAATACAGAACACTTCTAAGGTAGGGCTGCATAGAGTTACATTTGGTCAACGTGAAAGGATTGCACAGGACAGCTAATGAAAATGAAAGCAGAACTGTAACTGAGAACATTTGTCTCTGCCCTGAAATACACAAAATGGATTATTAAGTGTTCCATTTTGCTTTTGGAACTGCGACTTTTGCTAGTGCAGTGATCTTTTTCCAAAACCTAAGTGGAATGCAAAGCTTAATGGAGCTCTTCTGATTGTGTTAAATTACCTGCATGATGGTTCTATGGCACTAGTTAGGCCCTTTCTTCACAGAAATAGAGGAATGGAACAAATTCTGTTTAAATTACACGTTACAGGCAATTGTTTTTACTGTTTTGAATTCTCCTTTAAAAATAGCCTTTCTTGGTATTAAAAAAAAAAAAAAAAAAGAGAGAGAGAGAGAGACAAGAGTGACAATTGTCCAGCTAAACCATAATAAACAAGAAAACAAGGGAGAAAAAAGAAACCTCAAAGAACAAATCTATTAAGTTTTTATACTAAGCTAGTGTGTTGTAAGTAGTGTTACCACCAAGGAGAAAAGCAATTCGGGCTAGAACAGGTGGGACTGCAGTTAAGAATATCCACCTCCTGATACTGGGTATCAGTATACTTCCATCAGCCTTGCAGACTTGGGACTGCAGAACAGCATGAAGATAAAACAATCTCTCAAAAAGAAATGTTCTTGTTGATGAAAGGGCTAGTAACAAGATAACTGTAAAAGACAGTAGATCCTTACGCTCTGCATAGTCCTTTTCTGCTGCAATGACATCTTGTCATGCACTTGAGTCTTAAACAGGAATGAAGGAATTTTCATTGTGGCACTGAGACTTGGTCTAATGTTTCTGATCAGTGAGCGCAAGAAATTTATGGAGTACACACTAGGAAGACCTACGCTTGGGGAGAAAACTGACCACAGTATTTCTGGTGCTTTGAATTATTCACTAAGGAAAGGAGAAAAATGTGAATCATGTTTAGCTACCCATTCTATGTAGGCATGTGCCTGCTTACACACAGCATCATACAAATCCCTTCCTAACAAACTAGTAAGGTCCAAAAACGGATGAGAGCGCAACACTTTCTGCATGTCACGAGAGAATGGCTGCAAATGCAGAGCAGGTTGCAGCTCAACAGCAGCATCTGCTTCAGGAAGGGTAACGGTGTCAGAACAGCCCCCGGCAGAGCAGAGCACACCTTGCGGCTGGCTTGCACAAATATCAACAGCAATTAGATCCGATGGGTCCTGAAGGCATGCAAACCTGCATGCAAAAGGTACAAAATAAAATTCCTGCAAGCGGGAGTAGTTTATTTTTCCTTGTAGGATTCCGGAGCATTTAAGACGGTTGCCACTGCCCTCAGAGTTTGCCAGATCAACCAGTTTCAGGGGGTGTGGTGTGCTCAGCTGGATAAACAAGATCCCAGTGAAGCCAAGGTTATGTGTTACACTGACTTTGTCAAGGAAAGATCAGGCATTATTTTAAAGGCTGTTTAGGTATGTGCTGCATGTGGAATTAAGTCAGTGAAAATGCAGAATGAAGCAGGATTTTTTGAAGGATACATTACAGACTCACAGCACACTATGACACTCAGATACAGTAGACTGACTGAAAATATTCTGAAAATGCCCTTGAATTAATGTATATATCAGAATAGATTGCATTTTTTTTTTCTGTAGAAGAATCCTTTACTAAAATGTACTTTAACAGAAACACAATACACCAATTACTGTGGAAATCCTTGCCAAAACAGTTTAGTGTTAATTTTGAAAGGCCTGGCAAAAAGAAGAAACAATAGACCAATTTATAATTTTGAATTACACTGTACAATTACTTGGCTATCAGAGCATTGCTGCATGACCACATAAAGTCAGACACAGCAAAAGACAGCAACTACAATGCATTATTCTCTTTGCATCACACTATTAATTACTTTTCAGTGTTGAAAAAAATCAAATATGATAGCACTAATCAAGCAAATGATAGTGCTAATCTATCTCTTCATCTGAGTTTTTAAAGTTTAGCCTCTCAATTTGATTATTACCCACAAAGAGCATATCAGACAGTATGTTGTGATTTAAAACTGCCGTGTATACCAAGTGTCTGCTATTTAACTTGCTTTTAATTAGCTTACAGAGAAAGCAGAATACATTATGCAGCAAAATCTCTTTTTTTTATGACAAAGAGTTTACAGTTATTTAATACTGTTACATCAAGTTGATAATTAAGCCTGGCATAATAGCACAACATTACTGGGCTACAATAAGGCTCATACAACTGAACTTCCTCAGAGAGTTTAAAAAACAATCCAAATACTATTTACTAGACAGGGAAGTCACCTTCTGTATGACAGCTCCCAACTGTAATCCAGCAGCCAGAGCCCTGGAGCGAGACTCTGAGTCACACTGGTTCACACTACATCCTTTGACAACCCACTTCATATTTCTGGAGAATAAAAATTAAAATGCTCAGTTTCTGAGAACTCATACTAGAAGAAGATAAACAAACACCCAAAAATATAATAAATTAAGTGAGCAGGATTGCTTACAGCTAATTTTACTCTACATTGCTAACTAAAACACCCCTTTCTATTTCACATTAACTATTGCCAAACTTTAAACCACCTATTTTTATGCTGCTTCAACATCTCGCAGCCTCTATTCACTCCACTCTTGTATGAAACTCTAATGTATTATCATACAACTTCTCCTGTTCATTTCCAGAAAACCTTGGCTTTTTCCATGCACAAGATGGAAAGGTTCATCTCCTGGCAGTGACACCACTGAAGCAGCCTTCCTTCTGTCTGCAGGATGCTTGCACCCTTTAATATCCGCACCAAAGGAATCCCAGGACTGCAAGGTTATGCAACAGTTAAATGCCTTCCTGGGAGATCTGGCTGCTTTGAGCTTTGACTCCTCCATCCTGGGGCTCTGAGGCTCACGTAAAACTAAACTTCCGACAGCTGGTTTTTAAATCTTCTTACTTACAGAAATGCTGATCATGCAGAAAGTACACTCAATGACACTGGAAAAATCTTATTTTCATAATCAAAAAATGATACAATGGCAAGCTCTCCAAGCATTTAAAAGAGCGCCCAAAACTAGAGGGCCTGTGACAGTTTCAGCTCTAAATCTCTCTGTAACCCTTGCTTTCTCTGTAAAATGAAGACAGTAACACCCTCTTTTTAACACATTCTTTCGGATCTCTTTCACCTGTGAAATTCTTAGGCTACAGTAAGAAACCTTTTCTTTAAAAAAAAAAAATCTCTATTCAGGGCAAAATTTAAATCCTATTCATTAAATAAGGTATAAGGGTAGGTATAGAGGGAATGTTATATGCATTTTTTTAAATTCAGCCACTCAACTGTTACTATCAGCATAATAAATGCATTCCTTTTCCATTTGCTGAACACTTTAGAATATATACTTAAAGACCAGCTTAGTGCTGAAGTAATCTTTGTTTTGATATTTTCTAGTTTCTGGGTACTTGGCTTACACCGTCGCCACTGTCTGAAAGACAAGCAAGCTTTATAGCACAATAAAAATATAGAAAAGAGCAGGGAAATGCAAATATTTTTGGAATATTAAAAACTACTGAATTTGGTTCCAAGTTCAGGTTGAATTTTCACGGTAATTCACTTTTTATATGCTGCAGGTCGTCCCTACCCAGGTAGGATTTGTACACGTGCCAATAATGGTTTAAAGATCAGCAGTGCATTTCTCATGTTGCTCGAGTTACTCATCTCTAAATCATATGCCCATTCCAGTTACTTATCACACAACAGTGGCAGAAGGATTGACTAAAGACCATGGTTTCTGCTGCCCGTGACAACCATAAAAGTGCTTCTGTCTAAAAAGGAGGAAGGATTGGGTCCAATGCCTTGAAAAATATTGTCTTTACTGAAATATAGCAAAATGTTTAAATCTTAAGATTAAAGTATTTTTTAACAAGGTAGATGCACTTGCTCTGATAAAACTGGGCCTGAAAGCCTGGCCTGCTAGAAACAAGTCCTGTGAGTGAAGAAAAGACAACTCTCAAAGTACCTGTTTAAACACAGAAATGTGGAATATTTCAGCAGACTGAAAAAAGAGATATATTCAGTTCTTTTAAAGTTTTCTAAAGAAATGTCATCTTCTTGTTCAGATTAACATGAAAACTCTTCAAAGGACATGGCAAGGAAGAAAGAAATAATGTGCAAAAAGGAAAGTAGAAGGGAATAGTGCAGGAATAGCAATTCTTGTGATCATACTGGTAATTAGTTTTAATCTATTTGCTTGCTACAGAAGATTCAGAGATTGTAAATTGCAGTTATTCTTTCTTATATGAAAAATTTAAAAAGTTGAAGTCTAACTCTCACTTACTCCACTGTAAGTTTTCTTTGTTTATTGTATTTAAGTCAGTCATGCCTTAAGCAGCTGCACAGTAGATCAAGGAAAATAAACTTTTCCTCCACTTCAGCAAAAATCTCAAACTACAGTGACTAGAATGCTTAAGGAAAGAGGAGAAACCAAAGAATTACATCTGGATTTCCTGGCCAGTGTCCAGGACAAATGAACCCCTAGAAGATTAGAAGTATCCTCATTAGAAGCATTCCCTGAGGAACTTCCTCAGAGAAACCACTCTAAAACATTTACAAATAAATGACCAAAAGTCCTGAAAAAATAATACTTTATTTTGTTCTCTTTTTCACCACAGAGGTACTGGAAGAGAATACAATATACTCATCCAAGAATGTGCTCATCTCATGAATGTTTTTATCTTATTACTCAAGTAGGCATTTTCTGACCTAGATCCTCAGTTCCCTATGCTTCCTCAGCAAAACTGCTCATGGCTTCGCTCGAGATTCTGCCTGCATAAGGAAGCTTGTGGAAATAACATACTAACAAAGTTACAGAGCAATGATAGCTCTGGAGAATAGTTCAAAAGTATTCATTAAAAAAAAAAAAAAAAAAAAAAAAAGGATTTTTAAACAAGGCCCATGACACCGGTGAATGGCTCATGATCATTTGAAGGAGGCAGTACCAGAACTAGAGTAATGGTAGGAGGCCCATATGGAAGGTTTCCTGAGTGTAATTTATTTTCAGAAAATAATTCTAGATTTTGCAATTAGTTGCAGAAATTAAAAAAAAATGCAGAATCTGCTGGTCACTCTTTGTTATCATCTCTGCATTGCCATATTGACACTACTGAATGTCCCTTATTCAATAAGAAATTGTGAAAAATCAAATGCTTGTACCATGTTTTCTTGGGGGGAGGAGGAACAGAGGATTTATTTCTGGTGAAAGGATTTTTTTCAATGGTTATATAAATATATATGGCAGTGTTAGGGCATTTAGTCATTGATTCAGTTATACTTTTCCAGTCTTGCTCTTTGCTTGGTAGTATCATTTACTCACAAAGTAGTAGCTATCCACCTTCAGGCTCAGGACTTTTAAAATGAAGTTTACTACACTAGTAAAAGTTTTAGTAGAATGTCACTGTGAGCTGTGACAATACTCAAATATTTATATGCTGGCAAAAGTCCTGTGGGCCAACACTGCCTATGATTAAAGCGTGGGTGCAATCACTACGTCCTGAATTCCACATCAAGCCAAGATCTGAGGACCAACACCTGGCCCATCCTCTCCCCTCCAGGTTAAAAGGGAAGGAAACCAAGCACCTGGACCCAAAGAAGTTGACAAGGGAGAAAATGACCACAAAGTTTATCTGCAGGCCAGAGAGACACTGGATGGTATATTTAGAAAGCCAGTTTTGTCATTTGAGCAAGTATCTTCTTGCAAGGGTGAACTCTGTTTACAGTCAGTAGGCTTTGCTGGTAAAGACAGCACAGGTTAGACCCAAATATCTCAGTATCTCTATTCTGCAATCTCCAGCTGCATTTTGTAGGCTTTATTCAGATACCTGACAAAAGCTGGAAGATTCCACCTTGGAAGCAACACTCAGATAAACCAAACTAACAGCTCTGAGCAAATGAGAAACAGGGAGGTCACAGAGAAAAGGAATGTGAAATTGCAGTAAGAAATTGCAGCTAGCATTTAGATCCTCAACATGCAGCTGAGATATCCAAAGAAAGTTTCTACAGAGAGAAATTCTTTAACCTCTCAATTCAATGAATAGACAGAAATGAAACCTAACCCTTTGCAACTCTTCCCTCTTTAGAAGTTGTTTCAAGATTTTAATGTTGGATTTGGAGGGGAGAAGCTCAACTCATTTGCTTTCTTGAAACCACATGACATTCTTGCCTTTCCCATGGTAAAAAAAAAAAAAAAAAAAAAAAAAAAAAAAAAAACTTAAAATCTTTTTGGTAAGATGAAAACCATGGGTATGATGCAACAGGCAAATGTTGTTTTGGAATTCAAAAACAAAATAAAAATGCATCCTTCCTCACATTCATGTGGGTGTCATTTGGCTCAAGTTTTCGCATTCAGAAAATAGCAAAACCTTAATCCTAGAGTAACAAAAAAGGTTTTTTTTTTTAAAATCTATTTGAGGTGTGTACATTTCAGTCATGAATCAACAAAAATATGCCATTTCTTTGCTATATATGTAAAAATGAATCATCAGTCCTTTGAGTCAGTCAAACCTTTTGAAGAAGGCATGTTCTGTTTTCTGTCCTATAATAGCACAAAAACACTCTAGCTATTTCTGGAAGTTTTTAAACTAAGACAGACGGACAAACTCCTTTAAACTTGCTGACTGCCACCAGCCCCTCTGGATATTCAAAAACATGTTATTACAGCTAAATATAAACATGCAGAAAGTGAGTATATAGAAATAAGACTCTTAAAATAATTAAATGATTATCAATAATCCATTGTTCCACATATTCTAAAGTTCTTTTCACAAAAATATAAGATGCTTTCTGCTGGAGAATGGTCCAAAGATCATAAGGTATTATCACCCTGCAACAAATATAAATACTTTTCCTCAGTCTTTTAAGGCAAAAACATTATGTATCACAAAAGGATGCTTATTACTCTCAATTTCCAAAGAATTAATAAAAGAGATCCTTTGACATGTTATATGAATAAAAGATCACACTTTTGCAAAAGGCAAAAAAATTAGGTTTTCCAGAATATGAGTGCCTAACCTGAAATAGCTTTCCTCATTACCACTGTTCCTGTTTTAGCCTTTTTGGTATCACATTTTTTATTTTTCTGTTTTTATAGACAAATTCAGGAAAAGGCACTGTTAATGAAAATATCAACAAGAGGGGCATCAATAGGAGAAGGTGAAACACAAAAATACAGTTCTTTATGGAACTATGCATCAACTAACTAACCCAAGTTCCTGCATCCTGTCTCCTTCCTCCCCAAACTAGTCTGGACCTTATTGTTAAATTTCAGATACAATTTTTTTTTTCCATAGATGCCTAGATGCTCTAACTTCAGAAAAACAGTAGATGATATCACAAGAACTGATTCTATGTTTGTTTGGTAACCTGCTAAGGTTGACTAGAAAAAAAAATAGAATAGACTATAAAGCAAACGCTTATGGGAGCATAACTTTGATCTTCCTTGTTCTCCATATTCTCAACCTTTCACATCAGCATGTTAGTAAGTGTCTTGGATTTCTCATCCATGCAATGATGAACACTTCTGGGACACTTCACTTCCAGATATCATCATGACACATTAAGGTTCACATTATCATACCAGTTTTTCTGTTCTCTTAGTGTATAAAGCATGTTTTATTTCTAGTATTTGTATTCAATACAGTAATTTGAATGGAATACTGTTTGGGCTACAAGACTATTTATCTGTGTATCAGATTTTTTTTTTTTAATTCAACCCAGATGAGTAGTGATCATCACTAATAATGTATCAGTCTCTAATAGCTATCTGAAAGTAAATCAGCAGTCACACAGAATCTCCATCACCACAGCTAGTGGGATCGTGTATTTTTTATCTCCAGAATTCGCAGTAATTCCATTTTGCCATTGTAAGTGGCACTCCAGCTAAGGTTTTCAATTAATGATTGCACACACAACCTTGTAAACGTAGCATAGAGTATAAAGCTTTTGCTAACTTCCTCAGCCTTCAAATACATTGGGGAATGAGGATAGCATTAAGGTTTTAAATTCTGTGTCGAGAAGAACACGGCTGATAATATTAAGTCCGAATTCTGCTAACGTTATAGCACCAAGAGTGTTATTTAGTGCCATTAAATTTATAGCCAATCAAACAACACATCTGTTTGTACAGTAGAAGAGGCAAGTGGGTGCACTTAATTTTTCAGTATATGAAATTGAGTTCAGAGTCCCCTGATGTCAAAAGACAGCTGTATGCTAATCCCACAGAGAACAGGGGAAATACATGTCACCTACCAAAAGCCTTAGATGACCTTGAGAATACAAGATCCCAAACTGATCCCAGTGATCCATCAGGTAGCAAACACGCATATTTGTTACGTACAGAATTGCAGGCACCAATACAATGTAGTTATGGGCTGTAAACACAAATATTTGATGAGTTAAACTGTGCTTTTAAGAAAAATAAGCAAAGAGCCCATAATATCAAGTTATATAACCACGACTAATATTGGTGGCATTACTTATATTTAATAATTAACTTATTAAAGCTTTGAATCATAGTTTAGTTTTACATATTCTTCAGTCTTCAGCACTTTCAAGCTGTCTCATGTAAGATTGTTCTTTTTAGAAACAGTTATAAATATTGGTCTGAAGTACAAGCCAACCAAATCTACTATAAGCAAAGACTTGATAATCAACAGATGCTGGAATACACATTCATCATAGATAGCAGTTTGTATTTGGATATCTGCATATGATATTTATGTTTGATATTTATCCTCCTGATCCATCAGTTGACACAAGATACTGCATAATATAAAGCCTCTGTTCCACATCAAGCTTGTTGTAACAAACCAGTATCTTTGACAATATTATTAATTATATACCCCACAAAAACCCATTTATCTGGCTTGGCCCACTACATTCCACCCAATACAGACACATGCAACAGAGACAGTGCTGAACTCAAAGGGGCATGATATTCAAGTAGGCAGAATAATTATTTGTTATAAAATTAAATTTGTATCTTTTATATGACATAGGTTAGAGCTGTCCCTTCAGACATGGAAAAATTATGGGAAATCTGGAAGGTAGTTCAAATAATCTGTTTTCAAAATAATGTAAAATATGCTGGAATAAAGGTCCTATATGTTAATTTAATTGGAAAGCTATGCATGCTGTCTTTGTATTATGCCAGTACTATAATTTGGATAAGATCTACTAGCAATTACTGAAAGACATTGCTTTCATGGTAGGCAATAAAAGGTGACACAGTGATCCAATCTTTCTCTGGCTCAAGTCATAAAATACTGAATATCTTTTCAAACAAATTTGTTTTTAAATCACCTCGGCATATAAACTTCAGGAGTGTCATATTTGAACAGCTCTCCCTATCTCTCTCCATATTCATGCAGCTATTTTGGGAAAACCAAAATGAACACATTTTTATTTTAGAGAGACGTTGACAACGCTCTGAAACCACACATGGTAGATCTCAAACCAAACATAACCTTCTGAGGAATTTAGAAGCTGCAAGTTAGAAAATCCCATTCTCTTCATGTAGCATGATAGTTTTTGGCAGCAGTGCCAACGTGCTATGTTTATCAGAATCCAGCTCAGCATGTCAGGTCAGGCAGCTCCTGATTTTTCTTGCAGGAGGAGACGTTTCAGAGTAGAGACAGTATACTTGATAACATGATTTTGAAAGACAAAGGAATTTAGGAGCAAATTCCTTCTGTTTTCATAATCTCCCTTGAAGGCAACTGAGAAGGTTGAGAACTGTGGGCTCTGAAATACGTGCGTTTAATGGCCTGAAAAGGTGCATAGTGAAGGAAAGCAGAGGACTGGAAAATATTCAAGAGAGATTTTGAAATGAAAATATAGATGTTTTGGAGAAACCAAAGCATTTTCGAAGACCAAGATTTAGAAACCCAGGAAAAAAAAGAAAAAAAAAAACATAACAGGGCATAACAGGTAGGAACAGAACCCACAGGGACACAGAAGAATACCGTAAGGAATGAACAGTACAAAAAAGGGTTTCCAGGAAAAGCAAAGCATGAAAAGGACAAGCCCCTCTTGCTGAGAGCTGACAAATGAGTTTCCTTCCCAAGTATAAATTTACTTCTTCTCACCAACTCAGAAATACTGAGTTTGCTGCAATCCCTTTGCTGTCTCACCAACTTGCAGTGATTAGAAAGAGTCCAGTGAGAAAGCTCTGGGCTGGGCTGCAGCTGCTGTCAGTGCTGGAGAGCAAGGCAAACGAAGCCTGAGGCAAGGGAAATGCACTGACTAATGCAAAATGGAAGGTGGTGTATCAATTACCGTGAAACATAAGCTCAAGGAGTCAGTGATGTCGGTAGTATCCTGTCACTCTGCAGTCCTGAGCAGTTAACTGTGGTTCAAAGAGCTGAGTCGGGCTAACAACCACTGGTGAATCCCTCTGTAAACCTTTCATAAAGAAAGCACAACTACAGCATTTTAAGTTTAAAATGAAAACCTAGCTTGACTTTTCAACAGTATAACTTTTAGCTGCAAAGGATTTCAAGAACCATCCCTCTTCCCATGACAATCTTTTGAAGAAAAACCTTAGCCAATTTGGGTTAGAGTTCTAGCTAGCTCTGATCCATTTTTTTAAAGATAAAGCAAAATAATATGCAAAAGAGTAATGAAAGTAGCAAAAAATATGGCATTTGATAATTTTTGGTGCTTACTCACACAAATTCAGTGCTGGACATAACACACAAACATCGCACAGTCTCACCATGGCAAATGGATACTGCACCCAGACTACTCAGCCTGTTTTTAGCCTTCTCACTGCCCCAAGACTCAGCAATGCTACAAGACAGTAACTAACAAAGCTAGATTCTTCTTAAACAAAAGGCAAAAAGCTATAAAATATGTAAGAAACATGTAAGAAAGGAAGAGCAGAAACTTTGCAGTTAAATTCCAAATTTCTGGAATTTTATAATACATCATTTATATATATATCATTTATATATTTTATAATACATCACTTACAAAATCTATTACAGTTTTTATGTTGTAGGAGCAAAAAGAAATATTTATTTTTTATTAATGTTTGGGTTAAGACTCATTTTTGTGTTTCCAGTAAGTCCAATAGGAACATTCATAACTAGTGGCAGTAACTAAAGATCCCTCTTGCACCTAGCTTCCACAAGGCAGAGATACCCTTTCTCTCAACGTTTTAGATCACCTACTAAAAATATTTTAGGGAAAGTGAAGAATTTGCTCATAAGAATAAGAAAGGTCTTCATAACCCTCAAAAGGAGTATTCATTCTGATTTTAAGAATCACTTTAGAAAATACTATCTGAATGTTATGAGAACTTGGGTTGATCACAGTCATTTTTACCATAAATCTCCCTTATACGACTGTATATGCAGTGTTCAAAAGCTAAAAAAACATACCTTCCCTCCCCCAAAAAACCAGCACTCCATGAAACTTAATGGAAATTGTAAATTCATGAGCAATGGCAAAACCATTTCATCACCAAGGCTTGCTAATAACTGACCACAGTTTATCTTCTGTATATTTCATGCAATAGTCTTAAGCTAAGGGAATGGTCTTCCTTTCACAAATGAAAATTTTTCAGATGACAATGTTTTGGTTGAGTTTGAAGGTTCATTTGAATAAGGCTGTTCTCCCTTGACTAGTCACATTCATCCTGAATGTAATTCCACTGGGAATTTTAAATTTCAGGAGACTTGAACAGTTTACAGCTACTGTAAAATCTCTATTGATGCTTATGCCTACTGATGGGACCCTAGAGCTTTCATGATTCTTTGTTTGCCATGCAGTATTCTGCAAGTATTTCTAGAGTTTACAATACCCGGAAAATTATCAACTGTCCTGACAGAGGTCTAGATAAAAGATCTGTGAACATAAAACAAACCTCGGATATCTATAGAACTGTTTCGAAGACAACTATTGAAAAACATGATGCAAGAAGTTATATATTTGGCCTACCTATAGCTGAAACTTCAGCCTTCAAAAAAAATCAACTTAAGAATTTCAGTATACATTTGTCCGTACTTACATAATAAAATTCAAAATACATGAATAGGAATTAAAACAGAATGTTTAACTCTTTTCTCTCAGACTACAAATGTCCAAACATAGCACTACCTCAGGAATCGTGAATGCCTGTAATGGATTTCTGGAAGTGCATTCACCTGCCTGAAGTGTCATGAAGTAAACTGTACCTGAACTTCTGAAATAAACTGGAAACAAACTCAATACTCATTACAGGTAGACTACTGAGTTCAGATAATGACCTCTATTCACTTTGCCAATAATCTCATGCAATTATCTTTTTATTTACAGATGCATTTTGCCAAAGTTCAAACATGCTTCCAGTTCTGATGAGTGCATGAAAATATAATTACTAATAGAGATATGACTGTCTTCTGACATCAGTTTTTTGAAAGCAGATGATATTCTCACTAGCAAAACTATTTCCCCAAAATAGTGCTAAAAACATTTAATCTCTAGTTATGTCAAAGTTTATCCTCAAACATGTCAAGAGAATATCAAGTAACTTCTGTGTAATTTGCATTATTTAGAAGGCACTGTGATAAGTTTCCATCATGTCAGGAAAGAACTTACAGTTCTAATGTTTTCCTCCTTTCAATGTCATCTATATTTTGCACAATGACTGCCACTAAGAATTTTTAGGAATAGATGTATTTCTGAAAAAGTATAAAATCTAACTTGACAAAATTATATAAAATCTAATCTAGAGGCTGATATTTAAATTTCACAACTTTAAGATGCAGCCACTGATTTTTCTGAAATAAGGAAGTAAAAAACATTCTTCCAGTTTTTGTGTTTGCATGATAATACTAGCCAGCAAAATCACTGTGCTGAAATTATTCTTTAGTAATAAAAATGCTTTGTTTCCCTGTGCCAACATCAAAACAGACACTCTTTGCTATGCAGCAGATTTGAACACAGTTGGTAAGTTATGATTTTGTTCAATGTCAGCATGATTCCACACTTCAATGGGAAATTAACTGCTAAAAAAGTAGCTAAGCAGGCAAGAAGTGAGGACATGCTTGAATGAGATTTTTTGCAAGTATATGCATGCATGACCTCAAATCACTGTTGTTAAATTAGTTTTTCTAAGACAGCTCATTTTTCCAAAAAGCTGTTTACTGTAAGACTAAAACAGGAGGTGATATACTACATCAAAACCTCTCATTTTAGAAACACCTTTTTCACACTTCTTGATTTCACATTTAAAGAAAAACAATTTAAGAACACTTAACTGCTTGAAGACCTTCCAGCTACAGGCTTCTATCAGCAATTACATGAAAATCATCATTGTGTAAACAATCCAGCATTTTTTTATCATGATGTGCAAACAATTCAATGACAGCCTTTGTCAGCTACTATTTAAGAAGAGCTAATGACACCCAAATAGATGTACTATAAACAGATTTATACAGGATCTCTCCATACCAAAAACCATGCAGTACAGCATGCAGGAACTGAGCGGTAAGATTTTTTTCAAATATGCACACTCTTTATATTATTTCATTCTTGACTCCTTATCATTTAGCCTGATGCGATGAGCAAATTAATCTGGAATTCTGTTTACTTTACTAAGTCAATTCATTGCCACAGGAATTATGCCTTAACATACACTCTCCATGGCTGCATTTCTTTGAATTTTTATCTCATTATTCTCTGTACCATCTACCTCTGTTGACTTCCATATGATGTTCATCTTAGCAAAATAACATCATAATTTTGAGTGTCATTCAATGACAGACAGACAGTATCAGACAGCATTACCACTGTTGATCTTGCCACAGATACCAGAACATACTCAAGAACAGATATACTTTGAAAAAAATACAGTACAGATCTTTGCTCTCAAAATATCAAGCTTTATCTGCTTGACCTTGGTAAGAAGTTATTTTTAGAAACTAATTTCTATTGACCTTTAGCTAGTAAAATACAAATCCACCACAATCAGTTGCACTTTCTCATTTAAACATATACACAACTGCTCTACGTATTTAGCATTGCTTTATATTTCACCATTCAAATCCAAACTGTCAAAATTTAAAGTCAACAGAACAAACAAAAAATCCCTACCAACCAACTCTCCACAACCCCAAAAAATCAAATGTGCCACACAAACTACCTTCACTAAGAACACAACACACACAGTTCATTTTATATTTTGAATTCCATTTGTGGAAGGGTACTGATGACCGACTGTTGAATGTTTTTAAGTAAATTTCATTACATACGAAATACATTATTTACATTCTTGGTGCGAATGTGGGATCCAAACATGTATAAATAACAAAATATGCACCCTAGTCCCATCTATGGGCCAAATATAATCAAGGAAAATACGTCATTGTCCCAAGCAAATTATAAAGACTCTGTCTTAAAAAGATCATAAGATCAGGAATTCCTGACCACTTTCCCAGTTCACACATAACACAATTAGTAATCAGAGCTAAGGATTTAAGCCTGAATACTGGCACTGATACCTTTCTCCTATGTCATGCAAGTCCCCCAAAAGGTTTACAGTGATGGAAAAGGAAAGGTTGTAAGATACAAAGGGAGGCCTTAATGTTGCCCAAAATGTTTGCATACAGAAAACGAAGGGGTTTATCCTCCGTGCTGAGGGCATCATCAGTCCACAGAGGCTGAGAGCGGCATGGCATGCCCAGCAGTGGCACTGCCTTGCCAGGAGCTCCTCACTCAGGGAGCACCGGGCACAGCCTCCCTGGGACGTGTCTGGCACCTTCCACGTCACTTCCACACCAGGATAATGCCCGGACAGCACCGTCTTGCAGCCACTGAAAAAGCAAGGAACTGTTAAATTCAGTTGTACCACTGTAAATCAAAATAATGTTTGGGCGAAGAAACACAGAAAACAATGCAATGTAACAAAAAAACCCTGACATTTACATAAATTAGTTATTTTTATTCCCATTCTTTCACCATTATATCAAATAGTACTCTCTCAAATAATATATAACTTGGATAAAAATGGCCATACAATATATGAGTTCTCCTTCTCAATATTTTGTAAAACTAACAGTTACCCACACATTTAAGAAACTCGTGGAACCCAGTCAGAGCACAAGTATTTATATATAGTTGGATTTAGTATGTGGCGCACAGACCTTTGCAATATTTATCAAAACTCATTTACTTACAAAAAATACAGTTCCAAGATCAAAGCCATTTGTGAAATAGATCAAAATTCAGTGATTAGCTGTAACTAAGAAAAATAAATAAATAAACATAGAAGTCAAGATTTTGTCTTTCAACATTTTTGAGGTAAAATATTTCATCCTCTTCATTGAATTTAAGTTAAAATGAAAGAATATTTTCTTTACAGGCAAACTAAGTATTTCAGGCTATCACCTGAATATCTGTATTTTGTTCATTTTGCTATATCAAACCATTCTGCTTCCAGGTTGGCCAAAACCTTTCCCCCCCTCCTCCCAAGTTTCTTCAGATTCTCACATTTCTTCAATACACAATCCAGAAACATCTGTTATTTTCATGGCCTTTATCATATTTGGTGAATGAAGATTTAGATCTCATGGCATTCGTATTATTCCTTTCTATTACACACTTTTAGCAAAGAGCGAAATAAATACCTGTGGCCTAAATTCATCTTTTAAAGATACCCTTAGCAAGTAAGAGTAATTCACTGCCATTAAGATAATGTCTCTTAAATACCGTTAAGAGACATTTACAGGAAGTAAAATGCTTATTCTGCCATTAGTTCCGGATCAGGTCCTAGAATGCCAGTGTTAGTGTCTGTGCACTGAATATGAACAAAACCAAATATATATTGGAAGTTAAATGTTTTGCATGAGAACTCGCATCACATATCATGAACAACCCCGCTTTTCACAGGCTTGCCACCATTTCCAGAATTAAAGTAATAAAGGAATTGTTAACTAAAAAAAAATGTCAAAACCAAGGCAATACAAGCACCAACTCAAATATCAGTGGTGACAGCAGGAACAGGTGGAAGGAGGAAGTGCTGCAGAAGGGCAGGCTGGAGATGTCAGGAAGTCAGTCCCTGCACTTGTGCAGGAGCAGCACTGCAGCAAGCATTCATATCTCCACTGCTTAATAAAACAGCATCATGAAGCCTCTCAGGTTACTATCTAGGAAGTTCTGAGTATATAAAGTATATAAAGGCAAAACCACCAAGCCTAGGCACTGAAAGGGAAAAATGCAAAGTAATTATTACAAAAGAAGAAACAGTATCGTATCTCATATAACATACAAAAAAATAGCGTGAAGGTTTGCTGTGATAATTGCATTGGAATGATGACTTTAAAGTCAAATATTTTAACAGACTACTGCAATTTTTCAAAGTTAAACAGTCAACTTATGGTCAGGATTTCAAGCACAGAAACCTCAGCCTGCCTGGTTATCATGGAGAAAACAGTGGGAAATGTACTCAGAAGTGTGAAATACTCCTATTCACAAACACATCCATGCAGAAGAAGAAATATCTAAACAAAAAGGTATTTTATAGTTTAAATCTCTTGCAGGATAAAAGTTTAAATAAAAAAAGAAAAACTTAGTCCTTTTTTGGGTTTTTTTTTTTTTTTTTTTTTTTTTTTTTTGAGAGAAGAATAAAGCCCTAAACAACTCAAACCAATCAAAAGCTTAAAATCTTACTCAGAGCAAATACAGGGCTATGCATAAATTAAGTCTTGTCATTAGCTCTTTTTAAATCTGAGAAACCGATAGTTTAAAAAAAAAAAGAAAAAACAGTGAAACACCACGCCCCAATAAACAGAAAGGAAACCTGCCTGACTGATATCTCTCTGCTCCAGCATATCTCCCAACATTTTTCTTCCTTATCCATTGCTACACGTATGTTTATGTAGGCATATGAACCCTAAGAAGAATGCCAAAAACATACTTGTTCATTGGTAAAACTGAATAGTTAACTGGTCGATGGATTATAAAACTCTACCATACACGCTATATATCATATATCCTCTGCTCAACAAAGGAATACCTACATTCCAGAACTGTTATTCTAAAAGGCCAGTTTACAGAAATGGGTTTAAATTCGCTTCCTGTCTGCTTCATTATACTTTTATCATTGTCCTCTACAAAATTTTCAATTTGAAATGAAATAATGATAGAGCAACGTCCATGGGATATTAGTGCTACATATGCATCACAGAGGGCATTTAACAGACTATAAGAATCAGCAGCAATTCAAAATACTCTACATGCAACTGTTGAATTCTCTCAGGTTTCAGCTTCTTTTACCAGAGCATTAGCTCTTAATCAAATGAGAATTTGAAAATCTTGAACCTTTGATGGAAGCCAACCTTTCCTATCCTGTAACAGAGAGCAAACACTTTGAACCGATGAGAAAAAATATTGATCTCCAATGAGAAAAATATACACATAAATATACAATAGGGTCTTGAAATTCATATTATGGAAGATGGCCAGCAAACGAGAAATACTGCAGAAACTACATACAACCCTCTGGAGATTGTAAGCTCTCGTTATTTTTATTGCAGCACAGATTGCCATTTCATAATAGCAAAAATAAGTTTTGAAAATTTTTATTTGCATACAAGACATGTAATATGCTTGCTCATTTTTTAGTCTCATTTCAAGTAGACGCCTGAACAGAAAATTCATTTTGCTATCATTGAAAATATCACAGAATCACTGTTCTACTTTTCTACTACAATGAGTTACCTTCTCCCAGCCTTTTTGACATCATTGTAGGCAGAGATATGTACAGAAATACAGTTAACATGAGAGAACTGGTGGCAAGGTATTACCCAGTAAACCACAAAGTCCAGCGATCTTCCCAGCTTATCATAACACCTACTTATTTCCAGTGATTTGGCTCAAGATAATAGTTTGAGAAGTGCATAGCTGCACAGACATCTAGTTTTAGCTGATCTGAGCTTATTTTGACAGTCCCTTGAGAAATACAGATGCTTACAGGACCTAAAGCCTGGCTGTCACAGATGGAAACAGCTAAGCCATGGCAAGAACAAGCCAAAAGTAGAATCAAGGGAACTTAGGAATTGTGTTTTATAGAAATGCAATGCCAGATATAGTCTGAGGTCAGTTTAGCAAGGAGTTCACAGAACAAATGAAAGCCCATGACCACAGAAGCAGACAAGGCAGAAACAAATTCAGACAGGCTGCTAATAAACAGATACCAGGATTAGGAAACAGAACCTATTGTAAGCAAATTCAGAGGCCAAGTTTTGAGAGCTAGACAGCCAGAACTTGGAAACAACCATGGACTGTGTCCACAATCAACTACAATTAGCATCAAAAAGCAGAAATCTCTTGTATACAGAATAGATAAAAAATAAATAAAAACCACCAATCAGCCTTGTTTCCAGCTAGCCACAGTTGGGCTTTCAGATGCAGATCCAGATACAGTCTTGATGCTGAATAGTGCATGGAAAATAGCTGACACTCCTGTGAATAACTGTCAAGTCTCTGCTCTCTATCAGCACTGGTTGGTTAACGAGAACTTGAAAGTTTCGTTAAACCATTTGGAGATTTGATCAGAAGTCTATTATACTATAAAAGACGATGTGTATCCTGGCTGCCCAGGGAAGAAGATGACCAAGTCATAAATTTTCACTGAAAATAGAGAACATTGAAGGTCTCTCTGCTTGCTATAGCTAGCAGTCACCCACAACTTAATTGTGCCAACAAAGTCTCTTCACATATGGTTATGGGTAAAGATTAAAAGCACAACATGCTTCAGCCACGGTTCAGGCATCCAAAGTTACTGAAATATAGGTAATAGATAAATAAAATAATTTAAGCGTGGCCATGCATCTAGAGAAACCTGGGATAAAATGAAGTATTATATCTGCCTTGTATTCCATTTCTTTCAGTAATTCAGATAATTCTTAAGAAACTTATTTCTTTGCCCGTAGAGTTAGCGCCAATAAGTGAGGGAAGAGAAATGATGCTGAGTTTGTCCCTTTTAAGTAAAAACCATCACATGTTATAACATGTCTTATAAGTTCACCATAAGAGCTTTCTCTGAACAGTGAAAGGTCCGTTTTTCATGTGATAACTGCAAATAATAATACAGTGTGCTTTCCCATCACTGTTCAGGTCATCAGGATTGTGTTTATAACAAATAAGTATTTATTTTTAGCCATTTTCCCCATCTCATGCTTCATGCTAACGCTGTAAGAGCTTGGGGGTCAGGCAGAGCTCAGTACCACAGAGAAGAGTAAACACCTGAGTGGCTATGTCAGACTCCTGTACTTAAGGAGATAGAATTTCCTACTAGGAGAAAAAGATTGTTTGGCTGCCTTTTCATTAAAAATTTGCCTAGAAAGAGACAGATTAAACTACATCTAGAGAAGCTTAGAAGCAACAATGTGCTCCGTAGGGATTATACCATACTTCAAACATATGTTGCAGTATAAACACTGTGACATGCAGTACACATTAACAAAAGGCTAAGGACTGCTTTGCTGCTATTTAATTGAATATCAATAAGTTGACAGTCTTCTAGATACAAGGTTTACTATTGATTTAAAATTTGCATCTGAATTATTGTTTCAATTTTCTTTCCAACAGGTTCAAATGTTATGGTTTCTAAAGAATTGCCACTAAGGTTCATGTAGAAATAAGGGCTGTAACCCACTGAAGGGGATATTTATTCCTCTATTCTTTTATTAGCCCTATGGAATTAACAATAATAAAGGATAATGTGTAAACAATGCCACACTCAGGAACTAGGTGAAAACAAAAGCAAAAATAAGGATTTTAAGTGATCAAGTGTTTGTAAAAAATAGACATAGACCAGGGTAAAAACTGATTTAGGATCTGTCTTTTTTAGTTTTATTGAATTCTGTCAGAGTAATTTGTGAAATCCAAAGTAGCTCAGAAGAATTCAGCATAACCATATCTGGTCATGTAAACCCTCACCTGCGGAAGTTGCCTGCAACCTTGGCATTGAGGTCAACTTTATTTTCCATAGACCAAAGGCCAAGGAACTGCTCGATCAGCTGAAAGTTAGCCTTTATTAAAGTGTAACATCCCCAGTCCAATTATACTTTAGAAGGATTTATTACTCAGAAAGGCTAATTAATTTCTTTGCTCCATCTACCTAGACTTATTTTAGGACATAGAAAGTTAATTCTACTTAGTACTTCACAAGAACACCACTATTAGTTTGCCAGTAACAAGAAAAATGTAGAGCTCTGCTACCTGTCTCACTCTTCTTTACGGTGTCATGGTTAGCAACCTCTGCAGTTTTCACCTCAGAGAAGCGCACAGCTTTTCCTTACATCTAGCAGTACTTCAGTCCTTGCAACCAGTTCATGTTTGGATTTGGGCTGCTGGAACTTGGCTATCCAGTCTGTTCCAGAAAATACCATCAAAAGAGGAGAGAGATGTTAAACAAACCCAGTCCTTCCAGAAAAGACAAAAATCCACCAGAAGAAGCCCCTGTGAGGTGGGTCTCCAGGTCCTTCTCACTGTCTGACCACGTACCCTAC
Source organism: Rhea pennata (assembly GCF_028389875.1). Taxonomy (NCBI): domain Eukaryota; kingdom Metazoa; phylum Chordata; class Aves; order Rheiformes; family Rheidae; genus Rhea; species Rhea pennata. The sequence goes on from NC_084664.1 coordinate 76,765,886, forward strand.
TGACTGTAGAGTCAGCTGCTGTAGCTGGCGTTCTGCCACCACACAGGTAGTAGTGGCAAAGTGACAAGGTCCACCTCAGCAGTCTAAGTTTTGCAGATGGCTTCCATTCGATCTGAGTATTTGAGAGAGCAAAGCTGCTTAAGAAACATCAGTGTAACATGAAGAGCATTTGCTGAAGCTTGTGCATACAACATTTATTTCTGTTCTACTTGTCTCTGATGACTATCTGGTTTAGCAATATACGGTACAGCTGGCATCTGATTTTCACAGTTTCAATCTCTGCTTTTTCCGCACCCTTCTTCAACTGAGGCAGTCATCTTCTTCAAATTGACTTTATCATCTGTTAGTATTAAAGTGCTCTAAAGAAAGGATACTCACTAATGTGCAAGGATATTATAGAAGGCATAACAACTTCATAATACAGAAAACAAATCAAGGGCTACCCATTAATTCTCTATCACTTTTCAATAAATATGGTGAAAGTGGTTAGCATAGGCTGCTCTTCTTGCTTCTCAGAAGCAGATTTTTCCTTTTCAATTCAGTTGGCCTTTTTGTGTTGTTCATTTGCTTCTTGACCCTGATTGAAAGTATATTGATTTTTAACTGATCTCATGGCTCTTACTGTACCATCAATGTGAAATTACAGAAGTGCAGGCTGAATATCCAGGAGTTATTATAGATGGATTATATTACTTAATTGAAGTGATTCCACATCAACGCCACTAATCTCCCGATCACTTTTTTTTTCCGCCTCTAATGGTACTAACAAGTATCAACATATTGAAACAAAATAACATTCTGCCTAATGTGCTACAGAGGAAAGTCTTTCCCTTCGAGGCCTGGGGAAAGGTTGCCACTGATCTTTCTCCTCAGGGAAGAATAAATAATTCCGGTCACTCTGTAGACATTAGAAAACTGTCTCCAACAGCCTGTTCTCTACATCCAAACAGCACTGAAGATACAGACAGCTACTACTGGTGATAATACTTTATTTGCCTTTTAGCTTGCCAACTGTGTATTTTGAGTAGCTTTAGGAAGCTCATATATAGTACAATAAGCATGCTACACAGCTAAAGGTGACAATAAACACTAGATCTGATTGTTATTTTGCTGTATAGGGAGCGGTTAACCCCTATGAAGCCAATGAAAGAGTAGGGAGCTTCTCCTTGTATTATGGTAGCAGCTCATCTAATCTTACAAAGAATTAACTACTTCATTCCTCAGCAGCAACTGATATAAAGGAATTCATTCTTCTCTACCTTATCACACAGAATAACTGCTTATACTGCTGTAAAATTTAAAATTTATATGATTTTGGATATAATTGCATTTTAAACAGTGTAAATAACCACATATGGCATGCAGAAGGAGAATCAGAGAGAGCTTTTTCTAGTTTTCATTGGTTTCTGATTAAAATTTATGAAAAAAGCTTAGCAAGATACATGCTTATGATTTTGTGTACATCTGTTGTATAAGGAAAAGAGAAAAACAAGTCAGATGAGGAAAAATAACTGTGCACTACAGAGGATGATAGGCAATGTATTAAAACTGGCAGCCCTCCCTTAACCCTGCCTAATTAATTAGTTTCCATGAGAAATACAGCCTGGATTAAAAAAAAAAAAAAAAAAAAAAAAAAATCTCCTTTCATTCTGAGTAAGTTACATAACTAACTTCCCTTCTCTGATGTCTTAATTCGTACCTCAGTCTTTCACTGCAATAGGGAACTGAAAGCCTTTACTTGAAATAGGCATTTACATATCTTAACCATATAAATGGAGAAAAACACTATTACAGCTATTTCACTAAGTATTCTCATTTATATTTATATACACTATATTTTGCATAGAAAAATTGCCATCTACTGCAAATTATTTTTCTTCATGATTCTTCTACATTTTTCATCAACATAGAAGAAACCTTCCTTTAATTTTGAGTTTAAAAGTTACTCATCACAATCAAAAACTTAGATTATAGCCTGTTCTGTACATATCCAATAGAAGACAAATAATGTATTTATAAATACTTCTTGCTGAATGCATCTCTTTTTACTGAATTACATAAAAGTCTGCCTCTTTAGTTAATACACTAAAAATATAACCAATTCACTTCAACCACACATCACTTTCAGGGCTCAATTTTCCTTTGCTAAAGAAGATTATTTCACAAAATGGATTTTCAGAATATTATAAAAATATATATTTTTATATTTTGATTACAGTTAAGAATCTTGTAGCAAAGCTATTAGAAAAGTTGTCAAAAACTGTGTCGTAAAGCAAAATGGTTAAAACTAACTAAGTATCTACAAAATAAACAATATATTCCGAATATTTAGGCACTTTGATATATCCACCTGGCACACAACTACAATTTTGCAGTTGGTGCATCTTTCAGAAATGAAGCTAATAATACACTGTTCTACTTTTAAAATTACTTCATGAAACTTAGATGTATTACACTATCCATTTTTCTTTATCACCAATAGGCAGAAAGGCAAAACAGCATATAAAATATTAGATGAGACTATCACTAATATTTTAGTAATAAAATACTTAGTTCAAAAGTCCCAATGTTGTTGAGTAATAAAGCAAAGCTGAATAGATTATTTAAAAACAGGTAACTTGGAAAGAGAGTTTAAAAGTTCTGAAGATATGCAATAAGCTTAAATAATATCACCTAAAATGTATGTTAACAAACTCATGCAATTAAGTTATCTAAAAAAGCCAGGAATGCTCTCTAGGCTAGTTCTAGAGGTAATCACCAATTCACTTCTAAATCACCACCATAGCATCTTCATATACATCAGGACATGCACAACCATGTTGCTAGATACAAAGTTTTGCTTATTGCAGTCACTTGACAGTGCTCAGCTTCGCCAACTCAAAACCAACAGTGACGACTGTTGCATTCTTCTGCCTGGAAAGCAGCACACCAAAATAACGTGTGGAAGCTTCACAGATTTGCTGCTTTAGCTAATTTTTCTAAAAATAAAGGACACCAATTTGCATTTATTATCTCTAAATACAAACATACCCCATGATAGAATACTTTTTCCTCTATGATATGGAGGAAAATGCATATTCAACAATGTACAAAGAAATAAACTACTTTCACTGTGGTCACAAATCAATCATCTGCCTGTTAAGTGAATATAATCAAAGGTTATTAGTCCATCAATAAAGGAGTAAACAACACAGCTGGTTTTATGTCTCTTAACATTCAATGAAAATTGATGAGCTAGTCTTGCAAAAAAAAAAAATGATGCCACCTATTTATAAATAATTTATCTGAAGCAGCAGGCCTGTTCCTCTGCTGGAGAGGAAGAGGAGATCTTGTGAGCTCCAGATAGACTAGTCTGAGAAAGCTGAAGGGGGGCAGGTGAGAAAAATCTATACCTAAAGTAGTCTGATGGTCTGAAGATTGGAAAGGCAGAAAACAGAGCAATTAATTCACAGTACTTGACTACAGAACACGCTACTTACAGACTGTACTTCGGTGCACACATACCGTCTATGTACAGACAGGCACTGCCAAACAGAGAGTCTGGACACAACTGCCCCTACTCCTATAGGTACTCTTGCAGCCAACAGGCATGATTTAAATTTTTTTTATTATTATTATTATTTTTTAAAGGCAGGGTAGTCTCAAGCCTAACTCAAGTAATTTGTGTACAAGTAGTTGTGATAAAGTTCTTCCCTCCCAGGAAAAGATTGCAATTCAAGAAAACTCTTAAGCCAACACGCTCTGAGGAAATGTAGTTATTATACTGTCTTGTCCATGCAAGAAAAACTGCTTTAACTCTAATGAAAGTTTAAGATAACCATTCAGACAGTTTTCTTAGGTACTTGACATCAGATTTGAAGGCAGTCCAAAACTTACTTTGCTGAACTCCAGATTAAAGTTATACTTTAATCATTTCCGCAGTAACATAAACCTGCTTCAGAGAGAATCCTGCATAAGCAAAACAGATTTCCTATTTCACTAAGAACAGAATAAGGCTTTGGTTAAAAACCTAACAGGAAGAAAGATTCAGAAGATAAATTATTCTAGAGATAGTTTAGAAGATACTTTAATAAGAAATATGGAGTTAGGCCAAAGGATAGTAGTCTCCTTATTAACACAGCACATAGAAGATTTTTCCTACTCTTTAAGAAAACTAATAATCTCTGAAAAGGCAATTTTCATTGAAATGTGTGTGGAGGCCATAAGGAGGAAAGCAGTTTGCTGTGACTTCTCCACAGCTGAACACACTGGATGAAGCCCTGCAAGTACCTGGTCACTATGGACTGTGAACATACAGTGAAACTCTGAACCAGAGAATGTTAGGGTCACGTGAGTTTGGACTTGTCAGGAAAGAGTTACAACAGCAAGGGTTGTTGACCAACAGAAAACTTTCAATCAGTTTTACATTCCATTTTGATGAAGGATAAGTCATTAAGCCTACGGCTCTTCTCTCTGGTCATCTCTTTTACACGCATGAATAATTACAAATATAGAAAAAGTGAATAATGAGAACATGTAGGCTTACTAAAACAGGCTGTGAAAAATAATTTCATGACTTTCTAAAGAAAAATCAGATTTAATTTATGTTGATTTATCAAAGTGTCCACAGGGAATTAACTAAAACAAAGAAAAAAGGCCAAAAAATTAAAAAGTTTTAATTTATATACATATCCATATATACGCATGTGTACTTTATATATAGATACAGTTTGTAAAAAACAAGAGGAAGGTATCAACATCTATGCTGGATTGCAACTGATCTGTATTTACTACTCCTATTACCAAAGATATTTGAACTTTTCTGTCGTAACAGGTAGAAAATATACTAAGAACCAGACTATCACACAAAAATAGTCCAAGACATAGTACACTGTGCAAAGTCATACACTTCAGTGCAAATAATAAAAATCTTACTACAAAATATCATCTATAAACTGACAGAAGGGTCCAAACATATTTAAAAGCCACGACCGTAAGATGCTAAACATAGTAACAGATAAGTTGAGATTGAGGAAAGCAAAACCGAGACCACAGAGCTGACAGACAGCCACAGTAGGTGTAAGAAGGAACTAAACGGTTTATGTGACCATCTGACCATTACACCTTTGGCAGCATCAGCTGTGATACACAGGTGCTGCCACCCTCAGGAGTAGCCATCCAAAAAGGCCCTCGCTCAGCTGGAACTGCAGATGTGCAGTTGCAGCTGCAAACAACTCCTCTGTTTCAATCACAGCTTTGCCTTTGATTGCTTTGGTGGTCTGGAACACAGTAGCTCTGTGTTTCAGGTTTCCAGTTGCAAAGGGTAAAGATAGCATCAGTTAAGTCTACAGAAGTGTTGGTAGATTTACCATTCAGTAGCAGTTTTAGAACAAATACCGCTATTTAAGTGTTATATTTTACTGTGGAGCTGAATGCAAATTAACAACTAGCACTCCAACTGCCAAGTTTTATACCTTTTCTTTTCTTTTAATACATGCATACAAATTCCTTCAAAGTTAATGGAAACAACACACATCTACTGAAGGGAGAAAAGTCTTGAGTCTTTTCCAACCTAAGAATCTCCATTCAATAACATTTAGTTTAGTCTGTTACCAGAGGTTTAGTTCAAGAAGATTATTCTTACATTTTCATTATATCAATACACTGTGGTATTTTTACTGCCACATAAAATTTGTTATTGGATTGCAAAAGAAGTTTGTAAGGAGCAAAACTTATTAAAAAATGAAAACTGACTATAGGTTTAGCATTGATCTCTTACTGTCACACTATTATTAGAATAATCTAGTGGAGACAGGAAACATTTAACTACATTGATTACAGTAGTTTTATTGGTATAATTTCAAAGTTAATCAAAAACTACACACAGAGCACAACAGAGCTGATTTCTAAAAGAATCCATGAAAATAAGGAATGGTTGATCAATTTTTTTTTTTTTTTTTTTTTTTTTTTTTGAGTGCTCTTGCAAGTTAGCAGACATTCTGCCTGTCGGAAAAAAAAAGTCAAATAACGGAAAATAAAGTATCTAAGATATTTAACTTCCACAGAATATGAGGAAAATTGATAGAATCTACTAGTCCAGATATTATTCTCACACGTAAAGGTCATAAAATACTTTTAAAAGTGTTTTAAATTCTGTCAGTGTTACTAGTCATTGCTTCATTTTTTTAAACCACTCCAGTCTGTGATGCAAAAACAGTCCAGAGATCAGGCTTGCTTACTCCCTCACATTTCTTCCCTTCTTTCCCCACAATAAGTATGCTATACATTAAGCACTATAGGAGCATTAGGGGAGTCTATTATATTTCCAGCCTAAAAAAAAATACCAATTACCAGAATTCAAGATATTCTGGATGTATTCGTCTAAAGATATCTGTGCATTTCTCTGACTGTTTGCAAACTTCAAGTCCTCTGAGATGAACTGTTTTCCCCAACAATACTTAGAGCAGTACCAAAGCAGTCTCTTCTTCTTTCCTTTGAGGTATAAAGGCCAGACTGTTTTCCTTTCAACCAGAAATCTAAGGCGATATCAAAAGATGAGAAGGATAAGGAGCAGACAAATAGATGAAAGGATCTTTGAAGTGTCTAGCCCGGAGAAGAGAAGACTGAGAAAGGATCTTATCAATGTCTACAAATACCTTAAGGGAGGGTCTCAAGGGATGGGGCTGGACTCTTTTCAGTGGTGCCAAACAACAGGACAAGGGGCAATGGGCACAAACTGCAGCACAGGAAGTTCAGCCTGAATATGAGGAGGAATTTCTTTCCTGTGATAGTGACAGAGCACTGGAACAGGTTCCCCAGAGAGGCTGTGGAGTCTCCTTCTCTAGAGATACTCAAAACCCACCTGGACACAATCCTGTCTAACATGCTTCAGGGGACCCTGTTTGAGCAGGGGGGGTGGACTAGATGATCTCCAGAGATCCCCTTCCAACCTCAACCATTCTGTGATTCTGTGAACTACAACTCTCAGAGCTCTGGTTAGTGCAACACATCTATAACTTTGTGAAGCTGACAATTGGAAAATTGGACAATTTGTAACAGTGGTGACACTACCTGGATAGGAACCTCAGGGTCCTCCCTGAAAAGAGTTCAGTTCAGAGCTACAAAATGCAGCGTAGTTTCGGTAACTGAAAATTTTAGTGGAGCTTGAGGTAACCACGCAAGATTTTGGAGCTAGAGATCTTTCGGAGAAGAACCAAGAAAAGTAGCTTGCAATGCATGCTTTAATTACAGCCAATATCCTCAGAATAGATTCCTAATTATCTGACAAATTATCTTTGATGTTTGGCATATATGGTCCATGACAGAGAGAATGCTAAATTCTAGGAGGCTTATTCTTCTGCATTAAAAACAGAAAAATCTTGATGCACATTTTGTGAAGAAACTCCTCTAATGAGGAAGCACAGGGCCTAACATCCTAGTTTAAACAAAAATCAGAAGACACCTTGGATTGATACCATATCCATTATGGATAAATGATGGCTATATAAGATCAACATCTGAATCTCCCCTATTACCTGAGGCAACAGAAACCAGAAAAATCATTTTCAGAGAGAACAGCTTATTTGATTTTGCTCAAGAGCTTAAATAGTGCCCTTTAGAATATATAAGCACAAATTCAGATCCTATTAGAGTTATTAGATTTCCAAGAGGAAGAAAGTGCTCATTCACAGACAATTAGGCAAGATCACAATGGAAGTCCTTTCTAAAGGACAATGGGAAGAAAAAGAGCAGCCAGACAGACCAAAACACAGCTACTTCACCACCCATAGTCAAAACAAAGTATTCTCAAAATATCAGAAATGGATACTTGGGCTGGAAGATTACCAGTCGAGTACCTAGTACAATAGCTAAGAAAGAAGATGGAATAGCACATTCTTAGGCATTAAAAAAATTCTTATGCTACCAAAGACCTGAAAATGCTAGCGTACACCTCCATGTTTAGGAAATAAATTGGATCTGATACAATAAGCCTAACAAAACCACATTTAAAAAGCTGAGAGGGAGCCTGGTATGGGCTCTGGGGCCAAACTATATATAGCCTTCAGGGGAAGGTACAGTTGCTAGGCCAGGAGCAGTTCTTTTCATGCAGTCACAATCCCTAGTTTTTGGCTGCTGCAGTGAAAAGTATGTAAGGGTGCATGTCACACATACTGCGGAAGATCTCCAGCTGCATAAGAATTTAATACAGCCCACACAGTATAACTTAGCGTCCAGAGTTCTGGTATTTCCCCAAAAGACAAACTGAGATTGAGGGAGACCTGCGACTCGAAGACTCTGTAGCAACAGTGATGACTGAGGCAAGGAAATAGATCTTCTGAAATAGTAGCCTCAAAGTGTAGTCTTGACCATAACATTGTGGCAATACAGTCTGAGCAACAAGCCAATTTCACAGAATTACAAAAACTCTAGAGGTTGGAAGGGACCTCTGGAGATCATCTAGTCTAAACACTCTGCTCAAAGCAGGGTCAATCAGAGCAGTTTGCACAGGACCATGTCTGGTCAAGTTTGGAACATCTTCAAGGATGGAAAGTCCACAATCTCTCTGAGCAACCTCTTCTACTGTTTGGCAACCCTCAGATTAAAACAAAACAAAAGCAAAAACACTTTTCTTAAGTGGAATTCCTTGTAATTCAATTTATGCCCATTGCCTCTTGTCCTTTCACTGCATACCACCAAGAATTTTTTTTAATCCTCTCCATCAAACATGTATACACACTGATAAGAATGCCCCTGAATCTTCTCCTTTCCAGTCCAAACAGCCCCAGCTCATGTGGGGGATGCTCCCAGCTCCCCCCCCCCCACCCCCCCCCGCCATCTAGCCCCAGTTACAAGCAGTTTGCATTCCCAGGCCTCACGCTCTGAAAGGGAGGACATCAGGACTTTGAAATAAGGCCTGCCTGGGCATTAGGACCTTGAGAATTAATACCTGCTTTCACTCCTGTGCCCCACAGTCCAAAGAAGGGATATCAAGACTTTGAGATAAGGAAGGCCTGCTTAGGTGCCAGAACCTTGAGAAACAAACTGTTCTCTCACTGCTGGGGCAGGGTTAATGGTGGTGGTCTGGAACTATCTCCTCCTGTAAGGACTGACAGGTGTGAGAGATCATACCAGCTTTCACTGCTGGGGCAGTGTTCATTGTTTTGTCTGGAATTAACTCCTCCTTACCCCAGCTATGGGGTCTCTCCTTGGGACCACCACTGCAGGAGTAAAGCATCCTCCTCATTCATCATCACTCAAACTCCTTTCTTCAGTGTGACTCAAGGCAGCTAGCCTGCCTTTGGAGGTGTTCAGCCACCTCCCCGGCCCACGACTGGGGAGTACAATCATCATAACTACAACTGAGGAGACTTGAACCTTGCAGCAGCCAAAACCTAGGGACTGTGACTGCATGAAGAGAACTGCATCTGGCCTAGCAACTGTACCTTCCCCTGAAGGGTATACATAGTTTGGCCCCAGAGGCCATCTTTGGCTCTTCACACACAACAGCAGGCCAGCCAACTTGTGGAACTCCTTAGACAGGGATGTCCTCCCACAGCTACTTCCCTGGCATTCAGTGTATGTTGACCGCTGAGGCAACTGAGTAAAATCAGTTAGAATTGGTTTACCTAGTTCATTCATTTGGATAGTTAAAATTAGTGTAGCTAATGTAGCTAGCTTTTCTGTTTACTAAGCAATTACCTTTAGTATAACTTACACTTTAATTAGAAAATAAGTATTCTAGTTGAGCTAAGTTTCTGTTAATGAATTGTTGCTTTGTACCATTTAACTTGTGTAGTAAATTTTGATCTTTGAAACAAGTTGTGGAGTCATGCAGTAAATCTCCTTCTCCCCCTCCTACACAAAACCCACACAGTCCAAGACTGTAAAGATTGCTGGTCATCCTGCAACACAGCCTTCTTAGCCTGTCCTCATATGTCAGGTGTTTCATCTTTGTGGCCCTTTGTTCCAATATTTGCATGTCTTCCTTTTATTGGGGAGCCCAGCACTCCACCTGGTCTCACCAGTGCTAAGCAGAGGGGAAGGATCACTTCCCTGGGCCTGGTGGCAACGCTCATCATCAAGCAGCCTAGGATGCTATTGGCCTTTTTTGCTACACGGGCACATTGCTGGCTCAATGTTCCACTTGTCCACTAGTACTCCAAGATCTTACTCTGCAAAGCCTGTGGTAGTTGGAGTTATTTCTCCTCATGTACAGTACTCTGCATTTCCTTTGGTTTCAACCTTCATGAGGTTCCTCTGCACATTTCTCCAGCCTGCTGAGATACTTTTAATGGCAGCAGAAACATCTGGTCTCCTCTATTTAGTATCATCCGCGAACTTGCTGAGGGTACTTTGTCCCATCATCCAGGTCATTAATAAGGACTTTAAACAGTATGGCCTTCTTGCACTAACATTAAAAAATAAATAATTATCTCGAGTCCTGGTGGAAAACCAAGATGTTCCTAATAATAGCCCTCATAAATAGCAACTGTATCAGTAATTAGAATTTTAAAGAAGGTTTTCCCACCTGTACTGATGCAGGATCTTTGCACTGCTGAGAGACTCTCCACAAAGCAGAGACCGCTGAGGGTAAAGAGCCTTTGTGCCAGTGAGGGAAGACTCAGATGTTAAGTCTTTCCCTCCAGTGAAGGAAAGTTTGATTAGACTGTACCAGAAACAAGCAGTAGCGTAAAACTGAAGAACAATGTTCTCTGGAAATTACTATTTGGCAGAAGGAGGAATAGAATGAGTTTATCCCGTGCTTTGCAGCATTCCTAATTTGCAGGAGAGACCAAATTCAGCAGTGCTAATGGACTCATTATAGAAGCCTGCCAAAGACACTGATACTGTGTCCATCATGCCAAGACAGCACGCTTCAAGTTTTTAGCATCCAGTCTATTAAAGATTTTTTATGCAGGCTTTTGACTCAGATAATTGAAGCTAAAATTGAGCCTGCTTACACTGAAAACATAGGCTGGGTTATATGCTGTGGAGTGTGAGCTCTGGTATCCTTGGACACATGGATTCAGTGCTGCTTGGAGCACCCCAACAAGAAAGTTTTATCGTTCACAATGTTGGTACTTACAGGCTCAAAGGGTGAATGATCTGGATACCCAGCACCAGGAGGGAACACTCCTCAACATGCCAATAAAGGCACTCCAGCCCCATAAAACAGCTGATGTGTACTTTAATGCAGAAACTGAGAGATTTGCATTGCCAAAATAGATGCCTCAGGCAGAATACAAAGATAAGTAAATCAAAAGCTACAGCTAGCCTTATGTTTGTAGTAAAGAAAACAGTTTTACTAGAGTCAGACCACACTATACCAGAGATAGGAATATTTTGATTACTTAGGGATTAAAGGTATACTTTAACCTCTAATATGTCTTCGGTAGAGGCACAGTGTAGGAATTAATCATGTGGGCAAACCAGAAGTTTCCAGTCCAGTTATGTGATATTCACAATCACCTGAAGTATAGATAAACATGAATAAAACTGAGCTACAGACAAAACAGAGGAAAGATTCAGCATCCAGTTCTCTCATTTCTGAGCAAACTGTTTAGATTAGGTAATCTTTGTGGAGTAGATAAATTATCCTTGGAAGAGGTTGATCTGGATTTTGATAGGAACGAAAAAAAAAAACAGATGGCAAATCCAGGAGGCTTGTAAGAGCTGCTAGCTTTTCCTAAGAAACTTAAACCATTCATTAAGTCAGTCTGGATTTGACCTATACTTAAAACATTTTTTAAATAAGAGCCAACTGCTGAAGCCAGCTGCTTTTTTTCTTATTAGAAGCTGTTTCCTCCTCTTTAGCTTCTCAGGTTGATACATGTAGCTTCCTTTTTAAATCCGCAATCATGTCACTATGAACATATTTTTTGGTAAAGGAAAAAAGGTAAATAAAAATTATCTGAAAATATTACAGAATAAACACGTAAAGATGCTTACTAGTTGAAATATCTCAATTATATTTTTCCACGAATATACTCTCTATCAAAACAATAAGCACTTAATTTAGATGAAAGCAGAAGGCAGCCTCTGATGATCATGTTAGAAAACAAGTTTTCTTTAAAATACCACACAACAGTGCTGCTTTGCTACTAATCTTTTACTCACTGGCTTTGCTAACACTACCAACCCTGAGAATTGAAACTAAAAGAATCTGAAGGACAGGGGACTCAACCATCCTTATCACTAAACAACACTGGTATTCACACATCATGACCACTATTTGTTCTCCTCTTGCTCAAAATCTTTAGAATGACCTGTATTTGCAAATAAACTGACTTGGTATTGATCATATCCACAAAAGAGCAAGAAGCCATAAGATATGCATAAACATGATGAGGACATGTCTGTGGACAATTCAGGGAATGGTACATCGTGTGCGCACCCTGGAAAGCTTGCACAAAGCATGAAGAGACAGGAAAAGAAAGTATAGTTTAAAGACGAAAAGAGCTACATAACATTAGAAAAACATAGCACCAAATTTTAGGAACTAGAGTTATAGTGAGAGAGGGCACCCTTTGATTTTGGCTACGTTCACACCACTCACATTTTTATCTCCCAGAAGTTGCAATGACTCTCACGTTTTCATTGCACATCCTATTTGCTCTCCTCAAATTGCCATTTTTTACATGCAAGAAGAGGGAACTCCTCTTCATAGTTAGACTGTACAAGTTCTCACATTTTTCATGCACATTTGGTAAAAGATTTCTGTTCTTAACATTCCCCCCCACACACACTTACTTAACTGTTTCATGCTTTTTGGTTTATGCATTTCCTTATTTTTTCCTCTAATGATTTTTCGGTACTCTTTTCTATATCTGTGTTTTTAAATAACATTTCTAGTATTCCAAGTCTACTTTTTATAATGGCACTTTAGAAAAATTCATCTTTTGTTCTTGGGAAGTTTCTTCCTGTTTGCTGTTCTGTATCACTTTTTGGAAGAGGAAATGGATAAATTATATAATTATATATAAATTATACACGTTTTCCAGGCTGCCAAGTTTTTATTTCCAATTTTTAATGGTTTTTTTTTAAACCTACACATGCATTTCAGAGATTCTATGTTTTTCCATCACTTACTTGCTTTTCTTCCAGTTTTCTTGAACTCTTCAGGATATGCTGGTTATTTTTTCAAGTGCTGTAAACATGTACTGTCTGTTTAGATGCATCTCTTATTTTTTCCTATGTCATTTTATGTGTATTGGTTAACACTTCTTCTGTGAGGGAGAGAGCAGAGCATGTCATTTGACATAATTTGCTAGAGTACTAGAACCCAAGCATGACTCATCTGAAACAGTTGTGTTCCCTCTGGCCTAATGAAAATATAACAATTTTGTGCAAAGTAAGAAAAAAAAAAAGAATTGGTACAGAGAATTCTGAGCAAACCCCACGTCAGAACATGTGACAGGTTTATCCCCTACCAATGCCACCAAGACCCACCTGGTGGAATCAAGAGGGCTTGTGCATGAGCTGGGTACATTTCTGCTCACTGGAAGCAGAGTTCTGGATTGGTCAGTTGAAGATATTACAGCATCAAGAACTTTCACAAGTTCCAGGGGCTTTTTGAACGGACTTTCGTGACAACTGATGAGGTGTTCTGAAAATTTAAATTCTGTATTTAAGCTGTTTCTACAAAAAAAAAAAAAAAAAAAAAAAAAACACAATTCAACTCTTAAACTAGATCTGTCACAGAGTAACTAAACTGCTAGAATCAATTTGAATACAACAGGAATGTGTAAAATCATGCGACTTCTCTCACAACGTGCAGTATGTAGCTTCATGTTTTAACAGAAAGGGCACAGAGGCTCATGTATTTGTATACTGCAGAGGTCTTCCATTCAAGCAACAACAGAAAAAAAAAATCTGTCACTTTGATCAACTAATTTCCATTTAACTACTGTTTTATGTATCCCAATATTTTTAGTTCAGTGACTCTGATGTGTTTATTTCAGGCACTTTAAAATTTTCCAGTGGAAGGACTTGACCATCTGTAGCAAATATATACCTCTTGATAGTAAGTTTGCTTTTTAAATTACTTTTTGTGAATTTCTCAGATGCTTCCTACAAACTGCAGGTTGAAAACCATTAATTTAGTGCTTCTGACCTTAAAGACTTCTGCTCACCTCAAAGCTTTATGCTACAAGTTCAACGTGTTTTCAAAAACTTATTTTTATAAGAATACAACATGTACAGTAAGCTGAAAAATAACCCTATACATTTAATGGAAAGCAGGTTTTACACAATTTTTTTAACCAATGCTAGCAGTTCATTGAATTGTATTATGCCGATTTTTCAAGGATTGCATAGCAAAAACATGTGGCCAACATTTCAGCCAAAGCCTCTAACAGAAAACCCCGCATTATATTAAGAAAAAGAATTAAAAGAAGAATTAAAAAAAAAAGAAAAAGAAAGAACGAATGCTGAGCTTGAGACATAATTCAGAAAACACAGCCTCACTGGGCAACTGTTTCCAATGTTTGACTACTCTAACAGTGAAAACATTTTCCTTTGTCTCTAATCAAAATTTCCCCTCCTATCCCTATGCACCAGACCACAGTCTCTTCTAGTAGGTACAGCAGAAAGACAACAACTAAGGTCCCTTGCCCACTTCCCAGCCTGAACAAACCCAATTCTTTCAGCCTCTTCCTGAATACCATGTGTTCCAGCTCCCTGACTATCTTGGCAGCCTTCTACTAGACTCACTCCAGTATGTCAAGATCTCTTTTGCACTAACGAGCCCAAACTAGGCCACTATGCCACATGCAGATTTGCAAGTGCTGAGGAACAATCACCTCCCTTACCTGCTAACATGGCCCAATACAGGTTTGGCCTTGATTGCTGCTGCTGGCTCACATTCAACCTGGTGTTCAACTACGGATCCCAAGGTCCTTTTCTAGAAAGGTGCTTTCCACCCAGCTGGTGCCCAATGCATACTACTGCATGGGTTACTCTACCCCAGGTGCAGGATTGTTAGTTTTCCTTTGATGAACTTCATGAGGCTGACAGAAGAGCTTGCACCACTTGTGTTTAGATCTCACCAGATGACAGCTCAGAGAAGAGGAAAAAACTTGACTGAGGACCTCCTTGGCAATCTCATAATAAACTAGATCAGGTCTAATCAGATTTAACCAAGCTAGTCAGACCAACTACTTCTGGAATCAGAGGCCTTCATGTCACAACCAAGCAAGCAGCTCTCACACACACTTTACCCAAGGTTTGAGCAAACTGAAGTAGTGACACTTCACTATTACATAGGTGACTTTTGAGACCTTCAATCAGAGATATTAAGAAAAATCATACTCATTTACAAAGGCTTATATCAGCAAGAGTTCTTAAGAGCTTGTTTTTAGAGTTTTGTCTCCATGTTACAAGTTAAAAATACGTTAATATAAATCAAGGACAGCACTTGTGCTAATGAAAAAAATGACTTGTTATGTCTGCTTGTGTGTCATACACACCTTTAAAATGCAATTATTTAAAGCTAAAGTGTAAACCATCAGTGCCATCATATTCAGTATTTATCACTATTTGATATACGTAGCTCTAGCCAAATAAGAAGTGCAGCATTGTGCTCATTAAGCTTAACTGGTGAAGACATTTGGGAATCACTGCTCATTTGAGGAGCCACTTGCATATCACTTATCACCAACAATGAATGCTATGCATGATCAAAAGAATACATATTTTAAATAAGCTAAGTAGAACATTTCAACTTATTTATGTTCCATTTAACAGTAGTGTCTATGCCATTTTCATTACTGAAGTTCTCTATTTCTGTAGAACTTTCTCATAATTTTTACTAATACCATAAAGTCCTTTATACATTTCACTGATCTTCTATTTTTTTTCAGGTAATCAGTAACATATTTCAGTGTTACTTTATAACTCCAGGATATATTACATTTTTGCTATTTAGCATTAATCTCATCTTCTAAGAGATGAAGTCAAAGTTGAAAATTTCAATATAAAACAAAAATGAGATATTCAGAATTCTGTCCTTGCTGTCATTTCCAAGGATTTTGTTTCATGTCTGTTAGCTTTCAGATCATAGGCCCACACAGTGTCTATTCCCTCTCCAGTAGTATGATCTGGAATCCAGCAAGGGAAAGGAAAACGACAGGCAATTATTCTGGCATTACACTCAAGTTCTTCTTCTAGCTTCTTCTTCAACTGTGGCATCTGTGGAGCAAAAACAAAAGGCTTTCAGAAGCAGTACAACACAGAAGCATTCTCTTCAGAATGTAATTCAAGTGTTCAAGACAAGTCTAAAGTTTGAAGAAGTTTTTAAAACATTTATATATATTCTAGCTTTGATGCATTGACAAAGATATCTAAAGCTAGAAAAATGACTGTTTTACTTTGAACTGCAAGAGCAAAAATTCTCTGTTTTAAAAATTGCATCAAGAATAGTAGATAATTCCTCAGTTAAAAAATAGAAGTTAAAAGAAAGCTTTGGAAAGTTCCCATTCAATTTTCCTTTCTGGGATTCTTTATAGAGAAAGTGTTTAGCCCCATGAACTTATAATTTCTTACTACACCACATGTTGCATGAGCCACTGTCATACTGAGACACTAATGTGTCTCATGATTTCTAGTTTATCTCATGGCAGACTTAGGGACACTTAAGATTTCTTATGTTAAAAACCAGGCAAACTGGAGCCAGTGATGATAAAGTGCATGCTAACACTACAGAATTTAAGCTTTCTTAGCTCCAGTCTGTTAACATACACACTTAAGTCACTGCAGCAGTACTATACGAACAGCACACACCTCTGCGCAGCTCTGCTTGGCCTTCTTTCATTTACAGAAGTTAAGCAGACATAAAAACCAAGGGAAGTGTCATTACTCTGCCAGAAGAGAGCAATACCCTGCCCAAGTCAGATACTCTATCTCCAGTAAATATTTTGAAAATTTTGGTATGCATTAAGTGAAATAGTGAATTAACACATCTACATTTCAAAGGAACTTCTTTCCAACTCTAGAAAGTGATTATGTTCTGAAAAATGACGCTTGATAGATTTTAGTCATTTTAATTCTTTGGAAAAGACTGATGTTATGCTTAAGTAGATCAGTATGCATCCATCTGGAATTCCTTTTACTTTACAAAAGGTATCAGGGAGTAATTATGGTAGCAAGCTTCTTTAAGTTACTTCTAATACATATTAAAATCTATTTACTTTGATATCACAGCATAATATTTAGATATTAAAAGGATAAGACAAGACCAATTATTTACAAATACAACTCAATTTAAGTCATGAAGTACACAATTTAAAGCAGAAAAAAATAATATGCATAGAAAAAACAGAATATACCAGAAAATAAGACTGAATGAAAAAAAAATGTATTTACAAAGGCTGGACATAGCTTTCACTATCACATGCATGCAAGGTGTACCTTTGAAGAAACATCCTGCCATTGCTAAATGTAGGCTTACAATGAATTACTTTAGGAAAATGATATTCACAGATCTAATATACAAAAGTTGCAGAAGAATATATATACATATTTTAAATATTCTGTGCTCTGATTTTGTCCATCTAGCAAATGCTTTTAAACGCTTTTGCTACTATACCTTAAATAAACTAGAAAAATAGGACCACTTTGGTATCTCAAAATAGGAGACCACAAAAGAAGACCACTTTGGTACCACTCAAACTGTTACTAGACAAAGAAGGACTAAGTTGTTATGGAAATTGATACAGTTCACAAATATAGATCTAGGCTAATTTTTATAATTATGAAGACTGGTGATGTCTCATGTCTATATTAGCTTAAGTTAGAAAAGTTTCGTAGAACAGCCAAGAGGAACTGTATCCTTAAACTAAAGCCAAAGAAGGTCTTAATCTAAATCTTGATACCATTAGTTGTCGTACTCATACTGTATTTTTTAATCAGACTTTTTAATGTTTATTAAACTGAAAATTTTGTAGATCTTTTGCACAGTATTTATACAGCAGAAATACAACAGAAGTTACAAACATCAACACCCGGTGAGTATTTTGTGATCCTATCGAAAACGAAAACAAACAAAAAACCAAGACTCTTCCATGACTCAAACCCACCTCCCCACAGATGCTTGCAAGAACAGAGAGGTCTTGCCACCTTCTCCACAGATCAATAAATCCAAGCTCTGTAAGCTAACCTTGGGTGTGAAATAAAAGCAGTGTGACAGCATCGAACCAGACTAGTATTATTAAATAAGCTAAGAGATCTATTGCGCTCAATAAAAGAGAAAATGTATTAGTTTCTAGAAAATCAATTTAATCACTCAAGAAGTTAAGCACCCACAACTTCCAATGTAAATTTAAAGGGGATTATGAGCAAACTTACTTCTCATGAAAGACAGTAGTTCATATGTTTGGGTCAGAAAAACCTTTTCATAAATATAATTGGAATAATCTAACCTCATATTTACTGAATTTAATGAAGTAAAATTATTCTGAGACCTGTAGCTACTCCTATTATCATATCAAGTCCTATAACTGTTACTAATTTACCCCGTTTCAGGCTATCTATTTTAAGTTTACACAACATGACTTGCTCACATTTTTCCCAGGGTATTTATTTCTGCTTTACTGCCTCCCTTCATCTGTACTCTTGCTCTCAGTACAGTTGCAGAATTTCTGACTGCAAATTCATATCTAGATCAAATGAACCACTGAGCAAATCTGATCTCATTCAGTATAGCAAGGGTGCACTAACTCCTCTCAAATTAGTTGCTTCAAAGACAACTACTGCATTATATCCTTGTCAAAATCAGGCAACCAAGTA
The DNA here is from genome assembly GCF_028389875.1 of Rhea pennata. NCBI lineage: Eukaryota > Metazoa > Chordata > Aves > Rheiformes > Rheidae > Rhea > Rhea pennata. Next base: position 76,784,648 of record NC_084664.1, read on the forward strand.
TTCCATACTTTTAAGAAATATCCCAGGGACAGAACCTTCAAAAATATCATCCCCTCCTGGAAGTCCAACCAAAGAACAAATGATACTCAGCTCTGGGAACGCCTGTAGCATAGCCAGCATAACAGTTCTTGCTAATATGCCAACTACAGAAGTATTAAAAAAATGCATGTGATTTCAGTTTTTACAGGAGATATAATTTGAATCTTATTTATTTCCACTGCTATTAAAGAAAAAACACCAGAGTAGAGAAGCATCACTGCATTCTTCTGTTGTACCTTCCTGTTTTTACTGCAGAAATATTATTAAACAGCATGGTATAATATTACATAAAGCTCTTCATCCATTTCATCCCACAAAAACATTTGCCTTCAGACAGAAAGAAGCAATACTGAAATAGATATAAAATATTTCCACTTCACTCCTCCATATGCATTCAAGCTATATCGAAGATTCTAAGTATAAATTAAAACACCAAGAAAAATTAAGTAATTAAGATGTTCCCTTTTCTCTTTTCCTTCTAGAAGAGAAATGAAAAGCAGATAAAGCTGAAAGCCAAGACTGAATATAAAATCTGACTAAATGCATCTATTATACCATGGAAGTAGTCTTTTGGCAACAAAATTTTCATAGCAATTTTGAACAATGTTCATCATGTCCGCTGTGAAAATGTATTTCCCTTCCTATACAGATCCTTTCCTGTTTGGGAAGGGTTTGTATTTTTATTCTATCAATTATATTAGAAGTATTTCTCTCCCTTTCTAATCCCTCCTAACCTATCCCATCAAGAAAGGATTATTTTAATATATCAGTAGCTAGACGATTTGAGGTGATCCAGATTTTGGAGAAGAATCACAGAATGGGTAAGGTTGGAAGGGACCTCGGGAGATCATCTAGTCCAACCTCCCTGCTCAGCAGGGTCACCTAGAGCATGTTAGACAGGGTTGCATCCAGGCAGGCCTTGAGTATCTCCGGAGAAGGAGACTAACGTAAGTGAAGTTCAATACTTTTTTCCCTAAGTAGTTCACGCAAAGCGGTTGTATTTCCCACTCCATCCTCTCCCTGCAAATTTTCAAGAACCAATCACCTTTCCCAAGCAACTAAAGACAAGCACAGCAGTTTTCACTCTGGGTCCAAATTTCATTAAAATTTGGGGCTCCTGGATAATAACATCTCAAATGCATACTTACATTTTTAGAGCACTGCATGCTGCTACAAGCTGTACCAGGTTTTATCACAAATATTAGTAGGCAATAATGAAATATGTCAAGCTATTAGTACTGTCTTGGTCTTAAAACAGTTAGACAATGAAAAAATAGTAAAACTTACCATTTGAGGTACCCCAAAAACAACGACATTTGTATAATGGGAAAAAGAAACCTATTAAAAACAAACAAAAAAAAAGAGTGTAAAACCTAAAGAGAACTGGCATATATAATTGGAAGACTTGGTACCATTCTTTCCCAATGCTTTTAACTACATTCCTTTCAAACTAATCCTTGGGCTTAAGACCAAAAGCAAGAAAGAATATCCCATATCATGCCTGTATCACAAATTTCCCTACACAAGACAGCTTACATTGCTTAGTAGTAGAAAGCTTGAAGTCAAGAATACAGCATGAATTCCAGTAGCACACACAAAAATCAATTCAGACATGCACACAATTCAGAAGATAGCCATGAGTAAAAACATGTAAGTAAATTTCTTTTACAACCTCTAGATATATTAAAATGAGAAACATTTTAAAATTACTCCCCTTCTGTTAAGTGCTGGATAGATTTAAAACTTCCTAAGCATTCCAATGGCTGAGTTTTTCCCAGTTCAGTCAGATTTCCATGCTTGCCTCTGAACAGAGATTAAAAGCAGTACATTCATATTCCCCTCGCCAAGTTTCTTGTATCTGCTTTGCCTATTACAAAATGCCATTAAAAAAAAAGAAAAGGACTGACGGGGAAGGGCAGTCATAAACATGGCAAAAAAATAAATCTCATTACAAAAGCAATTTTGATTCAAATGAGTGAACAACTCCACAAACTCTCAGCTACATGTATGCAATAGCAAGAGCGATCTTAAAGCAATGCTCAAAATCAAGCACTGCACAGTTCCAGAAGATTATCTAATGAAAAGTCAAACAAGATAGTGATCTTTCACGTTACATGAATGAGTCAGAGTCTTGTTACTAACTTCCAAAAATCAATTTTCAATGAAGCTAGATATTACAGTAATCCACATCATTCACCCAACTAAAGTATGAAGTAGTATTCTCAAGTAGCCTTTACCATAAAGAAAATAGTATCAAAAGACAGCACATCACAGAAGCACGAAACCAGAAAAGCTGTTAATTGTGCCAAGCGTCGAGTTGCTATGGATTTAAGTTCTTTAAGCCCAAGGAAGCATCTGGTGGCTGAAAGCACTCTAGCTGTTTTAAAGAATTATCTCCAAATTACAGAAAACTCCATACTCTCCTCAGACATCCCCAAATTCATTCATTCATTCTTATGCATTTCACCACCTACCTTCCATAAGTCTGAAATATAAAATTTGGTGTTCTGATGTACCCCATCTCTCCAGGCATGATACCTGGAGTACCAGACTAACCAGGGATTTAATTCATAACCAACAGCTTTGAATCCCCTTTTTGCAGCAGCTATCACCTACAAAGAAAGAAACAAACCTTCATTCTGGAACAGAGTGTGCACTAGAATATGTGTTAGTCTCAAAAGGAGAAAGAGGATAATTTTATTTACTATAGAAATCAATGGAATCCACTTTGTAAGTCACTCGCTCAGATTTCAGTTCCAAACACACTGGCAGTACAAGCGAACAAAAGCTCAAATTGCATTTTACTATTATGACTAGTTGTATTGAAATTAATAGATTTAGTCATAGGAACAAAATGAAACACTTAAATCTTTACAGAACTAAGCTGTAAACCTGCAGTATGCCTATAATTTACACAGAAGTTTAATTTAATATACTCATGCCATTACCTTGAAGTTGACCATAGAGGCAATCATAAAACACACAAGCAGAAATGCCCAACACTTGAAATTAGAGCACCTGCATTTCAGATGCACTAGCAGGTAGGCATTTGAGAGACCTCTGCATCAGAGCAAAAATGACCTACTAACAGACAGAATATGAAAGTAAATAGTTGACTTGCATAAAAACAAATGTATCTCGCAATATACCTTTTTTCCAATGCCACACTTCATATATAATTTTAAATGGTGAAAGACAATTGAAATAATACAAGGTGGTTTTCAAATGCAAGTGTTTAAATTAAGACTCTTGTATTTGGAATAGTTAAACTGTATAGTGACTGTGTCCAAACTACAGATTAATATCTGGTAATTCTGAATTTTTTCAAAGAAAACACAAAAAAGTCAGTTAGTAGAAAATTAAAATCTAGGTTTAAGTCATTTGAAAGATTACTGTCAAGTGTAATTCAGGAAAAGCTTGATTAATTACAAATTACACAACAGGCAAGATGGAGTCAGGAGGAAGTAAATTAAAAAAAAAATCTCAAATCATATCAACAGCAGCATGTTTCTGATTATTAAAAAAAAGTTTGTAAATTTACTAGAATAAATTTGTAGATATACCAGCAAAATATGACATGTTTACTATGTTTAGAAATACAGATATTTTCATATTTATTTACAAATTATACCTGAAAAAGTGTTAAACATTTGGAAATATCAGAACACAAGCTCAGCTTAATTTGAGGGCAAACACTCAAAGGCAAATTCCAAGCATTACTGAATGCAATTTTAGGCACCTGGCTCTCAGAGCAAAATTCAGTCTCCATTTAGTCACCCATATATAAAATCAGTACCTAGCCAAAATCAGGAGAATCAGGTGAAAGTCAGTAAGAATACAAAGTAGACATGGCATCAGAAAATTCAGTTTTCTTATCTAGATACTTTTCTGTTGTTCCTACTTAGGCATAGCTCCTTACAGTTGACTCATTTACACGAAACATGGACAACAGTAACATACAAAACATCTGAGGTGCTCACATCAAAAGCTTGCTTAACACACCCTTCTGTTGCTAAAACCGACTAGCAGCAGACAGTTAGAAAATGCTACACAAAATATGATAACTACAGAAAAGAGTTCATTCATCACAACACTCTCCCTCACCAGCACTTTTGACAAAGAAGAGTTTAGATAATATCTTGAAAGCACAGTACTGTTTGTTACCTTTCCTCTTAAGTCTTCCTAACTTCTTGTTGAATCTATTTATACCCAGGGCCACCACAATGACTTCTTGAGCTCAATCACAGAAAAGCTTGCTTTACTTCAAAAAAACCCTTAGCATTTCTGCATAAAAACTGACGTTAATAAATGACTGCTGTAATACTGAAAACATCTGAGGCCAGCAAAACTTTGTCCCCTACATCATCATTTTCAAATGGAAGCATCCTTCAACTAAACTCTTTACTGACATTCTGATCATACCCAGTACAGAAACCTTTCCACACCTCCAGTAATTATCATCCCTCTTTGAAACTATTCTCATACGTACATATACACACACTTTAAAATGAGGCAGCCAACACTGCACAAACAAGGTGTGAAACTGTAGTTTTAAGGATACAGTGATTTTTATTTTGTGATCTGTTGCTCCTCTTATACTACATTTATATAACAAGCATAGAGCAGCAACTCCAGAAATTTTCAGCTGTGATCTCTCCTACTATTTCAAGTTCTGTTTAAACTCACAGCCTTACATACTGCAGCTACGAATGTACATGGAATCACAGCTCTTTAGAAACTATTACTTTCTAAGTGAGTGCACACTGTACAGCCCCCTCCAGCCAAAAGGATGGGGTTATGGTTTTGTTTGATACCTTGTTAAGCTTAAGGCAAGCCTAGAACAAAAACACTGGTTATTTACATGCATCAACTGCCTATCTTTCTTGGTTTTGTGCATTTACATTATACTGAACACCAGAGATGAAAAATTCATAAATATGAGAAAACACAATCCACAATATAAATCGTTCCCGAGTGGAATTCACCCCTTTTTTTGACGGATTATATAGAAAACAGATTATACATCCACATAACTTACAATACGGCCATCCCCACTACCGATGTCAACCAGAGAACCACTTCTGTTCTGTAGCATTTTCAGGACATTTTCAATCTGAGTTGAAGTCGCAGGAATGAAAGGCAGGCAAACTTTTCTCAGCGCTGGCATTACGAATGGGGTGGCAATAGCATACAAAGCCACCAAGGTCCCACCAACGCCACCAGTGATCAACAGCCCCCAGCTCCTTCTTCCTGAGTTGTCCTTAGAGCTCGGAGGCTCGCCCGGTGGGGGGCTCTTGCTCTGCAGCGCTTTCGACATCGCTCCTGAAGGCAGACATTAACAAAGAGTATTTTTCTCACACAAATTGCTTTATTGTATGTGTAACAGACAAAGCAGTATGCTGGATCAAAAATGCAAGACTTGTATCTCTTGAATGATTCTTAAGTTTTCATGTGTAAGTTCTTACACTGGTTTGGAGGGGATAAACTGCTCAGTTATTCAGTAATGATAGTTTTTATAAGGTAGATAGTGTTTATGCTGCCCGTCTGACGCGGGGGGGGGGGGGGGGGGGGGAATATGCCCAGGAGGAGCGATGCAGGGGAGACGCCTCCCGCCCTGTGCCACCGAGAGGCCGCTCTACGGGAAGAGCCCTCGTTAGCCACTACACCCGCTCGCTCGCCCGCCCTTCCTCCCTCCGCAATGAACTTTCTCAAAGGGCGGCCGAGCGCCTTCCCCCCCCCCCCCCCCCCAACCACGGAGCCCGGCGGGCCCCCCGCCGGCCGCGTGCCAACGCGCAAGCGCAGCCGCCGGGCTCGTCGCTTTCCCCGCCACACTGTACCGCTACCGGAAAACCTCCCACCCAGCAGGCTGTCAGCTTCGGCCAGGAAATACTTATACTAGAGGACGATACCACCTAATTATGGGGGGGGGGAGAGGAGGGCCTTTTGAACACGCAACCTAAGGGGTGGTTTTGCAGCGATAGAGTCTATCACCAGGGCACTTCCCCCGCGATTCTGTCTAATAGCATCTCCCAGCGTGCTGAGGCGGCGCCGTATGGTCCCCACCCGCTTCCAGAAAGCTCTGCCGGGCGTGCCAGATAGGTCCTACTTGTGAAATATTTCGCGGCAGTGCGTGGCGCGCAGGCGCGGGGCGGTGAGCGGGGGGAGCGTGCTGCGTCAGCGCGCCCGGGGCGCGGCGCGGCGCGGCTCGTGCGGGCAGGCAGGGGCCATCATGTCGGCTATGGGGACCCTGGCGTTTGATGAGTATGGGCGGCCTTTCCTCATCCTCAAGGACCAGGAGCGCAAGACGCGCCTCATGGGGCTCGAGGCGCTCAAGGTGAGCGGCAGGCGGGCGCTCCCCCGTCCGTGAGCCGTGGCGGGGAGGGGCACGCCGCCGTTATGGCCGCGCGGCGGGGGAGGGGAGCCGTTGCGCCTCGCGGGGAATGGAGCCTGCTGAGGCGCTGTGGCTCTGCGGGTGCCCTTCGCTCCCCTTTCAGGCGCGGGGGCTGCAGTCTAGCCCGAGCCCAGCCGTGTGGGAGGGAAGGAATAGGCATCGCTCCCGGGGCCGGGAATCCACAGCCCGGTGCTCCCCCCCGCGCTCCGCGGACAAGAAGGCTCCTCGTGGGGCGACGCTTGTCTGAGAGCCGGTGTCGTTCCGAAGAAAGGCCGAGGCTAAACCCTGCCCGCAGGCAGCGAGCTAGGCCGCGCTGGGCTCAGTAGCAGCGCTGGCTACACGTGTAGGACTTAAATATTAATGAAAAAATAGAGCAAAGCTATTCATTTCTTTTCTTTTTTGACGGTATTTGCATCTATTGCTACTGTTTTCAACGTGCAAGAAAATTTTAGCTGCAGCTCTACTGCTGCAATCTTTAGCTCTGTAAGCAGACATGGGAAGTGTTTCTGGCATAAAAGCAATACATATGTGCTATTTATTCTCACTTGCAAATGACTGCTTCTAGTTGATTCGTAATATTTGAGTTAGGTCTTTTTCTATATCTTTCTTAGCTTAATGTTATGGTTTTGGGAGCATTAATAGTGATTTAATTTATGTTTCTTTGTTTTACAGTCTCACATAATGGCAGCAAAGGCAGTGGCAAATACTCTGAGAACATCTCTTGGGCCCAATGGTAACCATGAAATGATTTTAATAACTTTTAGTAATTTTTTCAAGTTCTTTTTTTTAAGGCTTTCCTTTATGCTTTCAATTTTTTTAGGTTTGGATAAGATGATGGTGGACAAGGATGGTGAGGTGACTGTGACAAATGACGGTGCTACCATTCTGAATATGATGGATGTGGATCACCAGATAGCTAAGCTTATGGTGGAGCTGTCTAAATCGCAAGATGATGAGATTGGGGATGGAACTACGGGAGTTGTTGGTAAGACAAGATTTTAAACTTAGCTTAACTTTCCAATATTAAAATCAAATTTCTTAAACTACTTTCGGAGATGGCAGTGTTTGATGTGAGTATATCATATCTGTAAAATATTTCTAAGTGTTTAATACTTTGATATTATCAATTCCTGTATTAGGAGCCTTTTAATCAGAAAGATCATTTGTGTGTTTTAAAGTATGGTTAGATTTGAAGTCAGTATTGAGAGGCCCCCCACACACTTTCAAAGGTGTTTCTTTTTTCTTTCTTTTGCATAATTTTCTTCATGTCTTACCTTGACCCTTGTGCTTCTTTTTAAATTAAAATAATACAGTTTCCTTTCTAAAAAATGTTAGAAGGGAACAGAAAAAAATCTGAGGGTGATTTTTTTTTAATTTTGTTTAAAATGATGCATCAATCTCTGGAAGCATAAACATTCTTTTAAACTCTGTTTTATAGTTCTGGCTGGAGCATTACTGGAACAGGCGGAGCAGTTACTAGATCGTGGTATTCACCCCATCAGAATAGCAGATGGTTATGAACAGGCAGCTCGCATTGCTATTGAACATCTAGACAAAATCAGTGACAGCTTTCCAGTTGATCCGCAGAACACTGAACCTCTGATCCAGACAGCAAAGACAACTCTAGGCTCTAAAGTGTAAGTTTATGAAAGGTTCATGTCAAGATTTACCATTTTCCTTAAAAACATGTTGAATTGAAAGGAGAAATCCTGATGTTTGCTTCACGTTTTGGTGGGTTATTAAAGTGTTTATATTATTGGAACGGCTCTTAAATGTGCTTTCATATTTACTTGATTTTTTGGGGGGTCATTTTCTCAATGGACTCTTATTTATTTTTTTTTTTAAACTGGTTATGTCTTTTGACCCTCAGTTCTAAAAACTGAATGCTCAGTTTTTTTCAAAAAACAGTGCAACTGAAAGAAGTGCAAATTAATTTTCTTTATGTAGATGCAAATTTAGATTACAGGTATAAAGCTCTGGTTTCTATTTCTACTGTAGCATTTTTCACTGTAGTTAGTCAGCTTTCCAGTGGTTCAGTCACTCCACACCATCCAAGATGAGATTAACTTCAGAATTACGCTTCTGTAAAAGCATATTTTTAGTGGACTGATCCTGTAGTAGTGATTTAATCTTCTTTTACTGAGTAGGTATAGTTCACATGTAAGTATTAAGACTGCTATAATTAGCTACTTTTGAAGAAAAATTCTAGCACACTAGCTGCACACTAAGTAAGCATCAGTCTCATTTCTCTGTTAATATTTTGGTGAAGGAGGGGCTATTTTTTGTCTTTTGCTCTTTGGGCATTAGACAACTCTTCCAGATATTATTGTGGAGCTTGAATGTAAGGAATAGCAAAAAGAGGAGAGAGCATAAAGCAGCAATATAGAGAGATGGATGTCTCCCATTTTTAGTTAACTGTGGTACACAGTTTTTTTGCAAAGCGCAGTTTCTGGTTGCATAGCATCTCATGATAGGCACTCAAATATGTAGGGAGGTACCATGGGAATGTCAATTTCTGTTTAGTCTCTTCCTTTCCTGTCTTGTTCTTCTCACTGTATCTCAGTCCATTGCATGGTTTTGATCATATTGCCTGTACAGAAATTATGGAAAGTTGTTGACTGACTTTACTGGCAGTTAATAATATTGTTTCACGCTTGCTCTCTTTCAAGCTATAGCATTTTTTGCTAATACAGATAAAATTTTTCTGACTTCATCAATATGGGAGAGCGTAGAAGGAAAGTTTATCACTGTTTTAGAATTTGTTTACTGTTTATAGTATCTCTTCAGTGAGATGCCTCTCAAGGTGAAAGCTGCTGTTCTATCAGTTAACAGAGAGGATATGTGCAAGTATTTTCTAAGGACTCTTTTTGTAGACCTGTCATAAGAGTGTTTTGTAGCATTTGTATGACTTGAATATTTCTTAATAGCAAGTTAGTTCTGCTCATTTGTGTCCCAAATCTACACCCTGAGAATATGTCCAAGAAGAGTACGCAGACAAATTGTATTCTATTTTCTATCGTATTTAACATTTCTCTTATTCCTGTGAACAGATAATTCAGAACCAGTTTTCTCTTGCAATGAACAGAAATCTTAGCTTTAGTTATATTGTTTTCTGGGCAGCATTGATAGAATTATTTTCTTTTTTCCTAACCCTAAACTGCTTAAATATAATGCAACTTTATTTTATTATGCTTAAATCTAGAGTTAACCGTTGTCACAGACAGATGGCAGAAATTGCTGTAAATGCTGTACTGACAGTAGCGGATATGGAACGCAAAGATGTTGATTTTGAGCTGATCAAAGTACAAGGGAAAGTGGGAGGCAGACTGGAAGATACACAATTGGTTAAAGGAGTGATTGTGGATAAAGATTTCAGTCATCCACAGATGCCTAAAGTAAGTGATGCATGTGTGTCATTTGTAATAGTTGAAACAAGATTGTGTTGAAATACATCATTTGAAGTACTGTCCCAGCATTCCTTAAGTATTTAAACATGATGTAGTTTGATTTGGTTTGCTTTTTTGCTCATCTCCTCAAATGGGAAGAGGGAGAGGAGCATTAAATTGTTTGTGTTGGAGGAACTAAAGTAGAACTCAAGTAGGCTTGAGAAAATGAGAAATGTTCACGGGGAAAATACTATTGTGCACTTAAGTGAGGACAGTGCGGAGTTCAGTACTGACACAGAAATAATCATCTGCAGGATGTAGTGTAATGAGCTGTGTTAGTTTAACATGTACTAAAAGTGTATCGAATGTTGTATGCAAGTCTAGAATAAGAACTTCTGCAAGTCTAAAAAATACATTTTTTAAGAGGTTGCATTCTTTATCCTGTAAAGAAAGTTTTGCAGAAAATATCAGTCTTTTAATACATAAAGATAGCTGTGAAGAAGGCAAGTACATAATATTTTCCATGGTCACTGTGAGTAGGAGGGGAAATGCAGTTATAGGTTCAGTGCTTAAAAAAGAAAGAAACAACTGATGAAGATTGTTACACACTTAAGCAGGATTTTGAGAAACTGTGGAGTTTCTTTTATGTGGGTTATATAGATGTATAACTTGTCACAGAATTATGTGGATCTAGTTACTTTAGAGTCAGTCAAATAATCTCACAAGATTCCTTCTGTTCCTATGTTTTTAACATATATTTGTCTTGTGCAAGTGAAAGAAGGAGGTGTATTACTTAGATTAGAATTCAACTTTTTTTTTTTTATGTTTAGGAGCTTAAAGATGCTAAAATTGCAATCCTCACTTGTCCATTTGAACCACCTAAGCCTAAAACCAAGCATAAGCTTGATGTAACATCTGTGGAAGATTATAAGGCGCTGCAGAAATACGAAAAGGAGAAATTTGAAGAGATGGTGAAACAGGTAGAGTCTTAAGAATATTTTATGTGGTTTTCCTAAGCCTTACGCAAAACAGCGTAATACTTTGATTTATTCTGCAAATGAGTTAATCACATTGATCAGCAACATGTCCTTAAGTAGCTATAGGGCTAAAAATAAAAGTTAAGTTTACTTAAGTAACACTTAAGCCCTGGCTTGAAATTCACTTTCATCTCTATGTATACCAGACAACTCTTTTTAGAGAATTGTGTTTTGAGAAAATACAGAGACTTTAAACAATAGAGAAGTTACTTCTTATTTCTGTTGTAAGTTTGGGTCAGAAGATTGATGTTGCGTGTTCCTTTCAGATAAAGGACACTGGTGCAAACCTTGCTATTTGCCAGTGGGGTTTTGATGATGAGGCAAATCACTTGCTGCTTCAGAATGAGCTGCCTGCTGTTCGTTGGGTTGGTGGGCCTGAAATAGAAGTAAGTACAATTCTCTAAATCAAGGTTTTATACTGCTTCTTTGTGCATTTAAGTTAATGAGCTCTATTGATTAAACATTTCAAACATTCAGGGCAAGAACTGTGTAATCGTATGTATGTGGGTGATACTTAATGGAGAAAAAAATCACTGAGGGTCAGTGGGAAGAACTCGGAATGAATGGGATTGTGATCTGTAATTGTAGTCGGTGCATATTTCTGTTAGGAATTTTATGCAGCTAGGAATGTTTTTGCTCTTAATCTCATTGCTCTGCAGAAACAAGCCATCACCTGAAATACTCTGCCTAAAGTGATGAGAAAATAACCTTTTGGAGTAGGCATCTTACAAATTCCCTTCCACTAGTTTTAAGTCTTATAAAAATGTGAGAAAAGTCTTCTCAAAATAATCCATGGTTATTTAATTTTAGTTAATTGCCATTGCAACTGGTGGACGCATCGTTCCTCGCTTCTGTGAACTGACAGCAGAGAAGCTGGGTTTTGCTGGTGTTGTCAGAGAAATCTCCTTTGGAACAACAAAAGATAAAATGCTTGTCATTGAACAGTGTCAGAATTCTAGAGCTGTGACCATTTTCATTAGAGGAGGAAATAAAATGGTAAGATACTTAAATTGTTACTAGTGTTTGATTGGTTGCTGAATGTGTAGATTAATTCAAGAGCACGTTAATGCTTTAATTCTGTTTAAATTTTTTACTTGGAGTCCATACAAACTTAAATGGTGGGAGGATTGATGTGATCAGCAGTGACTACTTGTTAGGTACTGTTACATTCACATTGTATGCTTTTAAATGAAAATTTTATGATGTTTCAGTGCTAATAGACCATGTTGTTCATACAGAAACAATTTTATTTGTGGATGGTCTCATTTACCCTCCTTGTGGAAGGGTCACTCTTGATGCATCAGTGTTTTTACAAGATTAGGATTTAATATTTACATATGTCAGTTATGTCACGTGTGTGTAACATTCTGATTTAGTCTATTTAAAAAAAAAAGACAAAACCCAGAATAAGACCATTTTAACTTGGTTCTTGGTTGTACTCTTAGCGTTAAATTATATTTAGAACAGGTTTTGAACGAAACACATAGGAAGCAAAGAACGTATTCCCTCATTTGAGGAGGCTGTTTTGAAAAAGAAAATTACCTCTTTAAAAGATTAGCACAAGTTAATAAATGTAGAAGCATTTAAGAAGTTTGGGAGTTGACACAAAATCTCAGCTGAACATAGTAATGTAAATGGTTTTTATCTTGAAAATATGCAAGTTTGAAACTACAAAAACTAATACGATAAGATTTTCAAACCATAGATACAACAGATCGCACTGAAAAGATGTGTATTTTTTTAGTTTGTGTGCTATGTTTCTAACATTTTATATAATATAGCATAGGCCTGTTAAGAGATTCTTTCATTAATTCACAGTTTCTATTTCTGTATTAGCAACTACATTTTTATAGACTTTATTTGTGTATATTGTGAAGCATATGCTATTTTATAATTTAAGATTATTGAAGAAGCCAAACGATCTCTTCATGATGCGCTGTGTGTAATCCGCAATCTTGTTCGTGATAATCGGATTGTATATGGTGGTGGTGCAGCTGAAATTTCTTGTGCTTTGGCTGTCAGTGAAGCAGCAGATAAGGTAAGAAAGAAACCTTTGCAACTTTCTTCAATTAAAATTAAGTGCATGTTAAAGAGCTCCCCAAAAGTGAATCTTAAGGAAATTTATGGCATTCAGTGATAACCAGTGCTAAAGTTTTGCCTGCCTGTTTTGCAAAAATATCTTTTGGGTATTGAGATATGTTTCCCAAAATAAGTCTCCATATCATCCATACAGATTTATAGCTAGCATAAAAATGTACTTTTGCTAACATTGTAATAATGGCTATATGATTTGTTTTCTCAGTGTCCATCTTTGGAACAGTATGCTATGAGAGCTTTTGCGGATGCCCTGGAGGTAATTCCTATGGCACTTTCTGAGAACAGTGGTATGAATCCAATACAGACTATGACTGAAGTGCGGGCTAGACAAGTGAAAGAAAATAATCCTGCTCTCGGCATTGATTGTTTGCAGAAGGGAACAAATGGTAAGAAGTGTATTCCGGTGAAGACATGCAACATTTCTTTTTTTTTCCTCAAAAGATTTAGAAGCTCACTGTTTTGCTTCTTGGCCATCTTTAACCTATGCATCACTTCAGTTTTGAACTCTCTTGTCCCTTGTCATAATAAATGTGTGGGGAAGAGGGAAGAGAAGGAACAATACATGCGTGCCTCGCAGGTGAAGAAATAAAATGGCATGAACGCTTTTTTTTGGTCACAAGATTAGCTGAAGATATTACTGACCTTGTGGTACAGGAGTAAAAATTACTCACTGTAAGGTAGGGGAGGCCAATGTTTTAATGACAGTAATTTTAGTGATCCAGTTTAGGAGAAATTCCAGGTAGTCTTATTCACATAACTACTTATGTGTATATAGACCTATAATAAGTATGTCACAGACTAAGAAATCAGTCTATGAACTGTTTAACTGTTTTCATCTGGAAATATATTGGCCATGCTCTTATGCTCTGCAGCTTTTTTTTTTTTTTTTTTTTTTTTTTTTTTTAAGTAGTAAATCTTGGAACATAACATAAGGCAGTGTATTTATGTAAATGCGTAAGCCTTCTTTTGTTAGGCGCTTGTGCTTTCATGCCACTTTGTACTCTCACTTCTCCAACGGTTGCTGTGCCTTTAGGATACTTTTAGTGCTTCTATGTGGAAACTGTCCTCTAAAAGTGAATACAGGAAGAAAAAAAGAGGGGACAAAAGGGAAGGACTTAGTCGGAAAGAGAATTTTTCTTAATGTGGTAAGTCTAGGTTGTTACCGAAGGCCTTGAACGCTAATTTTTACAAATTATCGGTCAGCAGTAGTAGCAAAGAGTAATACTTTGAATACATTCTTTAAAGTTGCATAGCAAATAACTTTGCCATGTAAATGTTATCTTTAGTTTTGAGGAGGGTACCTAATTCTCTTTCTTTCATTTGGCAGATATGAAGCAGCAGCATGTTATAGAAACCTTGATTGGTAAGAAACAACAGATTTCCCTGGCTACTCAAGTTGTTAGAATGATTCTGAAGATTGATGATATCCGTAGACCAGGAGAATCTGAGGAGTGAAGGTTGAAAAACAAGAAACATTAAGGGGTTCACAGCAGTAGCGAAGACAGCAGGATTCTGATGCTTAATCTTCGTCTATTTATTTTTGACACTTTTTGTTTCAGATACTGTAATGGCTAATTGTTGGAAATAAAACACGATTCAGCACTTGTGGTATCAAGCCTTGTTTAAGAAGTATCATTGCATAATTTCTTAAATGGGTGTACATATTCATAGGAAACACTTTATTGGGGGGCAGGTTTAGCTCAGTTGGTTAGAGCGTGGTGCTGCTAATGCCAAGGTTGCGGGTTCATTCCCCGTATGGACTGTGCTGAGGGTTGGACTAGATAATCTCCCAAGGTCCTTTTCAACCTTACCATTCTATGATTCTGTGATTCGAAATAGAATATCATAGGCACTTTTCCATTGCTCCTGCAGCTGAGTATAGCCGCTTGTGAGCAAATCCCATAGGTCCTCATTTGAAGAGGTCTGCAACACTTGAGTAACGGAAGTGGAAAACTATAGAAGCCTTCAGTAATTCTTACATATTAATTAATGACAAATATGATGAAGTGTAAGTATGATTTATAGTACCTATATTTGGGCTATGCTGAGGGTTGGACTAGATGATCTCCAGAGGTCCCTTCCAATCTTACCATTCTATAATCCTATGATTCTATGTTTCATTCTTCTAATTCTTTATTGGTTTTCAATGATAAACTGAAAAGGGGTTTTGTGGTACTGAATACAGACTCTTTCAGGGCTATTTTAACACTTCATGAAATTGAGGTCTTGATAATTGTTACAGTTTTTACAACCGTTTGAATAGTGATATGTAAGAACATCACATCACAAGGAAGCATCACAAGGAAGAAGGTAAATAATTATGTATCAAGTCACTGGACACTTGATAGTCCAGTGGACTTTCTTTGGAAGAAAGGCTCTTAATTGTATCCTGAGAAAATCTTCAAAGACCTTACCTAGATATTTTAGTCATAATTTGGTGTGTTACTGTTTATAATAAAATGCGAGGCTGATTTTTTCCTTTAGTGTGTTCCCTCCTTTATGCATATAAGAGCTTTTTCAGGGGTACATACATTCAGCCACATACTGTTTTCTAGAGCTCTTTTATCTGTACTATCAAGATTGAGTGTATCTGTTTGGAAAGTCCCAAGAATGACTGATTTTAGAATGGCAGAGTAAAATTTATTAGTAAGATGACTTGTATGTGAAATTTTTAGCAAGAAACAATGGTAGACTAACATTTGTATGTGTAGTGTTCCTTTTGCAAACTCTCTTTGTTTTAGCTTATGGAAAATACTTCAGGCTTCAAAAGACAGAGAAATACTGAGTTGACATTTTCAGTATTACTTGCATTTCACTTCAGGTGCATAACTTTGAAGAACCACAGGTACAGGGAGAACCTGAGTCCGTTTTCCTTACGGACTACTATTAGCTAACATGCAATTAGAACAAGTAATGATTGGAATAAAGTGTATCTGTGGAATAAAAGAAAATCATTCAATGAGTAGGTAGGGAGAGGAAGAAGCTTAGAAATAAAAATTTAGTTTGACTCAAGGTGGAGAGTTGAAGGATTCCAAGTATATTTCCAAAACTTTGAAAAATAATCCTGCAGAACTTTGTTTTTAGAAAATAAGTACCATTAACTTAGGCATGTTGTTACTGTTTGCATTTTTCTACAATAGTTTTATTTACATACAGTTTAATGGACAAAGCCAATTAATCAGTTTTAGTGCTGCTGAAGTCCTGCATTCTGAATTGATTTATGATTGCAATTGCAAATCTAATGTTGGTTCACAGCTATTTTCTTACTTAAATCAATAGACTGAAAAAAAAAAAAAAAAAGTATAGACAGAATTTCCACAGAGCAGTTTAACTGAACTAATTGATTAATGTCCTTCCATGCTATATTGTGTAATTATGTGTAATCACAGAATTGAGTTACAGAAAGTGGTAGATTATTCACATTTTTCCCTTCAGAGTTGGTTCCCTGTCTTGTCCAAATCGGTGAATTCCATTGCCAAATTTGTTTTAAAGCTTCACTGAACTGTTTCAGTCAAGTTGTCTTTTAATGTGCTGAGAAAATAAGTCATAATAGGAGGTGCTAGGAAGAAATGTGCAGTACTGGACAGCTGTTCTGCATTTAAATAGTCTGGTAGGGCTCTGTATAAACAACATCAATTAGAGGGAGGAAAAAAAGCTGTAATTGCGCTTTACAACTTTTGTGGAGAATTGATTTACAAAAATCTGGAGTTTACACTTCAGTTTTTACACTAAGGACTGGATCATTCTCCCTGTCAGCATAATGTGCCTGAGATCTTGCTGGTAGTTTCTAAGCAAATACGAGCTGTGATCTGGTCAGATTTGATTGACTTTTCTAGGGGCACGTTTTTACTACAAGCTGCTGCATAATTTAGAGGTCTTTGGAACATAGACAAATAGTTTGACTTCAAGAATTACAAAATAATGTGCTTTCACCAACCTGTTTATGGAAATAATGTTTTTATGCTCTGTATATAAATATTTGTTTAATCTTCAATTAGCCCTTGGCATGGAAAGCTTGAAACAAGGTGGTCAAATTCTGACAAAATTCTAAGAAAATGAAGACTTTTTTTTTGTTTTTGTTTTTTTACGGCTCATGCTCCTGATCTTATGGGTAGCATTGCGCTGTTGTCAGTATTCAAGTGCTGTGTAGAGAGAACTGGAGGATAAATGACTTTCCACACAGCCTGCAACATGCAGCTGAAACTATTAAACCAAATTAATGAAACCAATGCAAACAAAAAGGAGCAGATATACTTGAATAATGATTAAGTTATTGGAGACAAACACTGACAACCAGATTAAGTGTATGATATGTACAAATGTTTGTATCATTTGTACTAAAGCTTAAAAGCCCTGCCTAGTGCTGTATCTGCAGCTCAGTTGTACCTGTGGAGGGATAGTCAACAGTCTTTTTCAAATACCACTTAGTTATTGTAGGAAAAAGCAAGAGTCACCACTGGAGGGCAACATATGCTTATCGCTGTCATGGGAGACTACATCTACTTTTTTTTTTTTTTTTTTAAGCCACTTGAAAAAGGCCAGCAAGCCTAGCATCGCTGATAAGGCATACGCATATCATTAGCAAGACCAGAACCTTTCAAACTCACCCTGAGAGCTCTGTTACTTGAGCTAATTTCCTAACTGACCCTCAATTTCTCACATCCTCTTGGGGTACTTACCCTGGTCACAGTCACTTTGTCCAGCTAGTCCTAGTTCTGTTACCAGCCTGCTCTTCCCAGTCTCATTTCCCAGCCTTTCCCAGCCTCTCCTGCTGTATTGCTGGGACTTGGCTCCTTTCCCTCTCCCATCTCTGTTTCTTGTCCCCTCTGCAGTCAAGCCAGCTGCCTTGTTCCTCTGTGCTGACACAATACTTGTCTTTGCAGGTGCATGACATGCTATTGCTGGGCTAGTCTTCTGACTTTGGGCAACCAGAGCTGAATCAGGTTTGAGTAAATCTTCTCAGGAACAGGGTTATGCAGAGCTGTGAGATGACATAATTGTTTCTCTGCAGACTGGTGCTTTTTAATGTATTTTTTCCTAGGGTTCAGAAAAGCTATTCTCTTTGGGATGATCTTTGCTGATCATATTTTGCTTAGTGAAGACATACAATGTGAGCAGTTTCAGTCTGAATGATTCAGCTGGACAAAGTTACAGGCAACAACATCCAGGGCCTTTGGAACAGTCAAACAGCCTTGCCTAGTATTGCAGAGCTGCTGGCTCTCTCCATGGTATCAAGTTACCTACGTGCTAGGATATCTAGATCCAGACCTATGTAAACAAAGCTGACTGGCTCCAGGACCTGTCCAGGCTGTATTTCTTTATGCCAAAGTTGTACAGGAAAGAGGGTGCTGTTGGAGCTGTTTTCCTCTCTGGTTGAAGGTACCCCGCACACTTAACCCTCCCTTTTTGTGGCTGCCAACAGTTCCATGGGCAATAGCAAGAGACTGGCCAGAAACGGATACTACTGGCTTGAGCCATTTTCCCTTATAGAACAAGTTGGGAAATTTTTCCTCTTCATCCTGATCATGCACTGTTAAAAATTACTGTGATATTGGCTGTGGGGGTGGTTAGTACACAGCCCCAAACTACCATCATTCAAGGACGGATGATTCAGGTGGGAGGTTTGGGTTCTGCCAGACTAACCTTGTTTGTCCTCTCTGCATAAAGTGCATCTCCATTTCAACTCTTGGAGGCTTTCCCAGGAGCCCTCTGCCAGGGAACATTTCTCACCATGTTAAAGAGCCAGTTAAACGGACGGACAGTGTTTGCTTTGTAAACAAGTCATTTCTGTGATACAAGAGAGACAGTTTGCTGAATTCAAAAATTGGAAGGTATAGTTTAGTACTCTGCAAGAAACTGATCCTGGGATACCTGCCTGCCTGCAGTGTGTGTGCTAGAATCTGCATCCACCCACGCCCAGCTATTGAGAACTGGTCACTGTGTTTTACTGGGGCTCCTGCTCTGCAGTGCTGAATAGCAAGAGCACAGGAACTGAAAGAAGCAGGTCTTTTCCAGATGTCTGGTGTCTGGGTGCTTACTGAATACAGCACTGGGCTCTGCTGTCAGGGCCCTGCGTGCTCTCCCTTCCCTCTCAGAGGCTGGGCTGCCTTCGCTCAAGGCCAGCTCTCACATAGCCCAGCTGTGTGACTTTGGATTGATGGCTGGGAACAATGCTGGGTGGGAAAGATCTGTGAGAAGCCCTGGGGCCTCCTTCCTTTTACTCAGGAGCTGCATTTAAGCTCAGGCACTTGTCTTTGGTCCTTGCCTGTGCTATGCCTGGACCTTGCCATGTGCCTTCGTGATCCTCATGCCTTCCTTGTGTCTTCCAAAGGCTCATTCGACTTCCTGGCTTGATCTTAACCTTGCTTTGTCTCTATGGCCTGGTGGTCTGCACTTTGACTGATCCTGCTGACTATCACTGGACCTACTTTTCTTGCTTTGGTACTGTGGGACTGCACCCCTTGCTGGTGAGGTTGCTCTCCGTGCCTACTTTGCTGTCACCACTTGGCTCACATTCCCTCGTGGAGCAGCCTGTTGTTACTGCCCCCTGACAACTGCCCCACATCAAGTCCAGGCTCAACACTAGCATTGCCTACTGTCTCTTGCTGGAGAATAAAGCTGTAATGCCAAGTGCAAGGATCCAAATAACCCCAAAGAAATGGGATATTGAATGAATTCGGAGCTACAGTGGGATCGCCAGATGTTTGTGCTCTCCCTTTCTGTCTGAGACAGGAAGTTGAGCAGCCCATCACCCGAAAGTAGAGAAACCAGAGAAGGAGACAGGAAATAGAGAAAACCAAAGCACTTGGAGGTAAATGAGGAGGAATTAATATTTGAAATGGGAGTGCCTACCTTGGAGTGTGCAGGGAACTACAGTGGCCATTGGGCTGTGCCTGGTGCCAAGGAATTCTGGAGAAGAGCAGTGGCCAGATGTCTGGAAGTAGCACCTCAGGATGCCATTTGGGGAGCACAGCAGGCTCACTTTTTTAACGGGGATCAGAAAGACTCCTGCAGCATGGCAGCAAGAAGGGCTGGGTAAGCAAAGGTGGAGCAATCACAGCAAAACTCTGTTACAGTGTACGGTAGGTAGCTGGGACAAGGAAAGAAAGGTCAGGGAAAGAAGAATAAAATATTAGAATTAGGAAAGCATGTCAGTGTGAGTAACTTATGTTTTCAAGGATTGCCAAAGACATCAGCTTTGTGGAATGGGATGCTACATAAGCCCCCTATCCCAAGAGAAAAGTTGAGCGACTGAGTTGCACAGGATTATAAATGTTAAATATGAATTCTCACTCTTCTTCTGTCCTTTCTGTCCTTTTGAAGTAGGGCCCTTAATGGGATATAGTGTTTTCTGTCAAAAAGAAAAGTTCACAATTGCATCAACTTCAAGTATCACAAAATCACAGAATGGTTGAGGTTGGAAGGGACCTCTGGAGATCATCTAGTCAACCCCCCCTCCCCCCCGGATCAAGCAGGGTCACTTAGAGCACAGGGGACAGGAGTATCTGACAATATCCAATCAAGCATCCCAATGCAGTAGCTAAACAAAGAGCAGGCATTAGGAATTTAAAAGTGCTGAGTGAGATGGTGGTCTTGGTTATTTGTCTGTACCTTGGTCATATCTCAGTAGTTCCCATTCTACATGGCTGGAGTTTCATTTCTTTTCTGCTCCCACCAAAATCAAAGCAGATTGCTCTCTTCCATCACTGTAACAACTGCCTATATATTCTCTTCCTTGAACTCCAAAGTGTTGTTTGGTTCACAAGTCCACAGAAGAAAACTGTCAAGGACCACTAAATACAAAGTTACAATATCTGACTATCTGCAGGATTCTCTGAATTAGAGTCTGCTGCAAGTGGGAAGATTTCTTAGAGGATTTACCACCATATACTTGCCCTGTTCTTACCATTTTTTTCCCTGATGACTGTTAGAGACAGGTTATTGGATTATATTAGACCTTTTGTCCAATGTGGTATAGGCATTCTTATCTTTTAAATGCAATGATAATGAGGCAACTTTTTTCAAAACTTGTGTTATAGCTAAAACTAGCTGATTTGAAGACGATGTGACTGGCTATCACTGGTGAACCAGCAGATTGTCAGAATCATGTGGCTAAAACCATGTAGCTGCCTAATGTTCTTAAAGAGGCCACATTGTAAATCTTTTCCTGGAGTATAGTCCAAAGTCATACGATGAGTACATTTTCCCCCCACATTCTAATTTCTACCAGAAAATTAAAAAAAAAAATTGTTTTATACTTGGTCAGTAAGGTACCATTTTAGCAAGCAAAAAAGCTTCAGGTGATGAAAATGTAGAGAGAGTGCACTGAAGCAGCATTGCTTTTTTCTCTTTAGATCTTTCCATTAGCTGGACATTAAATTAGCAGTTTTGCAAAGATTGTTCTGATGTCACATTTAATTTTAGACAGACTTGTTTCTAAAATAAATAAATAAATAAATGTAATCCAAATTTTTAAAAGGTTGGTTTGAATTTCAAGATTTCATTATTTGCAGTCATGCAGACATGATTTACAGTTTATATTTCATGATACACAATCTTTATAGTGCCTTTCTACACTTTGCAATGAAAACCTTTCATTTCTGTAAAACTCATAGGAACCAAATAGGTTCCTTGAAAATGACGTTCATTCCTTCACTCCAAATGAGGAGGGAATAGTTTCCCTACTGGCACAGAGTCCCTGCACTTTGGGGAATATCTAGTGTCATCTCAGCTGCTCTGATCTGAGGGCATCAGGGCCTCAGACTGTCTCAGTTACAAGAAGCTGCTTTGATTTATGTGCCTTATGTCACCTACTTCTCAGAGTATCGTAAAAATTTGTCCAACATTAAAATCGCTGAGTTCTCACTCTCTGACTGGTCTGTCCTGCAGTGAATTTCTCTGCCAGCTGCTAGTATCCATCAGTCACTAACCATTCCCATCGCTCAGCTTAAAAGTGAAAAGCTTTCTACAGCCCCTTGACCTTTCTCCCATGTATACCCCACTGACTTCTCCATTGCCTGCTGCCAGATATTTTTCCCTCTAACCCACTGGCAGGGGCTACTGGTCCTCACAGTCAGTTGGGTTTTTCACTAAATGTTAGACTTCCCTAAGGACCAGAGCAACAACTGAGTACAGCCATGGCCCTTGAAGCACTAGCCCTGGATGATCATTCATTCTCTGTACTCTGCTGCTATTTAAATTCGAGTCTTAGTCTTAACTGACGTTAGCTGGTTTCCTGTTTTTCACATCCAGCTACTGTGCTGGCTGGCATTTTGGAAGTGTCTTGAGTAGATGATTAGATGTGAGGTCTTCTCATTAACACATCTCTTGTAATTGGAAGAGGGCCAAAGGCCAGGAAAGGCGAGTTCCCAGCACTGCCTTTGATTTAAGGGCAGCACTACTAGTTCAGGTGAAGTGATTGAGAGTGCTGCTAATGTGGCTTAGAGGGATGGAGGGTGATGCATGCAGAGGGCTTGGGAAACAGGAGTGACTGAAAGCTTGCTTAGGAAAAGTCCTTCGTTGAGTAACTTTGGAACTGGGTTGTAATGGAACATCATCTTAATACTGGTTGCCTTGCTTGCTTTTCAGCCATGTTAACTCAGTCCCTAAGAAAAGCTGCTGCTACAAATTCCATGGGAGCTCTGTTTCTCCCTGAATCTGGATCAGGCTGTCTCTCTTGCCCCTACCTGCTGGGACTATGTGAGTGCCTCAGAGGTGGGCAGATCAGGACTGCCTTGTCTTCTCTTCCTTCACAAAGAATATTTACCACATTTTTCTTTCTTTTGCTAATACAAAAAAGTAAATAATCATTTAGCATCTGATCATTTAGGAAGAGCAGAGAACCTAAGCAAAAATGAACATATTTCAAAACGGAGCAATGAGTATTGTTTTTGAGCAGAACTGCAGAAGCAGCATGACTGACAAAGTTCAGTGGATGTTTAGCAGTGATTTCATTTCTCAGATGAAATTAAGCATGGGAGGAGTTGAAATTCAGTTCAAGAGGCAACATTTTAGAGCTAGTGAAAAATAGGTTGTGTTCTAAAGTCCTAGAGAAATATAGATTCCTGAGGCAGGGGCTAGTGGGTCTGGGTGTTTGTATCCCTGGCTCACTCCCAGCTTCAGCAATGCAAATGCAGTTGTGTAAGCAGCGAAGAAACTGAATCATGGTAATGAGAATCCCTGGAGTGAAGAAATTGCTCTGTTGATGAGCAGGATGGGGGACAGGACCTATTTACACCAATTGTGGTGCAGTGTGGGATTACAGTGCTTTCCTCCAAGCCTGAGCTGCAGGCTCTGCTCCAAGTCATTAAAGACAGACTAGCTCCTGTGAGTGTATAAATAGTACCACAAATGAGACTGCCGAGGTCTTTTCCAGTGTGCATAGAAGATGCAGTTCTGGCATCCTAATTGCTCAGATTGGAGACCTGGTCCTGTTCCCTGCTGGTCCAGCACATTAGTGGGGACAGCACACATGAGGGACAAGCAGTAGTGCACTCTGATCAGGGATATGGGGATACAGAGATAGTGTGAAGGAAACCATGTGGCACAGCTTACATGTGGCCAGAGTTTACTAGCCTTTAATCTGGGCTCATTCATAGCTGTTCTTCAATCTCATTCATAGCTATTCTTCAGCCACAAGCCTGCTCAACAGCACTGTAAGGAGATAAAATGTAGGGATGTGGAAAACAGTCCAGATTATTCATTAGCTGTGAGAGCATGAAACCTGTCTCAAGAGTCATGTTGGTTCATTTGCTGTTCTTAAATTCTTATTTCCAGCCCCATAACACAGGCAAGAAATTCTCATCTTTAGGGACTCCTTGGACCTGACTGGTGTGTTAATGCTGGCCTGACAAACTACACTGAAGGGGGAGTTTTAGCCTTCTAGTCTTAGCAATACATCTCTACGTAAGGTTTTATCTTGTCTGTAGCTTGACATTTTGAGTGGAAAAGCTGACCAGA
This sequence comes from Rhea pennata, assembly GCF_028389875.1. Classification (NCBI taxonomy): domain Eukaryota; kingdom Metazoa; phylum Chordata; class Aves; order Rheiformes; family Rheidae; genus Rhea; species Rhea pennata. The sequence goes on from NC_084664.1 coordinate 76,808,557, forward strand.
GACTCCTAGGTAGTTCCTATTTGTAAATAGTCAGTACAAGGTGTTCCTGCAGATGCAGAAATGGATGCATGGGACAGTCTTTTTTTACATGGTTTAAACAGTCAGGAGATTTTTTTATATGTAGCTTAAGATAATCAATAGCAATGAATCACGCATGTGCTGAAGTGGTCACAGTCACCAGAAGCAAGTTGGATTATGAGAATTATGAGAACAGTTCAGGGAGTCTCACTTGATCCAGCTGAAGATGCCATTGCAAAGACCCTTGCAACAGAGATTCCTGTCACCATCTGGACAGCATCCACATGTCATTTTCAGTCAAATTCAGGTCCTTCTAATCAATTATAATTTGTCCTGTTTTCTTCTTTCTTTCAGCCAGGCTCCAAGACCTTGAATCATTCATATAGGTCTTTTCTGAGTACACTTCTATCGTGGGGACATCTGGAGATCTCTACACGAGAACACATTCCTGTCATTATCTGTTTAATCCTGGACCTTGGTATTTTCACCTCCCTGCCCAAGCTTGATATATGTTGCTTATGTGCCCCAAAATTGTGCCTGCCTTCTTTCCCACTGTATTCCTATCTCATAGTCTCCACCACCACCTAACAGTCACTGCTTTCCAGGACAGTCTCCTACTTTACAGTCATGACAATGCCCTAAACCCAATCAAGTGTTATACTTCTTTGTAATCCCTAGTCTGCTACTGCTACCTAATGATTCTTGTATAGCAGAGTATCCACTGTAGTAGTTCTAGCATCTAGGGAAATGGGTGGGAGGATGAATTCCCTATCCCATCATTTCTCCTGTGACCAGTCACTGGTCCAGTCTGTGACCTACTGAGAGACTTAAGGAGTCTTTGCCTAATGATTGGAGAGCAGTGATATGTCTACTGGTTGAGGAGACCAGAAGCTAGGATTACTCGATACTGCTCCAACCTTGGTGGCATGAGTTACAGGTCAGGACTTTGCTCTATGTACGAATTTCTCTCTGGTGAGGTTCCCACCCACTGAATCAAACTGATGGTCAGTCGTGGGTGGCCTATCATGCAAATGCTGAAAAAGTGGGCAAAGCAGGTGAGATGGGATGAATGGAAACTACCTTGTCCCAACAATGATAACTTTCTTTTCGGCGGCCCCAACATTCCTATGGCCACCTGGCAGCCCCCACACACCCTACGCTATAAATTCTTCTGTCCTCCCCTGTGATGGAAGGAAAGGAAAGGACAGGGGCATCCTGTTACAGCCAGGTCTCTGCCAGCCCTATCCAATTCCTCACATGCCCTTGTCTAGCCAGGAACCAGTGGGAGGGTGGCAGGCTGCTAAGACGACAAGGCAGAACATCTACCTATCATGGGTCCCATTTAATCCCCAGATTCCTGTTATGCAGCAGTTCAGAAGGGACCAATCAGTTCAGTAGATCTTGTGGTCAGCCCAGTAACGGTAAACTCACACACAGATTGGCAATGATTGCATTCAAGGGCATTCAAAGACATGCAAAGAGTCACCAGGCATTCTAGTTTCCCTCTGCCCTAACCTCCTCCAGCACTGGGAATAGCAGCCACCCATCCTGCCTGCTAAACTCCACTCCTACCCTGCTTCCAGCAGCAACCAGCCAGCAGCTACTCTTTGTGCAAGTGTTTTATTACATTTCTCAACACTAAATATTCCTGACAGTCTTCTCAGAGCAGGATGAGCATGAGAGAGGGTACCATAAGGAAGAGAGTAGTCCTTGGTAAGTGGCTTTCTTCAGAGGCACTTCAGAGGGAAAATATTCCATAGCAGCAATGTTACCCATGCCCTGTCTACATGTGGATGCTCTCAGCACTCAGCTATGTTACTCTAGACCCCTGAGCACAGCATAACAATGGCTGTCATGCCCCTGCAATATATGTGCAGCCGGCAGGCAATAATGTTATAAATTCCTGCCTGGGAAAGTCTTATGAATGTTGTTTGTGGTGAGACCAGACAGAAAAGCCTCGTGTGTAGCCGAATTTCTGCACTCAATATATATTGACTAGGCCAGGGACTTGGAAGTTTATATTTATAGCACCTGCTAATACAGCTCTGTTTCAGGGGTTGCGCATATGACAGTGACATCCACACCCATGAACCTCAGGGACGCTATCTGAGGCTAACACAGGGCTTAGCATATTGCAGGGCTACAAGCAATTAAATGTATTTGAGTTCCTACCAAGAGGGCTGAGCAGCCAGAAACTGTCTGGTAGTTTCAGAGAGAGATGCAAGGTAAAGCAGAGGGAGGCTTTGCAGAAGGACATGTCAGGTTTTAAGTCTGCCTAGGGTGCCCCTGTGGAAGACGGTTATGAATTAGCTCAAGGTTCAGTAGCATCTGCAAAATTTACAGTCCTGAAGATGAGTGTGAAATAATTTCTCAAGGTAAAGTATCAACCGCAACAGCTCTCAGCAGCAGAAGAAGGAAGTATGAAAGCCGTTGCTTTTTCCCTCCCTGGCTTTGGAGAGAGCAGATATAGTGGATGTAATCCAATGTCAGCGCACTGCTGTCTATGCTGTGCTCCATCATCTGCTCCATTAGTGGGATGGAGAGGAAGGGAGCTGGATGAGACAGAGGAAGGTGCAGAGCAGGGCTGAGAACCTGGACAGAAGACCCAAAGCTGCCTGTCCCAGGGATGGTTTGCAGACCCCTAAGCAGCCTCTGATCATGGGAACTGACTACAAGCCAGACATATATAGTTACATGTCAGAAACAGACTGATAAATAGATTGTTTTATCATTAGAGAGACATATTCTCCAAAGCACCTCACTTAAACAAGCCTGTGTGATCACTGGTTGTCTTTCTCAGTATCCCCTAAAAAGGGTGTTAGCGAAGCTCAGGTGCAAGTTGCAGTCAGTCACAGCTAACACACAAAAAACGACTACCAGAGTCCAAAGTGAGGGCAGGCAAATCGTATGATTCTCCCCTGAGATACAGGAGTTAGCCAGAGGCATGAGTCCTTGGTGGAGGCTGCTTGTAAACAGCAAAGAGGGGTTAGAAGTGCAATTAGTCTATGTGACAACTGCCACCTTCTGTCACCACTGTGAACCAAGCCAAATCCCCCTTCCTCCCTCTCTTGCACAAAGCAGGGCCAAGGCACAGGGCTCAAAAACATGCCCAGCTGCCTGGACTCAAGGGAAGAAGCAAACACACTGGCAGCAACAGGCAGTCCTGTATATGGGCAAGCCCAGCCTATTGGCTGGTATGACTGGCTGTCAGACCTTGGATGGGCCGTAAGCAGGGAAGCCAAGGATACTGAGGAATGGCTGAGGGGTTTAGAAGTGGTCATTTCTCTTCTTGTTATCAACACATAAAAATAACCCAGTTCAGCCCAAGGGAACTTGAAATTATGGTAGGGGCAACAAAGCACTCTGCAGTATTTTCTCAGTGGAAAATACTGAGCCTGTTCCCTTGATTCCTCTGTCTACGGCATGTCCCTCTGGTGCACATTAGGATGAAGGATACAGGAACAAAGGCAGCTGACTGAAACACTGTGAGCCACTGCATGTTTTCCAGTCAGGGACCATGCCTTTTCTGATCCAGCCAGCTGCAGTCCTCCAGCTCTTGGTCCCTTAGCACTACAAGAGGACCATACAATTTTCACAGCTTTTCAGCTAGAGACAGCTCTAGAAGACATCACTAGGTTGCAGTTGCAGCCAGCCTTCCCTTGCATTGGTAAGAATGAAAGGTAACAAATTCCCACCATTTGTATCTCCCAGCTATTGTCTCTTTCAATCCTTGTGCTTGGAAGGAACCTTCTTCTGAACAGGGTTGCTGTTCAGCAGGTTTTACCAAAGCTCTGGCCTCTTTTGTCTTTGAAGGGAAAAAAGCAGTGTGGGAGGAAGCAGGCACAGGCACTATGCAGACTTACATCTGCACTGCCACATTTCCTGGACTGAGATGGTTTCCACGACCCATTTGGGGGATCTGTTGCTCAGTCCCTCTGCACTCTTAAGACCTGACATCTCTGTGAAGAGTGGGAATGGTTGCACATGAAGGCCAACACATCATCTTGTCCAAGGGACAAGGCTATGAGGGAACTCTGAGGAATATGGAGGAAAGGAGCATAGTCCTTCACTAGAAACCTGAGTCATCACTCTAGCAATGATACTTAGGCAGGGTTTAAGTGGGAGGAATGGAAGCAGTGTACTGTCAGAGTTGACATGGCAGATGGCAGAAGGAAGATCATATGCTGCAGACTTCTAGAAATGACCCTAAAATCCTAATTGGAGAGGTACTGAAGGCAGGACCTCTCTGCTCTGCCTTCAGGCTCTGAGTCAGCCAGTCTAATAGTGTGACTTTCCTTAGTCTTCCTGTAGAAGGGGGAGATGGCACTGCCCCCACTATCCAAACTGGTTCTCCCTTTCATGTCCAGCCAGTATCACAACATGGTCTATACATTGGGGCACTGCTGATCTATGGTTAGCTCAAATAATTTTCCAAAGCCCTCTCTTCAAGAATCAAAACTTTAATTTCCAGATTTGACAGGTTTATGGCTCAGTTAGACGGCTATCATGAGCTGAGGTAATATCACTTTCATATCTGCTTGCATTTTCACATCTCTGCTCCAAACTAGTGAACATCATAGTCACACTTGGCTTCTTCCTACTAACACTTTCTAATTTGAACGATTATTACAACCAAGTGAACCACCCAGCTGGAGGATCCGGGCTCTACCCACCATCCTGCCCTTGTAATGCTAAAATGCTAGTCCTGATTTTTCCCTAGCTCAGCCAGATCCAGTATCACAGTTCCAAGTGGCTGCTGAGAGTATGGAGTGGATGATGCAGAGGAACAGATTCCCTTGGAGGTGCACAGAGGGATCCAGAAACACAGCCCATGCTTCTTACCCTGAGAGCTGTGGGATCCATGCCCCTAGCCTGTGCTTCTAATGTGCTCCAAGCACCAGGGCGCTAGGCCTGGATTCCCACTTCTTGGCCTGCACTTGCCGCAGGAGACTCACATAGTGCAGCAAGCTCTGTAATTACCCAATTCATCTTTGTTCCACCCCAGAGTGAAGTGCTGGATCTTTCCCTCCCCTTTGCAGCCACCTGATGCCCCTTAGGGGAGGACATGAGATCCACCCCATACCCTGAGCCTACATTAGCTGAAATGTTGCCCTTTACCGTGCTGGGCAGCCAGCCAGCCCTCCTGCAGCGGGTGGCTGAGCCTGCAGAAGGCCAGCATGTTTGCACGCAGCTCTGTTTCATGCAGCTTCTCCCAGCAGCTGCTGCCGGTGATATCAGGGACAAGGAGATCTTTTTTTCCAGACCCCCTAGGGATAGGCTACAACAGGTTTGTTTACTCATTGACTTAAGAAATCCAGCTGTAAATATTACTAAGCCACTGAGAAAAGGAGCCCAGGATGGACACTTGTCTCAGGACTGGTCTTTTGCCTCTGTGCTTGCTTCATTGTAACCCTGTCCACACCACTATCAAGCAAAAAGCACAGTCCGAATGCTGTTTTCATCCCTAAGCTACATATGGGCAACTTTATGGCAGCAGAAACCCCTTCTGCAAAAGGTCTCAAGACTCTTTGATAAGGGAGATCATAGATGAACAATTCTGGTCATAGTCACCACTCATTGCCAATACCCTCTGTCACATCGCCTTTGTCAGGCAACACTGACTCCCTGATCCTCATCAGCATAACTGGCTCCTGCAACTAAACACAGCTTTGGGTCTGATGGCATCACACAGTTTGACCTGTTTCACGAAAGATATCAGTGTTTCACTGTTCAGGTTGTTTTAATTTGGAATAAAACCTAAAATCTTACTAACCCTTTTTCATCACGCTGGTTTTGTTTCTTGTGCCTAGTTCTACTGAGACCACTACCTGCCACAAAAAGCAGGTCCAAAGCAGAGACTTCAGGAGCCCCACATGTCTCTGCTTACAACATGGAATTTCTCGGAAAAGGAAAATGCTATAGAATCACAGAATTGCCTGGATTGGAAGGGACCTATGGAGATCATCTAGTCCAACCACCTTGCTCAACAAAGGTTACCTACAGCACGTTGCCTAGGACCTTGTCCAGGCAGGTTTTGCATATCTCCAGGGAGGCAGACTCCACATCTTTTTGGGCAACCTGCTCCAGTGGTCAATCACCCATACAGTAATTTAGTTTTTCCTTACATTGAAATGGAATTTCTTGTATTTCAGTTTGTGCCCATTGCCTCTTGTCCTGTCACTCACTACCATTGAGAAGCATCTATCTTCTTTACACCCTCCCTTCAGGTAGTTATGAATTTAGTTAAGATCCCCCCTGAGCCTTCTCCAGCTAAACAGTCCCAGCTTTCACAGCCTCTCCTAATATGACAGTTTCTTTTTGTAGGCGAGAACATTCATGACTGGAGTGTTGCAGCCTGCTTGAATTTGTCTGGTTCCAGCTTCTCATGGTTGCTCTTTCTCAAAGTAAAATAGTTTAATACCAATATTTTCTTCTCCATATTCTATCCAAATCACTTTTCAGTCTTCATGTTTTGGATAATTAATTACTTTCTTTAAGGCCTTCTTTATAGCCCCACTGTTGTTATTTTTCTCTAGTTTTCCAACACGTCTTTAAATATGAGACCACCCTCAGGATTCCATGTAGAGCATCAAACTCAGATCACTTAGTTCTTCTTCCTGCACTCGTATTTAGGCCACTAGGAATCTTGTCAGCTATCTTTGCCAGAGATCTCACTACCTTGTGTGTCTGCCCCTGTTTAGCCTTGCAAGGAATACATCAGTCTTTTTTGACAGATTCTCACAAGCAGAATTCACATGATCTTGTGTATCCTCTATGTCTTGCAAAGTTCTTCAAGAGTCTTTCTATAAGAATGACTTTTATTCCTATGTGCTCCTGCCTAAATACTACTAAATACTACTGTCTGTAAGAAAATTTATTTTGCTTGAATATACCCAACTTACCGAGTTATCTAGATCTCTTCTGTTTGAATGGTCTGCTCCCATTGCTATTTATAACTCTATTCATGTTTGTGTCATCTGAAGGTTTTTTTCCTTTTCCAGATTTTGTATCTATCTTCAAATCACTGATGGAAATCTTGACTAGTTTCTATTGTATTGATCCATGCATGCAGAAACCCACTAAAATACTGCCACATTATTAGCACCATCAGCCTACCAGCATCATCAGTCCCTGCTGACCTTCTGCAGCCATGTCCTGGGGCCTTCCCAGCACCTCCAGCCCACTAACCTGAATCCATCCCTAAAGGGTCCTGGTGGAGGCCCAAGGAGAATTCAGGAGCAGCCCCTGCCTTGAGAAGAGTTTTCTGAAAAGGCCACAGGCTTTGCCATGCCCCTGTTCTCCCACAACAAACAGACCTGCTCAGGCATTTTATTATGAGAGAAAAAGAGCCACATAAAGAACACAAATATATATGTTTTGCTCTATTTCTAGGACAAGGCAGGTACTGCAGTGCCTAGAAACTGCCCTGAAGATCCAATGCTTGGGAAGTAGGTGGGTGTTCCACACATGGAAGGAGGTCATTGCTAAGAAGCCACAGATGTTTCCAAGCCCTGAGGAAACACAAGGAGGTGGCACTGGATGTCAGTAAGCCATGAGGTAAGGATCTTCAGCTGGGGAGGCAACCTAGCTCCATAGTGGCAGGGGAGCAGTGCTGTGGAGGAGTTGCTGTGTGGGTTATTATTCATCACAGCCTCTTGTCCCTAGTCTTCTGGAGGCACGTTTTGATGCCCCAGGCCCATAAGACCCTCACAGAGTGACATTGGCCTTCCTTCTGCCCACAGAGGGCATGCTCTAAGGCTTCACAGCAGCCTCCTCCAGTCGCCAAGGGCAATCAACATAACGCAAAACCCCACTGACAGGGCCACGCTTGGCAGGATCTAGGGCCAGCAGGCTTCGCAGCATGAGGGCAGCCTCAGCTGTCAGTCGTTTCCAATGGCGAGGCAGGTCTGTCTCCAAGCCTGTCTCCTGCCACAGCATGAAGTCCTCAAAGAAAGGGTCTTCTGGCAGACTCTGCTCCCAGGGAAAGTAGCCAGTCAGTAGACAGAAAAGAAGTACACCAAAGGCCCAGGCATCCAAGCTGGTGTCAATGGGCAGCCCCTGTGCATTGGTGGTGTTGCTCAGCTCTGGAGCAGTGTAGGGAATTACCCCAGCCACTAGTTTGAGCTTGGTGCCTTTAGGCCGTGTGAGCCCAAAGTCAGTCAACTTGATACACCGACATTCAGGATCAAAAAGCAGCACGTTTTCGGGCTTGACGTCACGGTACACAAGTCCCCGGCTGTGGATGAATTCCAGTGCACTCGCAAGCTGCTTGGCACAGTGCTTAGCAGCTGGTTCAGGGATCCCATCCTGCACAGGGACAGACAGAGGTAATATTGCATACACATGGCATCTTAGCAGCCCTACCAGCTGGGCTCTCAGTTGTTTCCTCTGCATTAGGGAAGACCTCGACATTTCTGGTCTTGCAAGCTTGAAGATGGTTCAAAGTTCCCTGAGGTGAGAGACCCATATCCCATTGCTTTTTCTCTCTCCCTCTGACCCAGCCAGTCTGCATAGGGGCCAAGTGGCACAGTCCCAGTTCCCAGGCCCTTGTAGCAACACTCACCCGTGGTTTGATGATAGAGATGAGGTCTTTGTGCAGTGCTGGTTCATAGAGGAAACCGTAGTACTGGCTGGACTCAATCGCTATTCCAAACATCCCGATGATAGCAGGGTGGGTGGCAAGGGATAGTGCCACACAATACTCATACAGAAAAGTGTGCAGCTTGGTACTAGCTTTGGGTAGCAGCTTAAGAGCCATGGGAGTCCCTGGGGATAGGGAGAAGGGGTTAGATCCCCCCTGAAAACCACTCACACCAAGACCAGATAGAGAAGGCATCAGGCAGCCACGGGGCAGGAATCTCACAGCCGTATGGAGGTCTCTGGCCCAATGCTCCAGATATATCACTATTGGTACTCAATATGAAAATAGGCACTGCTAGTGGCTTGAGTTTTAAGCCACAGGAGCACTGGGTGGAGGAAGGGAAATCCAGGCTGCATGGGCCTGAAAGTCTGATCCGAGACTACCGGGGAGAAGTGGTGTCAGGAACTTGAGTGCACTAAAAGGCCTTACCGGCCCCGACCAGCACCTGTATCCTCCCCACATACCTTGCCCATGGGCCTAGGACCACAATTCAGTTCAGCCTGGGGCAGTCAATCCCCAGGAGGCAAGGCCCAAGAGCCAAAGGAAGAGGAGGCAAGGCACAAAAGCTCTAGTGGTGGAGCCAGCTCCTCACCTCGCTGCCTATGGGTCACTAGCACCACGTGTCCGTACTTGCCCCTGCCCAGCTCCCGAATGACCTCGTAGTGCTCAGCAACCTCCATGCGCACCAGGCTTTGGGCTGTGATCTCCAGGAGCTCGTCTAGCACAGCTGGTGCAGTTGTCACCACCATTGCCGCACCTGAGCTCTCATCCATTGCTGAGTGCTGCAGAAAAAACACAGACAGCCTGAGTCAGAAAGAGCACAACATGCACAGAGAGAACTATGTCAGACCTGCCCCAAACCATGCTATGGTATTCTACAACATCTAATCTGAGCACTCTCACAGCAATGCTGGAGTTGAGCTGGCACTTTTGTACAGTACACATCTGGGCAAAGTCCCTCACTGCATACAAGGTCTGTGTATTGAAGGAGACCTCCAGCCAGTTGCCTCTGTCCCTCTAATTGTAGTCCCTAGCACCTCTCATTTCAAGTCTCTGGACCATCCTTCTGTGTCAGTCCTAAAGCCTGGCCTTTTAGGTCTCTTCTTATTCTATGCTTTATGGTGTTAGGAGCAAAACATTAGCAGAATCTCAGATCATGAAGCATAAACCAGTCCTTTTGCTCTCATTAGCCTGTTGCTAAAAGACCACCTCTGCCTACATTGAAACCCAGCCCTGGTGTGTAGTGAAGAAAGTCCTTAAGGTACCAGCACAGATAGGTTTGTCCCTTAGGCAGAGGCACAGCTAGTCCATGACAAATACCAAAATTACAAATAAAAATTACAAATACCAAATTACTAGTCCAAGGTAGTGCACTCTGGGCAAGCCAAAGTGCTCAGTGCCTCACATACTTGCTGACATTTCTGATCCAAAGTCACTCATCTCTTCAGCCAAGAAACTGAGGCAGGAAGGAAGCTCAGATATAGGCGGCATTTGGAGCTAGAGCCAGCTACTTCAGACCCATATCAGAGAAATGTCTTTTTCAGTCTCTCTAGCTAGCAACAAGGCAGCATTCTAAAACCACCTGTGCCAGCACTCTCCTCCTGACTACCTCCCTGTGCTCTGAACATGGGCACTCAGTCACCCCGGGCCTGGGAGCCCATCCTTGCTTCGGAGCAAGGACATAGATAGAGCCACCGAATCACAGAATAGCTGGGGTTGGAAGGGAACTATGGAGGTCTTGTCTAGTCCAAGTCCCTTGCTCAGAGCAGAGTCAGCTAGAGTAGGTTGCTCAGGGCAATGTCCTGCTGGGTTTTGCATATCTCCAAAGAGGGAGACTCCACAATCTCTCTGGGCAACTCGTTCCAGTGGTCAATCATCCGTAATTTAGTTTTTCCTTACATTGAAATGGAATTTCTTGTATTCCAATTTTGGCCCATTGCCTCTTGTTCTGTCGCTCATTACCATTGAGAAGAGTCTAGCTACATCTTCTTTATATACCTTCCCTTCAGGTAGTTATGCATTTAGTTAAGATGAACTCCCCCCCCCCCAAGCCTTCTCTTCTCCAGCTAAACAATCCCAGCTTTCTCAGCCTTTCCTCATATGCAAGATGCTCTGGTCCCTTTATCATCTTGGCGGCCCTTTGCTAGACTTGCTCCAGTAGCTCCATGTCTCTCTTGTATTGGGGAGCCCAGAACTGGACGCACACTCCAGGTGTGGCTTCACCAGTGTTGAATAGGGGGGGGAAGTAGCAGCTCCCTCAAACTGCTGGCAATGCTCTGTCTAACACAGCTCAAGATGCAACCCAAGATCCTGAGGACTGCAGCATTCTTAGATATATCTTAACAAGCAGAGAGCAAGAAAAAGCTGTACTATAAAACCAGTGGCTCACCTCAGCATCTACAAGCTCAGGATCTTATCCCCTGAAATGCTTTGACTCACTTGATGACCACCTCCCTTCTTGGGGAAGGATATTTTTCTAACTGTAAAGGCAGATGGCACTCTGGGAATACAAATGAGAATCGCCTTAGGCTTTATATTGCTCTGTCTGTAACCAGAGCTTATGGTGCTTCCTTCAGCTTCTAGCCTTCACTGCTGCTACATCTGGTCACATGGAGGAACCCAGTAATTTAGCAACACAATCATTTAAACTTAGGAAAAGCACAAAAAGGCCAGTTTTGTATAACAGCCCAGGAGTACTTGTGGGAGAGTTCCTTTCTGTTCCCTTTCCTCCTAGATTGCTTTGCTAAATGTCATCCAAATCTGCAAATGTCAAGTAATTGGCTCTAGTTTTCTGAAAAGCCTTTGGCTTGATGTGAGAGGCAGCAGCAGGCAAACTTAGGACAGTCCATAGGGAGTTCAATATTGAACAAGTGTGTGCATAGAAGGGGATGAATAAAAGACTGGGGAGACATCACAGTGAAAGCCAGTCTGGAAAATATTTTAGAGATTTTGTTTTGATGTTCTCCTGTTTTCTGCTCAGTCATCACAGCATGCAAAATTCCACATAAAAAGGGCCCTACAGAGCCTGCCAGTGGATCCACTCTGCTACTGATATTTGCAAACCAATGTTGTCACGTTTAGGCATTAAAAAGAACAATGTGAAAAAGCCTTTAAAAATTTTCTAGCTAAGAATATAGAGAAAAGCTTAAAGCATAATAGACCTTTGAAATACACGAACTTGATATTAGATAGGTTACAGTTACCAAATAGGAAATAGAACAATAGGAAAAATGTCTGCTTCCCTTGTACAGAATAAAATAGATTTAATGTTTGTGATAAATTATAAGAACATCTCTACTACAAGACAGTATTTGTCCTTTATCAAATTCATGGTCATATACAGGTTCTTGTCAGCAAACGGTTCATGATCTTCTCAGATAACTTAATTTCTCAAACTTAAATTAGATGAAATTTCTTCCCTTATGGGCTGACCACCTGTTAGTGATATATAACCCAAACATTAGAATCTTCTTGCTGCATCCACTTAATTTATCTTTCAATTATGATACAATTTTCAAGTATCTATATACTTATTAATTAGTTCTTATTTGTATGGTATTATTTATAATCTGATTCACTTATTATTTCCTATTTACTAGTGTGAAAGCTTTTTATTGTGAATGGGAGGATACACTTCTCTGCACATTCTTGATTCTCACCCCAGTTCTGGAAGTCAACACATCTCAGTCTATAACATTTACATATATAACATAACATTTACAGTTAAAAATATCCCAAAACTCTTGTGTCCTTCCACTCCACCTTTCAGGAACCTTACTTCAAGGCATGTGTTGTCTGGATACAGTGCAGAGAATCAAAGTGAAATAAAATAACCAGCTCGGGGAAAACAGATCAGCCAGAGAATATGGGGAGAATATGAGGGACGGTGACAGTCCTCTTTATCCAATAAGGATCTCACACAAGGAAAGCCCCAGCTGCAGTAACTCCAGAAAAATTTTGCAGGATTTGACCCTTGCTGCCCTTGAGGAAAGTGATTACAGAACTCCATAACCCAGGAGATGACCAAAGTTTCCAGGTCTTTCTCTAGGGTACCACTGCCACAGCTCCAGAGCAATAGAGCCATGGAAGTTAGATGGGGGCCAAATTTGGGACACAGCCAAGGAGAGTGTGTCTGAGCGCTCTGTGCTCTACTCCTGTTGCCTTCTTCAGTGCTCTTTGCCCAGGGACAGGTCCTGGGGAGGAGGCCTCTAGAGCCCTGGCCAGGAAGGCATTCAGCATTTGGCTGTACTGTGTTGAAGGGACGGGCTGGGTCCTTTTCAAAACTAGCTCTTCCCCCACTGTCCTCCCTATGCTTCATCCCCGCTACAGATCCTGGTTCCAGGCTGCCACTATGTAAGATGTCCTCAGATCCCTGAAAAATCACTAAGTACAGTGTCCTGAGGTCTCTTGGCACAGTGAAAGGTACAGTAGTGCCAGCTGCATAGCACCGTAAGGATAAAAACCCACACAGAGACTGGGAGTCACAGCTCCTTGTTCCTCAGCTTTTCTTTGGCTTTGTGCTCATCAGAGCTGGAGGTGTGTTAGTATGGGAGATGTCCCAGCTGATCCCTTCTTGTCTTCTGGACATTGCTCATTCTTACCCATCTTGTATCCAGTATGTCCTTTGCACAACCCACACTAGTGTGCAGCCATATCCACTTGTGCCAAGGAAAAGGAAGATCTGAGGCCAAATGATATACAGCTCACAAGAAATTTCATACCCTTTTCACTGCCAGGAGATACTTCCCAGCCTCCTGAGAAGGCTAGCCTATGGGGATACAGTGTCTCAGCCTAGGTAGTGCCATTCTGACTCTTCTACCAAAAGGATTGATACTAATTAATTAATTAATAAGGTCAGAAAAGCCCTTCATATTTGTTCATGCACTTCATTCATATCAAAGACAGACAGGCCTATATTGTAATCTCATTATATCAGAACTAGAGCTATGACACCATTAAAAACGTCCATGAGCATATGGTGAGTAGGGGCTATCTTCTAGTCTGATCTTCTGCAGAGACAAGCCAAATAAACTACAGCTTTGGGGGCATATCTTCCAAAAAACATGCAGGCTTGATCCAAAGACAAGCTTTGGACTACTGGAAAAGTTAGCAGTAACATCCTTACTGTTATGTATTTATATCATATCCTAATTTGAATTTAGCTACCTGCTGCTCAGCTTCCTTCCCTAGAAAAAAAGAGTCCATTAGCATTTCTTATGTTTCTCCTGACTGCTGTAGGGTTTATATCCACTGTGCTCAGAGGTACGACTGTAGCTCATGAGGACATAATTTAAACTACTTAGATTGAGTAAAACTAACAGTGTACAGCCTGAAACTCAGCCTATGTATTCAGCTGACTCCTTACATAAGCTTCACAAACCATCAGATTGTGCTTCTGTAGCATCCAGATTAATTTACAGACAGGTAGGGCATCTTTCTAGAAATTATAGTCACATTTTGAACTTCAGAATAAGAATCTTCATATCCTTTGATCAAGACACCTCTCAGTCTTCTTGCTGGTTAAGCTCCTTCAAAGTACTTTCTGTCCAATTCTCAGACCAAGGCCTTTTGTCCAGCTCTCAGATCACTTTATGGCTCTTTTCTGACCTCTTGCCAGTTTTTCAGACCCCATTTTAGATCATTGACTACTATGAGGGTTGTACTGTGAGGCTCTGAGCAAGAACCACCCTCTGCACTCCTGCTGTGACCCCAAGACTTCTTTTTCAGGGGCCCTGCAAACTCGTACTCACACTGAGAACTCATATTCACACATCCATTATGACTCTGGCATTTTTTCAAAATACTGTTTTGCAGGGGAAGACATACAGTTCCTCTTCATATGCCTTTCCAAAGGCATATGTTCCAGCCTTGTTCCTAGCTGAATACTTTTCTACTGCCTTCAATAAAGCACACTTTGTTTGAATGGATTTAGTGTATCAAGCAGTTCAGCTCACTCCGTGTCTCTGTTGTTATCAACCACCATATGTATCTCTGTTTAGGGAGGAGCTGTGTAAGGATCCCAATCTGCAGGGATTTTCCATTAGCCTCCAAATCATTAGTAATGGTTCATCTACCATTTGCCAGAAACATGTTATTCAGAGAACATTCCCTGAAAACTATTTGCACAAATTTATCCTGGCGCTGATCAGAATCAGTAAGCCACACATTTTAAAAGGATTTAAAAATCAGCAAATTTGCAAGACTCAGTTTGGTGGAAATTATCATTTTTACTGGTGTCCCCATCTTATGCAATTTTGTTAAATCTTAACCCTGCTATAATGCTCTTAGTTTTGTCAGTGATTTAGAAGAAAACACTGAAATCATCCTCAGAATGTTTGTAATGACATAAATATGAGGTCAGTTTAATAATAAAGAAGAAAGATTAATGCTATTTACTGGCAAGTATTGCTTGATAAAACTAGTGCACATGCACACATGTGCACACACATGAAAGTATTTCAAACAAATAAAGATGAAGGGAGTTTAGCCTAGGACCAAGTGACTGAAAAAAAATATCAGTATATCATGTTAATTAGGTCAGTGTAAGTTCTTCCTGCTGTTTTGTAGATAAAATGGGCACTGTGTAAACACAGAAATGCAGACCTAGAATAGCCTCATTTTCTTTGTAGGCTTTAATGTGTAGGATGATATAGAATTGCATTAGAAATAGTGTACAGTATAGATACCAATCTAAGTGACGCAGATAAAAGGCTAAGAGAATAAACGTGTGAGAGTAACAGATGTTGCAGCTTCCACCTTTGCGTTCACTCTGCTAAAGAGTACATCAGGAAAGCATCAGGTGGATGAAACATCAGAAACGAGAGACAAACTAGAATTTCCCAGATGTTAAGAAAATGAGCTTGGCTATAAACAAAAAATAGGTATAGCCTTTCAGCTTACATACAATAAACCAGAGTTATATTAGTTATATTAAAAGATTTATAATAAAAGAGTTACAATAAAAGATCACATGCCTTAGAGGCAATATGCCTCTTGCTCTGAACTCTAGTTTCTGCAGAGGTTTCTACACACAGATACGCTGAGACAGTCTGAAACTTAATCTCTGAAATTCAGCTAAGCAGGAAAGCTTCATTTCTGAGGAGCTGGCTACCTGCCAATGATTTCTACACTAGAGTTGAGAATATTGTGTCCCACTGGATTTTGTATTTTTATTAGAAATGCATTCCTTCTCCTTGCTTTGTTTTGTATTATTATCTACATTTTTGTATGGTATTTTTTGAAATGTTAAAATTTTACTGTTGTGAAGTGAATCTACTGTGTTTCTCTAGGGCAAATTTCCTGAACTATTTTGGAAGCCAGTTATGTGTGATGGCCAACAGTATTAGCTATTGGATTTACTATCTTTTTAAAGGTATACATGAGATCACAGTTTATCAAGCTAGTGCTAGTGTCCACAGTTTGACTGAAGAAGGGTTAGAAAAGAACTATGAAAATGATAAAAGGGCTGACAAGTACATGAGAAATTTCCAGGAAAGCAGTCTTTTTAGCCTAGCAAATAGATAGTAAAAAAGTGACTCAATCATCTGTATGTACTTTCATGAGTACTAGCAGTTTGCTAAAAAGGGCTCTCCCATTAAGTAAAAACATTATAATCAAAACCAATAGCTGAAGTTGAAACAAAGCAGTTTCAGACTTCAAGTGCAGTGCACGTTTTATGAAGAAAAATATTTAGGACTAAAAAACTCATCAAACAGTGTAGAAGAATCTCTCTCCATCACTGGGACTTTTAACTAAAAAATGGCTTATTTATCCTATAAGACACACTCTAGTGAAAACCACATTTAATACAGGCAAAGTCCAACAACCTTATTTTATGGGAGATCGGAACAGATTATCACAGTGGTTGTTTGTGGCCTTATTACTGATAGATTTATGGGTTACTTTTTAAAACCGGTCAGCAAGCCAGTACTTAATCTCACTGGAGGGACCTGCCTGCCTGTTCCCTTCACAGGATGGCATAATGTTCTCCTTGAGCAGAAACACACAGCCCCAGAGAGACCCAAGCAAGTGTCGTCCGTAAGGAAAGAGGCTACCACAACCTCTGCTGTGGACAGCAGCTTCCTCGGACACAACTCCACAACAGTCTCACAGTGATCAAACCACATCACCGTCTCCTCCCGAGGAGCAAGCTGGGACCACGGCACCATCCCACCACACACAAGTGCCGACAAATACCCCCGTCTAAAACAACCTTCTGGGCAGAGCCATCTAAAGAGCTCACCATCAGTCAGACCACACCAGACTCCAAAAGTCAAAAGTGGGTGCGCTCCGTGTTGTGCCACCGCCCTCAGCCTGAGCCTCCAGAGCTGTTTTATGAGCGGTGCCCAGTCAAGCCCTTCTTTGTGCCTACCGAGCCTCTTCCATCCTGCTACACCTGCAGCTTCTCCTCCCACACGCCCTGTCCCCCTGCATCGAGCCCCTCACCTTCTCCTGCAGTGCAGTATGACAGCGTGGACTGCCTTGCCTCCCTGCTGCCGCCGCTGGGCTGGGCTCCCTGTGCGCCTGCAGCCGGAGGGGCTGCCAGGCATTACAGGGCTCAGCATGACGCTCCGCCCCTTCCCCATGTCCCCAGTCCAGGGGTCACGGAGCTGCTGTGCTGAAGGTGACCTCTGCCAGGAGGAGGAGAGGGTCAACAGGAGCAGGAAGTGGTTGCCCATCTGCTCGGTGTAGGAGGGGGGAGGTGTTGCAGGGCTCAGGGTAGATTTGCTGCTGCTGCTGCTGCAACTGTACATCACAAGTCCCAGGGATCCTCCAGCAGATCCACCCTGCTTAGCCCTTCTTGCAGGCTCATGCCCCTGTCACAGCTGAAGGAGCAGAATGGCTTGCTGTCTGGATGCCCAGGCTTTGCTCTGGGGCTGTGCCAGTAACCGTACAAGCACGATAGCTCACTCAGAAGCATACTGTGGGCTATTAGTGCTTTCTCCTGACCACCAAGACGGTAAAAGGCATTTCAGTCACAACGCCTGCATCAGTGAGTATCAGAGGCTAGACATAAACCATAACTGGTTCAAGGCCCCTTCACGGGACCTGGTAACTCAGACTCCTCCCACAAGCCAGCACTGCAGAGCACTATGGAGGAGGTGAAATTGTTAGTGGTAACTACAACGGTTTTTAGATGTTTCACCTATTCCCAGTCCTGCCACCCAGCCTACACTCCTGGGCCTAACTCCTCTTTCTTCCACCTGAGCACAGAGAGGAAAGCCTCCCCTGAGGACACCAACACCGTGCATGTCCCAGATCTTGGCTCTGAAGCAAGAACTTGTGCTTCGGAGGAAATGGACTGATTTGTGCAGCTAGAGTAGAAACGCATGCAGCTGTGACACAGGAATGCTGGGGCCATGCAGGGGACCAGCCAAGGCTTCAGCCACCCTGGTGAGCCTCTGTGCTCCCTTTGTGGCCACAGCATGGTGAGGAAGGCTTAGGTGAAAGATAGTCTAGTGTGGGAGAGCAGTTCAGCCCCTGTAATCACAAGGGCTCTGCATTGCCAACACAGGACTGAGCCTTATTACCTACATATGTGAGGGAAGGAAGTTACACCAAGGGCTTATGGCTCAGTGCTCTGTCCAGCATAAGGTCGACAAGGTGAGATGCACAGGCCTCTCATCACAGAGTTGGGAAGAACCAGTCTGCTGCCACTCTGAACTGGTGCAAGAAATCAGAGGGCAAGAGGATTAGCATAGTCAGGCTTTACGCTGTCCATTTGCTTTCACTTCTCAGCCTCTCTCCTCCACTCTAACCATTAACTCAAATCTTCTACTAGAATTGGGAACAAAATTCCATAGACTTCCTGCTTTTTCAGCTATTTTTTTCAGAGCCGTATTTCCCATGCTTTCCATTCCTACTTTATATGCCGTTAGAAGCTACTGAGAGACCTGATTCAGGGAAGAAAACGCTTTTGCAGCCTTGCCAGCAGCTCACCAAGGAGTAGCTTCCTTTGGCAGCAAGATTGCCAGCTGAGGGCTTTCCTCCCAGCTGCAACTCATCCGATACTTGTACATCTGGAGAGCTTGTCATACATTCTCACAGCTCAGGGAAAATGTCACATACTGTGTATCATGTCTGTGTGAGACTCCCTGTTCTCTGTGCCTGGGGGTTGGGCAAAGAGCAGCTGCTGGAGGTCCTAGAGCCTGCAGTTCAACTAATGCAAGCAGCATTTGTGCATTTCAGGACTTCTGTAGCTTAATACCTATACCTATATTACCCATCGAATCACAGAATAACAGAATGGTTGAGGTTGGAAGGGACCTCTGGAAATCATCTAATCCAATCTGCCTGATCAGCCACGGTCACCTAGAGCATGTTAGACAGGATCACATCCAGGTGCATTTTGAGTATTTCCAGAGAAGGAAACTCCACAACCTCTCTGGGCAACGCGTTCCAGTGCTCTGTCACTATCACAGGGAAGAAATTCCTCCTCATATTCAGGTGGAACTTCCTGTGGTTCAATTTGCTGAGGCCTGTTGCCTCTAATCCTGTTACTTGGCACCACTGAAAAGAGTTTGGCCCCATCCTCTTTACACCTTCCCTTCAGATACTTATACACATTGATAAAATCCCCCCTCAGTCTTCTCTTCCCCAGGATAAACAGGCCCAGCTCTCACAGCTGTTCCTCATAGGGCAGATGCTCCAGCCCTCTGATCATCTTTGTAGCCCTACGCTGGACTCTCTCCAGTAGCTCCATGTCTCTCTTGTACTGGGGAGCCCAGAGCTGGACGCAGTAGTCCAGATGAGGCTTCCCCAGGGCTGAGTAGAGGGGCAGGATCACCTCCCTCCACCTCAGGTGTATCAGCCACTCCTCCCAGCTTGGGATCATTAACAAACCTGCCAAGAAGGCACTCTGTCCCTTCATCTAGGTGACTAATGAGTAAGTTGAACAAGACTGTACCCAGTACCGAGCCCTGGAGGACACCACTAGCCACAGGCCTCCAACTAGACTCTTTGCTGCTGATGACATCCCCCTGAGCTCTGCCTTTCAGCCAGTTCTCAATCCACGTCACTGTCCACTCGTCTAACCAACACTTGCTGAACTTATGTAGGAGGATGTTATGGGAGACAGTGTCAAAAGCCTTGCTCTAGTCAAGGTACACAACATCCACCGCTCTCCCCTCATCTACCCAGCCAGTCATTCCATCATAGAAAGGTATCAGATTGGTTAAGCATGATTTCCCCGTGGTGAATCATACTGACTACTCCTTGTCACCTTCTTTTCCTTCATATGCTTAGAGATGACATCCTGAATGAGCTGTTCTACTCCCTTTCCAGGGATGGAGGTGAGGCTGACTGACCTGTGGTTGCCTGGGTCTTCCAACCAGACCTTCTTTGCTTGTTAGCACAAGGTCCAGCAGCACACTTCTCTTTGGCTCTTCCACCATTGTGCACATATTTTGTCCTGAAGGCTACCAAAATATTGAGCAAAGTCAACACAGGTAGAGCAGGGATAAGTAAGACTCTCTTTGTCTTTCAGAAAGTCGGTCCCAGCTATGAACCTGAGGATCTAGCCCTGGAGAACAATTTGTCTCCAGAGCCATGAGCAGACCCACAAGGAATCTATTCAAAATGCTATATGTCAAAGTGTGTTGTGGATCTCTCTCTAGATTGGTTTACAGGGACTTAGAGCAATATAAGGTGTACTAGCACAAAGTGTTCTGATCCCAGGGATTTGGGCTGTGCATCTGCACATCCTGTAGGCAATCACTGTAGCCAGCCTTTGGAGGTGAACGGAAGAGGAACGGTGGAAGAGGGGAGGAATTATAGGTGGATATTCATGTTACTTCTGTTCAGACTGTCTAAAGTTTTCCCCTGCAAAGGCTCCTTTAAGATGCATATTCATGCTTCGTGACACAGGTAGACACTGTAGATGGCCTTTGATGTTTGACAGCAAATATTTTGCACACATATCTCCTTCTTTACCTCTGACATGTTGCTTAGCATGATAAATATCATGTCCCTTGCATGCCTTTTTCATGCAAGAAAGGTAGCATGCAAAATAATGATGGAATATGAACGTTCTTAAGAGCTGGATGTGGCAGCCAATGTCATAGTCATAGCAGTGACAGAGACTACATGGGGAACAGATGGAATAAAGTAGCTTTAGTGAAGGGGTCTAGTCAATTCGGACTTCCCCACGCCTCCTTAGTACTTCCTTCTCTTCTCTTCTTCCTATTCCTTGGTGAACACAGAACAGCTCATTTCACTCCTGCCAAAATAGCAGCTGCACTTCAAGTGACTCCAAAGACTCCAGGCTGATTAGGGAAACCGTTTCATTTACTAGTATTTGTCTTGTTCTTTAAATAACTCTGAGGGAATCATGCATATATAAATAGTGTTAAAGGAGCAATAAAGTTGCAGTATCAAATGCTCGAAAGTCAGAAAATGCCAAGTGTATAGATGCCTGCTCAACTTCAACAATACCCCTTCAAAAAAAAAAAAAAATCCACCAGCCCTTCTCTAAGCACCAGAACAGCCACTGTGGGGACTGACAGTTCCAACGCACTATTACTAGGCTACAGAATTTCTCAAGTGTTGGCAGCAGTGTTAGCCCACCCTCTACAATATCGCTGATTGATGACTCTGGTGACTCTCAAAGGAGGTGAGTTGAGTGGGAAGCCTGTACTCTCATTTTGGAGTTACCCAGTCCATATGGCTTCTTAGTTCCCATTCTGTACCATCAGAGACACCAATAGCTTCTAGGGTGATGGAAGACTGAATACCTGTTTGAAACCAAGAGAGCACTGCTTGACACCACACTGGAACTGAGGATTATCAGAATGGCCATGTATGAGAGAAGGCTGCTGAAATATGAACATCAAGATCCACTAACTTACTGATGCATCCCTCCAGCTTTAGAATGTCTCTATTCTTTTAAAGTTGCAGTTCATGGCAATGCTCATATTATCTACATTCATACAAACTGACTATAAGCATCTCCACAGAACACCACTGATGGCAGCTTTGCAGAGAGCAGCTATGGTCTTTTTATCTCCAGCACCCACCTTTGCTTAGTGCTATTCAGACCCAACTTAGTATCTGAGGCTGGAGTGGTAATAGCTCTTTGGTTTTCCCCATTGCCTTCTTACATCTTCTTCTATTAATAAAACCGTGAGCTGCCAACACTTCTCTCCCTTCCAGCCCAGCAAGCAGGCAAGCCAATCTGCAGGGTGCTACAGGTCGGAGCTGCCTCCTGGATGCAGAGCAGGGGCCCAGCGCTCACCTCGGCACAGGCAGGGAGCTCGGAGGAGCCCACCAGCTGCGCAGACCATTTGTGCTCTAAGGTCATTCAGCACTACCCCATTGCTGAGGAATCTGCTGGCCAGCTTCCTGAAGCACATACAATGTCCCACCCCTCCTACCAGGCCAAACAACATGCCCACACCCATCTAAGCCTGGCACTCCAGAGATGCTGCCAGCTGTGCTTCTCAGCTTTGGCAGGACACCTCATGCCCAAAACCTCCAATTACTGATTGATCACCACCTCCCCTTCAAAACACCCACCCCAGTCTTACTCCAGATTCCTCTCCCTTTCACCAGTGCCAGAAACATCCTGCCCAGTGCAGCCCAAACTGCCTTCACACACAGGTCCCAGGGTCTCAGTGCATAGTTTGGGGCAGGGCAGCTCCAGCCTGTGCAGACATAGGGCTGGGATGCAGCACGGATGTATTTTTAACTTCCTTGTAATCTCTCCCAAAGTCTCCCTCCAGAGCTCAAACAATACACAGTGTTCAGTATCCAGGATGCACATCAGTGTTGTCCCTGAGGCTCAATGGCTTATCTGTAGCCATAAATACAGCTGGGGTTTGGCTGGGTGGCAGCTCAGCTTGCAGCAACCACCACAGTCTGATGAGACTAGTGCCACTGAAGCAGTCTGAGTTGTCTGGGCCTCTGGAAAGCCTAGAAACAAATTCTGGAAAGGGAAAGATTGTGGTGGGGCTTTGTAGGAGAGCAGGCTGGATGTGCAGGGGAAAAGAGGGTTTGGAGCTGACAGTGCAAGCCAAAGCTGCCACTGGGAGAGGGGACGTAGTGGGACAGTGCAGAGCAAGGGGCTGAAGGATTTGGACTGTGGGGCAGAGACAATGTGCTTTGCTGGGAAAGCCTCTTTCTGTCAGGGTACATGAGGGCCAGCTGCTCTCTCAGGGATGGGGAGCCAGGAACTGAGGATTACTTTCCATGTAAGGCGAAACAATGCCTCTTGCCTACCTTTCCATCTTTCAAAAGCCTTGTGTCTGCCTTTTGCTGGAAGACAAAGGATGCTGCTGCTCCCAGGGCAGCTGGATCAGTGCTCTGCCACATTATGCTATAGCTTCATCTGCAGAAGACAGCAGACTATAACCCTGCAAAATGTCCCCTATCGAGCACCCTTCAGACTATTGCTGCTGAGACACCGACCCCCCGTGTTGGTGCCCGATGTAACACTGAGTGTTGTATGGACTCAACTATCTCCTGAGGGCCTCCAGGAGAAGCTGCAATAGCTATAATAAATAGATATAGTAAAACCTTGAAGGGAATAATTGAGATGAATAGAGAATTATTGCTCACTGTCTGTTTGAAAGATGAGATAAAAGAACTAGAGGCAGGTTCAAAACAAACCCAAGAAGGCTTCATCATGCAACATGTCCTTCAGCTGTGGAACACCTTGCCTCAAGAGAGTGTTAGTAATAAATATGTGTGGACTCATAAAATAACTAGTTGAAGACACTGCAGAGGAAAAGCACAATTAAATACAAGATTCAACATCTGTCTCAGACTGCTCGAAGCTAGGAGAATATTTGAGGGATTTACTACATACTTCCCTACTCTTATATCTTCCACCAGGAATTTGTCATCAGATCATACGAAGAGGCAGCATATAGAGTTAGATGATCTTTTATTCTGATTTGGTTCGGCTGTTCTTATTCATTCCACTAATGAAATGATGTGGTGACATGGGTATGCTGCAATAACCTTCGTTGTGGATGAGTGAGGAGTGATGCACTTCACTCATAAGAGAGAAACAGTAATATTTTTTATTGAAGTAAGATAATGATTTAACAAAATTCAATCATAAATAAGACAGTGATTTAATAAGGGTCAATGGCAAGGTTCACTCAGTTATTTACTGCGTGGAGGACAGGGTCAGATAAAAGTGTCACAGAGACCCTCCTGTTGAGTCATGAGGTTCAGAATAGACCCCCTTGCTTTCCATACTCCTTCTCAGAGGAGTCTAAGTGTAGCTGGGTCCAATCTTAGTCCCAGACTTGGTCAACGGTTTATGTCTGAAGGATTATGTGCACAATCAATAAGCGATGTAACTTAGCAAAGTCTGCAAAGTTTCAGCACGCTATTCGTCACTTATTGAGGATCTGTCACAGGTAAGAAGTCTCTCGACCTCAGGAAGTAACCTTGAAAGGCGTACCTGCTCAGGAGGAGGATTTACAGTGCAGCTGGCTGCCATGAAGGACAGCTCAACGGGCTCTAGGCCGCCCCCTCCATATTTATGGGGTGAGATGATTGATTTACAGTCATATTTGCATACTAGATGGATTTTAGTTGGTGCATGCTCAATTAGCCCCTGCCTATGTGCTGTTTACAGAAAGGTCAGGTTGGGGGTGGGATGGGGGGGAAGGAGCACATAGTCATACCTCCTGGGTAAAACTAGTAAGGCAATAAACTTCATGACCCCACTCTGCAACCACTTCTACAACAGCCCCATACCTGGTATTAAAATAACTGACTTGTGATTGTCTGCCCTGGGCTAGCTTGTCACTTTGGTTGTCTCTGCCTGCTTGCATGACAAGTTTCAGACTAGTCCAGGAGATAGAAGGATGGAACAGGGTCCCTTCAGGGCAGAGGGTTTCCAGAAACGGAGTGGAGTTCATTTCTAAGCAGCAGGATCCTGGATTATTTGTCCCATCTCTGAAAGGGCCATCTGAAATGCTTTGTCTATGGGACAGTATCAGAGGAATGGGCAGCCTTTTAGAAAACAATTCTTTAGCAACTTGAGGAAAGCTCGGGAACTTTTGCACCAGCTCCTCAAATTGTTGGAGGAAAAAGATTACTTACTTCTCTGGCGAAGGTAGTCCAGTTCACCTCCATGGCTTAGGAGAAAATTATCTCCCAAGCACTGGGCACCCTCTGTACAGTTCTAAATACCTTTCTTAAAGACTCCCAACATTTTTTTGGCTGCTGCAGATTAATCCAAGTCAAGGGATGGTTGATGACAACCCCAAGATCTCCCTCCTGATTTGCAACTGAAAATCTAAGTTCAGCATCAGGTAGGCATGGGTTAGTTTGTTCTTCCCTAAGTGTATATTACCTTATATTTATCCACATTGAGGCTCATCTGCCATTTCTCTGTCCAGCCACTTGCTTTTGTGGGATCTTTCTGAACTTCCTTACCATCAGAATATTTTTGACCACTCAGAGGAAGTCACTATCATCCTCAAATTTAGGGATTTCACAGTTCAGTCCTTTCTCCAGGTGATCCATGAAGAAGCTAAATAAAGCTAGTCCCAACTCACTGCTCACTCTTCTCCATCCTGAAAAGTGTGCTGTGAGCCCTACCCTTTTCTTCTCTTTTAATCAGTTTTCATTTCACAAAAGAACCTTTTCATCAATCTTATAGCAATTTCATTCCTTTTATTACTTTTCACAACGAACCTTTTCTATGTTTTTTTGGAAGACCAAATGTATTATTTCATGTGCTCTCTTCATCCATGTGCTTACTGACCCTCTCACAGAATCCAGCCTGGCAGGAGGGAGGATTTCCCTTTACAGAAGCCATGTTGACTTTTTCTCAACAGTCTGTGTTATTTGAGTGCTTCTCAGTCATCCTTTAATTATAGACACCACCATCTCGCTGTGGATGAAAATCAGATTCACCTATTGGTGAGTAGGAGCAAGAACTCCAGACAGGCTTATTTGAGCTGTCTGTCATTTGATGTCACAAATCAGGAAACTGGAAATACACGTGGAGATTTGACCCAAGTGACACTAGGGGGTGATATTAAACTGAGAAGTCCATTAATTGCATGGCTTCATTTAGTTGCTTTGAAGTCAGTTCCACAAATGTGACCTCATACATCTAAACCCTTTGAACATTCATTTTTCTGAACTGAGTATCTCCCAGGGTCTAAGCTTCAGCTTTCCGTGCTGTTGTGGCCCAGTGATCCATCTCTGCTATGAGATGCCACTAGATAATCCCTAGATACCCGGCTGGCTGAAAGCCTGGGACAAAAGTGAATGGGGAAGACATGCAAATATTAGGGCAGAATCAAAACAGGCAGGAGAGCGTCCTTACCCTTGTGAGTAGTGGGTAAACAGGCATAAAAGACGGGGGGGTTTCAACCCCAGGAACTCCACTGCCGTAATTCTCATGTCTCCACAGAAAAGGGAGACGGAAGAGTCTTGGCTGCCTTCAGGCAACCTCTGGTCCCTGCTCACCTGGGCTTAACTTCATGCTAGCCTACCATTTTCTCAGCAATTTTAGGAGCTTTCTGAAGCTCTGGTCCCTGGAAAATTTTAAGTTTGTGCAGCCCTTCCAGGGGTCTCCCCTCTGAAGGATTTCTGCAGACATGACACAAATAGTAGGATGCCCAGTTGTGTTCCATCTTTGGGGGACCTCAGATGCATTTTAAATATTCCAGAAAAGAGATTTCATCAGCCTCTGTGACTACATGAAAACTGAGGATTCACTTGTTGGGAGGTCCAGAACACTTCCTAGTGAGGGAGCTGGAGAAAACTATGGGTGTTGAGATGTCAGCAGGGATTGTTCCAGAGGTGAAAGGAGATGATCCTCCAGAATAACTCTGCTACCTCCCATTTATCCCACCATAACGAGCAGCTCCACCAGTTCTTGGCAACCTCTCATACATCACAAAACATTCCCACACTCTCTGGAGAGGGCTCTCTCGTCTAATGCTCAGTTTCTGATCACAAGAACAGGAAGAAAGGATAGGTCCAGGATAAACACACCCATCCTATCGTGGCCAGAAATGTTCAGGTTGCTGTCTTGCCTGTTTTGCCATACAATGGAAGGTTCTTTTGCAGAGCCTTTTCCTTACGAGGAAGTTCAAATATTAAGATTATCATTTCAAGAAGTCTGTAGTTTTAGTTACTTAGGTTGGACAGCTCAGCCCTGAGCATCAAAGCAGCCAGCAGGTCACGGTGCCAGCTACAGGTGAAGACA
Organism: Rhea pennata; assembly: GCF_028389875.1. Lineage (NCBI taxonomy): Eukaryota > Metazoa > Chordata > Aves > Rheiformes > Rheidae > Rhea > Rhea pennata. The sequence continues at coordinate 76,835,397 of NC_084664.1, forward strand.
GCAAACAGCATTGAACACTTCTCAAATTCAGGCTGTGGTTGGTTTTAGCTGAAGCCCAAAACTGCTCTCAGGCACAGCTCTTACCACCAGAATTAATGTCTGTAACATGAAGAAAATGTTTGTAACATATTGTATATGGCATATGACACTGCAGAGAGAAAGCAATGAAAGGACATACTGAACAGGTCTGGAAAACTCCTGACTAGTAGAAATGGACATACCAAGATGTTAAACCAAAGTTTATTATCCAAGCCACATAAAACAGGGGATAGAAAGAGAACTTCTGACCTTGAGTCAAGTCTTGTTCTTTTATAGCTCCATAAATCCGTAGCATCTCCACCAACTACAACAGAATTGCTTCTATTTACAGAACATTTTGGCTCAGATTTCTCTTATATGCCAAAGGGTATAAGCTCATAATTATTCCCAAAAAATCATCATGTAACATGAATAGAAATCAGATCTAGGATTTAAAAACAAACAAAATCAAACAACAAAAACAAAAACAAAAACAAAAAAACACAATAGAGTAGTAATAAATGAAATTCATAGTTGAATTTTAATAGATTTTTTTTCCTGGATGCTTAAACTTCTACAGGTAGTCTTAAAAATACATTTTGGGGTTTTTGGCTGCAGTCATTCCAAAAAACATAAACACCAGTAGCTACTGGGGGAAACCAAAAGTAACCAGAGTAACTACTCATCATTGTCCAAGCATCATTTGCTGAGTCTCCTGGGACAACTAACGTTGCTGCTCCTTACCACAGTGCGTGTTTAGTTCAGTATCAGCTCACTTCTGCTGCAAAACCTTGCAGTGCTAGTAGAGATAACTGGCTTGCACTACAGAAAGCTAATCTTCCCACATGGACACATCTTTTTGGGCATTTTCCAACTAAGTCTTCAGCAAAAGGTCATTTAAGTAATTGCTAACAGCATCAAGTCTTTTGCTCTGATAAATTCTGGGTGCTTTTCTCCACAGCCACTGATTTAGACTGGTCAACATGGCCAGGTATCAGCAATAAAAACAGGATATTAAATAGATACTTCCGTCCATTAGGGAAAACACAGATCAAAGCCTCTTCCATATGGGACATATAAATTCTCTAAATGCTAGCCATCTCCTGGGGTCTCTCCACTCCACTCCACTCCACTATTTCCTCAGAGGAGGAAATGGCAAGTGTATTTGGGGTGACCTAGCTGGAGCATGAATTAGGTGCCTGTGTAACATTGATGAGTGACTTTCAGCCACAGCTTGGGAAGCTGAAAGCTCCCTTAGCTAATGTATTATTTTCTTTCAGTGATCTCATGTTTAAAGCATCATTTCCGTAGCCTCAGGCTCTCCCATGGGGTCAGTAAACTCCGCATTCAAATAAGATTTTAAATCCTTGGTGAGTGACAAGCTAGAATGGCCATTTGAGTCCTAATCCCTCTCTCTGCTGGAACATCTCACTATTAGTCTGTCAGACAGATGCTATCAAAGGTATCACAGAAATAGCAATCATCAGCCACTCTCAGCAAGCCAGCTGGAAAATGACAAGACTTGGGACAGTCTTCTCTCCAACCCATCAGCCTGCAGGGGTTTCTGCCAAGCCCTCCCCAACTCCCCCTTGTTGCTATAGAGAATGACACAGTGCAGACATATCGCTTTTTTTTTTCTCCTAGGTCTTTGCCTTCCTTTAATCCCACAGTTCTCAGCTTGGGGAGGGGGAATTAATCCTTAGAATGTGCTCCACTTTATTCAATCTTGTTTTATTTCCTCCTTTTTTGATTGCATTCCAGCTCCTAGTCTTTCCGCTGAAACATCCTGCCACATTTCTCTTCAACATTCTTTGCACTTGGTATCAGCCAGGTATAACTAAATTTGGGGAAGCTGTGAAATTACTACTCAAGAAAGAAAGACATGCGTGAGATCCCAGAAAACTGAAAGTAAGATGTATATTTTTCCATAAATTGCTGTTGTCTTACAAAGAATTAATTTCCATCATGCGACCAACTGTGCTGTCTCCCTCCTGCCATTTTCTTCAGTCCAGGAAGATCCTTTGCACTTTGGCATAGGATCTCCAAATCACCATAGCAACAGCCATGAAGTGACACATTGAGGCCATCTTTCTTCTACAGTGCCATCTTTGACAGTGTAAAGGTGAATGTTTTGCCATGGTGAGGAGTCTTTTTTCCCCTCAAGCCTTTAGGGCACTTGGGAATAGAAATGTCCTGCCTTGCCCCTGCAGTGCTGACCCACCGCCTCTTCTCCAAAGGTGCTCTCCCTCTAACTGTCTCCCTAGAGGGGCTCTGCCTCCACTTTGTACTACCAGCTCTTTGCTACTTTTTACCAGAGGTATCTCTGACAACATACCTGGTGTCCCACCAGAGCTGATTCTTGGTCCATTAAGTCAGGGAGGTGAACAGGAGGCATGGTACATCTGTGATTTTCGGGATGTCACCTCACTGCCAGTGACTTTTCCCATCCTGATACTCTGCTTCTACTTGTCCTGCCTTTCCATCTGCCTCCTATGCTTTTCACCTACCCACTGTACTACACCTTTCATTATCCTTTGATTTTTCATCCCTCTGAGCTCATAGTAGACTTATTCAGCAGCTTCTTGGCAAGCAGAAAAAAATCTGCACATCAGATGTGCTTGGCCTAATGAACATGGCCTCCAAGTGTCCAGATCTCTTTTTCCCTTAGTCACTGTGACTCTTCCCTGTCTCTCCAAACTCCTTAAACCATTTTACTTTTCCCACACATCTCCGATTCCAAGCAGCCAACACTGCTCTCTGCTCCCCTCAGTGTCTCACTCCTGCACCATTCCCTTTCCCAGGCAGCCACATGCCCTTTGGCCATCCCACTTGATGGTTCATCACTCCTCACCTGTTCCAGTTTCGCTAAAGACTCCTCCTGCCACCTTCTCCCCTGCCCTAGTGGTAGGACCTTTAAGCTGCGCAGTCTTTCCCATTGTGTGGTCTCTGCTTCCCTGGCTGTAGTCACCTACCAAAGGCATCTGCTTGCAGACATTTAGTCTGCAAAAAGAGAAAAGTGAGAGAATGAGGTGTTAAACGACAGATAATTAAGGATGTGCTTAAGCAATATTTTGTCGAGGCAAAAAAAAAAAAAAAAAAAAAACAGGAATAAGTGATTCTAAGTATGCCCTAGTCATGCCAGCCACTGTAGTGCAATTTCAGGCCACTTGGGAGCCCTCTGGCTATGAATAATGAGTTGGAGCTAATACAACTTGCAAAGAGGCTGGGTTGCTTAAGCAAAGCACTCTGCTAACAAGGCTACACATCATCAGTCTGGCTCTGGCTGAGTGAAACAAGTTCATGGCTGCTTGCAACAACCTCAGCAAAGCCAAACACAACAGAATTGCTCACTGCTTTAGCGTCACATGAGGCCTCACATTAGCAGAGTGTGGGATGGAAATGAGCAGCGAGAAATAACGTTGCCTCAGGGCATTTTTACTTTTGTCTTTCTAGCTTCAAGTGATTTTAATGATGTGATTTTATAGTTGCATTGGCTAGGGGGGTTCCACTACGTGAAAAATTCTGTTTATCATGTCTGAAAATATACAGAGAAATTGTCCCATTTCCCCATAGTTAACTTCAGTCTAATCCTTAGCTTTTAAAAAGGTGTCATGAAGAGACTTCTGAGTTCTTTGTAATAGAAGAAAAAGCCTGTAACAGCTAGAGCATAGAGCATCACCTGAGCCACACTGCAGAGCATTAGCACTGCCAGAAACAGCCAAAAAATAGCACAGCCAAAAGGTCCACCTTGCACTGAACCTTACATCGAGCCATACTGGTAATATCAGTACCAATCACTGTCTCCTCAATAACCCATATTGCAGGGAAAAAATTATTACCTCCCTTCTGGTACTCTCATAGGACTCTGATCCCTTCAATGTCATTTTAACATTCCAGAATTTTGGACAGATACAAGCAGGTATAACTTGCCAAGTACAAAAATTGCCATAGAAAATTTTTCTTCTCGTCTCTCAAATGTTGAGCTGCCTCTACAATTCACACAGTCTTGTAACAGATAATCTGATCCAAGCCCTCCCTCAAAGTGCTGCCCATTTCACTGCTTGCTCAGGGTCATATCTAGGCAAATTTTGAACATCTCCACAGACTGAGATGCCACCATCCCTCTGGGCACCAGCTCCTGTGCTTAGCCACTCTTACAGTGTGGTTACTCTTTTTGCTTTTACCTAGTCAGAATTTACTTGGTGCAAATTGTGTTCATTGCCTCTCATTTTTTTCACAGTGCACTTTTGAGTCTGGCTCTATCCTCTCTACAGCTTTTTTGTTAGCTAAAGACATAAACAGCCAGTTACAGCTGTTGAAACTCCCGCATGAACTTTTCAGCCTTGAGCCTCCAGAGCCTTATCTGCCATCTTGGCAGGAATTCCTGCATTAGCTCACAACAAGGGTGCAAATCCAGGTGGGGCCCCTGGAATACCCCAACTTACTGAAATACTGCTAGGACAGGAGTGACCCTTTCCCTGGCATCCCTTCCCCCTGTGAACACCAGTACCTGAAAATTATCTTTAGCTTTTTGCTCAAAGCAGTCAGAGGAAGGAACAATAAATATTTCATCTTTTCATTTTACTGAAATGGTTTTTACTGGTGGTTAGCAGGCCGTTCATCTGAGGAATCCTGGCAATTTTCTAATCATTAAGTATTCTGGGGGAAAAAAAGAACCTTAAAGAAATCTTCAACAATCTGTAGGCTCAACATATGGTAAAAACATAAAGATCTATTTAATAGTGCAGTTGGAATAATTTCCAATCTCCTTAACAAATAACATTATCTCAACTTTGCTGAAGTTTATGGCAAACCACCAGCCCAGACGCAAGGTTTCCTCACGACCTCTTAATGTAACTGTGGTGGAAGGAAAAGAAAATGAATCACCACAGGTGCCAACATCTGCTCTATGGTCTCAAAGAGGAACTTTGTTTTGGAGATTTATTAGTGCATTCCATTCCCCACTTTCTGAAGTTAAGTATCCTGTTATTTGCTGGATTTTGATGTATTTCAGTGCCAACAATGAGAAACAGGCACATAAGTAAAATGTACTGAGGGAGATTTCTAATGGCATAAAGAGGAAATGGGCACCAAACTCCCATTGATCTTCACAGGGAGGTCTGCAAGAAAGTACACTTTGTGGGTCTGCTTTTATTGTCTCTTACCACAAAAGAAATTAAGCCAGATTGTTTTGTGTCCTTGAGACAAATCTACTTCCCTGAAAAATTATATCTTCAGCACAGCTTTGCAGAGGCTAAACTACTGCTCACTGCCTGCAGGAGAAAACATTGAAATATCATTAGTTAAAGGAATCAAGTCCAGTTTGGTTAAAACCTATACAAAGTGGGCAACTACAGTCCTGAACAACAAGCTTAGCATGCCTGTGAAGGTGACCAAATCTGGAGTTACAACAAGGTCCTCTGATGGGCTGGTGTTGAATATGCCAGTATGACCATCTCTACCACTTCTTCCATCTCACAGATCAGTTTCTGTTTATTCCTCCAGCCTAAAAGTGTTGCTAATCCAGCACAGCAATCATTCAGTCTCCTTCCTAGGGTCGACTCTGAAGAAGGTAAGGTCAAAAAAAAAAAAAAAAAAAACCTAGCAGCAGAATTCCTTAGAGCCAGATGTTGCTGCTGTCTAATCTAAAGCCGCAGCTTGAGGAAGCAGAACTGCCCCTCATGCCGATACAGCCAGACTGTACAGCAGGACATATTTTTAAAGCAAATTCACAGTCTTTTATAATATACTGTAAGTATAGATGCCATCCTGCTTATGGGCTGGAAGATAGTAGATACTTTTTGTGCTGATTGAGTGCACTTTATTTTTTGGAAATATTGACACAGCTACATATGCATGTGATGGGGGAGCACTTATCTTTGCCCTTTCTGATCGTGACCTTTACACTGAAAGTCCATTTATGTTTGGAGTCTGAAGGCAAAAAAAAGGGAGAAAGATTATTAAAATAAAATACCGACTATATATTTTTGACCCCAGAGTAAAAAGAAGAGCAAAAGCCAACTTAACAGAAAGGAAAGCAGAAAATAGATCAGGGTTCAAGTCATCAAGCTGATTAAAAATTGTTGCCATAAATATTATACCAAAAGTTCATAAAAAGAAGCTCCCACTCAATGCTTAAATGCCAAAGCAAATGATAACTAGACATGAAGTCTATGTAATATGAAACCAACTAAATGTATCAAATGCTATCAATTATTCATGCTGGTGAGTAGAAATCAGTCCAGAATTCTAATCTGGCCCAGGAATCAGTAATTTAGATTGAAACTACATTTGAATAATTTCCTTAATATAAAAAACTCCATCTTCTTGAGAACAGAGATTATCACCTGTGAGCTGGATACTTGCTCATGTTCTTCAGAGCTCTTCTTTCCACACTATTCAATCTTCCTGTCTTTCTCCAGTCCCTGAACTTCTCCTCAGGGAGACCTGCTGTGTCACCTTAGTCCATACAACCTTCTTCATTCAGGCAGCAAGGATTCCTAGCATGCAGGTTGTGAACCACAGAATCACAGAATCATAGAATCATAGAATCAGTAAGGTTGGAAGGGACCTCTGGAGATCATCTAGTCCAACCCCCCCTGCTCAACCAGGGTCTCCTAGAGCATGTTAGACAGGGTTGCATCCAAGCAGGCCTTGAGTATCTCCGGAGAAGGGGACTCCACCACCTCTCCGGGCAACGTGGGCCAGGGCTCCATCACTCTCACAGTGAAAAAGTTCCCCCTCATGTTCAGGCGGAACTTCCTGTGCTTCAGTTTCTGCCCATTGCCTCTTGTCCTGTCACACGGGATAACTGAAAACAGTTTGCCCCCATCCCCTTGGCACCCTCCCTTCAGGTACTTGTACACATTGATAAGATCCCCCCTCAGTCTTCTCTTCCCCAGGATAAACAGGCCCAGCTCTCACAGCCGTTCCTCACAGGGCAGATGCTCCAGCCCTCTGATCATCTTTGTAGCTCTATGCTGGACTCTCTCCAGTAGCTTCATGTCTCTCCTGTACCGGGGAGCCCAGAACTGGATGCTGTAGTCCAGATGAGGCCTCTCCAGGGCTGAAATAGAGGGGCAGGATCACCTCCCTCCACCTGCTGGCAACACTTTTCCTAATGCACCCCAGGATACCATGGGCCTGCATGGCCACAAGGGCACATTGCTGGCTCATGGTCAACCTGTTATCCACCAGCACTCCCAGGTCCTTCTCTGCAGAGCTGCTCTCCAGCAGGTCAGCCCCCAGCTTTTACTGGTGCCTAGGGTTATTTTTCCCTAGGTGCAGGACTCTGCGCTTGCCCTTGTTGAACCTCAAGGATTCCTAGCATGCAGATTGTGAACCTTCCTCTGTATCAATGAGTAAAATTCCACTTGGTCTATGAAAGCTGAGATCAGGAGGCTTCTATGTTCTCCCACCCTGCAATGCAAAGTTAAAAAAAATGCTGGAAGTTCCTCCTCTGAGGAAGGTTCCAAAAGCTGTCCTAACATTTTGTTTGGGAGAGGCTGTTTGCCTGTCAAATTACTGATTGATATCAAAACCCCTTTGAAATTCTTGGGGTACCCTCTTCCAAGAGAAGGGGAAGGAGGAGCATGTTGGTCAGTAGCACTGATCTTCAAATTTCTAATCACATGCTTTGGTCTCAGAAGGTTGAAGTGCATGTGAGGTATTTTACCAAGAAAATTTTACACTAGATTAAAATTCATCTACCACATAATACACAGCATCAACCAGCCCAATGCTTATAAAAAATGATTAAATCGGAAAGGCACAGGCAGTCTGAATCGGATAGAGTCAAATTACAGTGTGAGTTTGGGACCTGTAAAAATATTGTGTTGGCAGAAGGATTTCTCTAAACTCTCTCTGGAGTGGAAGGGAGAATTGAGCAGGGGAGATGGATGTAACCATGGGGGCTCAACAATTTGCATTTATGTAGAATGCTTAATTCAGTAAGTAGCATGTACAGCAGCTATTCCTACTGCTACATGTAACTGCTTTGGAAGGAAAATGTCTAGGAAATAGAGAAAGAATCCTGATTTCAAGACAATGCAAATTGTTCACATCTAAATTCTCATCATGAACACCATACAAACAGAGATTCTGTTGACAGATTTTTTTTTTTTTTTTTTTTTTTTTTTTTTTTTTTTTGCCTTTTAATTTTATATTCTTCTCCTTCAGCTAAGGATGAGGTTTGGTTTCCCCTAGAGCTCCCTTAATGACCTCCATTTCCTCTGCATACCGTATGATTGCCCCCCAACAGGGTCTCAGTTCTCCACATTCCTGGTGTTACCCCTAACCCATTCCTGTTCCCTTCTGTGCCTCTGCAGCTCCATTTCCACCCCACAGGCCTTTACTCTGCTTTCTGCTATAAACTCTCAGTTCCTTCCTGTATCCTCAGGTGGCCCTTGTTGCTCAAAGGGGGTCCAGCACAAACCCAGCCTAATGGCAGGCTCATCAGGGAACTTCTCACCATTGATTTGAGGGGGGATTATCTTAAATAACCTGACTTACAGCACTATGAATCTCCCAGGTGAGTGGAGCAGATGCAACAGAGCCCTGTGCAAGCCTGAACAGGCTTCCCCTGCACTGCCCAGACCCCTAAGAATAGGTCCAACTCTGCCTGAAGTCAAGCAGCAACGGGAACACGGAGTTCAGCAGCCAGACTGGAGAGCGGTCCCAATCACTGACTGAAGTCCTGAGCCAAGGAGCAAGGTACGCTTTTGTTCATCTCTCTCAGAAGTCTGCATGAAAACTCTCTGGAAGCCAACAGAGTTTCTTTAATGTCAACTCAGCCCAATGGAGGGAGAACAACTTCACCCAGGAAACTCACTGTATTCCAGGCTGATCAGAACTAGTACCTCATGGTTGACCAGAACTCAGTAACTCAGATCAAATGCTGTTCACCGAGTCATAGACATCACCCTGGTGTTCCTGGAACACAGGCCATCTAAACAACCTCTATGCCCAGCTATAGATACCTCAGAGCTGAAAATCCCACAGCCCAACAACTGTAAAAACAGCTTTTATGAGTGCATTTCTCAAGAGTGCAAGCAAAGTTTCAATGATCTTTTAATCGTATTGACAGGAATTTAAAAAAAATAAGTGAAACTTTCAGATTCTAGAGAATATCCCACATCAGATTCTAAAAATTTTAAGATACATAAGGTCATATTTTAAAATCTTTATAATTATGGCTTTCAACATTTGAAAATATTTAGGCATCTGCTTAGAAAATAAGTACTAATTAACAGTGTTACTGCAGAAAAGTTTTTCACAATTTAGATTATTTTAAGAACATATTAAGCAAGATAGCCTATCATTTTCTGAGTCCCTAAAAATAATTGTTTATTTTATGAGCATTTTATTTCTACTAAATGTATTTATTCAGCCAGTTGATCATATCCTTTCTTCCTTGCTCAATATAAGGTTTATCTTGAGGATTGATATCTTCTCTTTTGCGATGTACAAAGCCATGAGTTTGTCCAGGGTAAATTTTAACCTCATGTTCAACTTTACAGTTTTCCTTAAGCTTCTGCTCCAGCAGGGTAACCTGTAATACAGAGTGTTCCGTCATTGCTCATGCTGAATTAAGATGTTTGTTTTCAGTCCTCAGCTTGTCCTGGGTTTCACTTTCCTGGAAGACACAGCATGTCCTTTCTGCTGTTGTCTCTTTTACTAATCTTACACCCAAATGCATTTCTGTTACCATACTTTTTTCTGAGCCAGAGTTTTTCTCTCTAGTAAAATAAGAGTACCTGATTGTATAAAATTACCAAAAAAAAAGCATATGTCAGTGTAATAATACCTGTAAAGATAAAAAACACTGCTCGTTATCACAAGAAGGATCACATGTAGTCATCACTGTACAAGTTACTGTGGATAGGATTCAAGAAAAAAAGGGGATAAGATTTTGATGCCATTTGAAATTGATTTGAGGGAGGAGAGGCATTGATACAAACCTGCAGTTCAAAGCAACTGCAATTTTTAGCAGGAAAAGTAGAGGGAACAGTCAATGGAAGTATGTCTTCCTTTTTGTCTCCTTTGTAGATAATCATGCTTCTCTATTTCTCCTCTGCCCTTGCTCCCCAAGATCTGCACACTTACTTCTTTAGTAAAACTCTGTATTCCAGACTAGAAGACTGTTGATGAGCATGCCAGAGATGTGAAGGACAGTGGTGAAAGAAACGGATGGTCACAGGATTTACTAATTCTCCTGCAACTAGTGATGCCAGTGGTACGGGTGGGGATTTTCCATTGATTTTATGAATCGCCAATATGATTAAAGAGAGTCTCCTATCCTAAACCTGACACAAGTATTCCTTTGACTCCCATTACAGATGCTTGCTCCTTTCCTCCTACGAATGCCCATATTTAAAGCATCCATATTTTGCAACAGAAAACATTTGTAAGAGTCACTTTAAATCTTTTTGGCTTGGTTATTAACAACATAAGTTTGTGCAGAATTACTGTAAAAGTTTAAAAAAAGAGGGTGAAAAGGGCAAATTAATTTTCTGGTTTCTCTTGATTAAATACTGAATTATGAAACAAGCATGAAAAACAAAACAAAAAATCTGTCAAGAAACTTGCCTGTTCCAGTGGAATGTAATCATCTTTTTCAGCAAAAATGAAGAAGGTGGGATGAAGTAAACTGTATGCATCCTCAAAAAGACTAATCACTCCTAGGGCAAAATACAAACGTAAAATGATCCATGCTATTTTTGAAATCACTACTAAAGCTATACAGTCAAAATAAATGGCATTTCCATCAGTTAGAGCTGATCAAAAGATCCACTTGTAATGGGATTAAACATGCTTCATTTAAAAGTCTCTTTTGTTGTGTGAACTTCCTCTGTTTTGGGATATCAGTAAAGATGGAAATGCCAGCTCTGTCCCCAAAAGTCAGGGAAGGAGCTTTATACGTTTGTTCCGTTCTCATGGTTTCTTTGGGCATCTGCTTTTGACCACTGTCAGAAGCAGGATGCTGTGAAAGCTCGACACTATACACTGTTGAGCCTCTAGCCTGGTATGGTCATTCTTAACAGAATTATAAACACTCATCATCTCAGATACATGGTTAGGGTTTCATTGTACATATGTTTATAATGATACAAATTCATCACAAATTGATCTTATAATCTTGAATATTCAAATATATTTGAATTTAAACAACAGTAACAAACCTTTACGTAGAGAACTAACACCCTGACTGGTTGGTTATTGGAATTGTTACCACAGAAAAGTCAAAAATTAGCAAGTAGCATTGATGAATTCATTCCCAATCAGCCAATTAGTGCAGCAAAATAGTTCCCATGAGGAACATACTTTCAGCTTCCTTTCACCTCAGATGAATATAAATTGGTCTGGGTTATACAGAATTACAGAAATTTGTAACAAAAATATAAAGGTGGTATAAATGCAGCATGAATGGAAATGTGAGAGTAAGTACCAGAAGGTTTAACACAAGGTTAAAAAATGGCTTGTATTAATAACAATGGATACAGTTTCCAGTAGTAAAATTGAGAACGTATTGTTTATGTCATGATCAGAAAGTCTGCAGGCTGCCAAGACAACACTGCCATTAACCCACCCATCAGAAGAAGACCCTGCACTCTAGCAAACAGACAGCAAAAGGGCTGCCATCAAGCACATACCCCAAACAACGAAAAACAGACAACAAGCAGCAACCTGTCCTAAGATTTATGGAAGCTGAAGCAAGCAAGATTCAGATGCAAAGATCCACCCCATAACAACTGATGGCTCCTAAGAGATGTAAAAGATTTGTCTGGAAACTGTTTTGTTGTTACCCATCAAGAGGAACCTGAGACATAGTGAGGCCCTGGCAGTTTGTGTTTCTTGTACTCCGTGTTGCACAGAAGTGGTCTCGGCCAAACCTCGTGAATACATACGCCTTGCTGATTTTGATCAGGTGAGTGCAAAAAGTTAAACTGCTTAAAGGTTTTGGGTAATAAAATCACCTTCTTCTGTAAGATCTAAAACGGAGTTCTGTTATAGTAATACTCCTACAGAGTAATTTCCTGCCCTAGTCATGTCACAATATTATAGACAGCTTACACTTACCATAGACAGACACCCCAGCCCTTAAATGAGGATTTTTCAGCATCAAATGATGTACTGCTGCTCCACCCCAGCAAAACCCAACGACCCCAATCTTCTTTGCGCCACATTGTTCCTTTAGGTACTTCAAGATGACGTCAACTTCCCTAAGACAAGAAAATGAAAGTAAATTAAGGTTTTAACAGTATTTCCTGGAAAACTGAAAATAAAGCAAAACTAATTAAAATTGACCCCATCTTCCACAATTTCTACACTGTTTTTGCATTTTAGCATATTCACAGCAACAACAGTTGGACTGTAGTTTTGAAAGTCAAGTTTACAAGCACTCATTTCTAAAATACAGGGAAACTCCAGGGGAGAAGATAAAACAGATAAGGTGTAAAGTAGAATTAATACATCAGCCTCCCTCGATCACTGTTATTATAACCTAGGCTGATTTTATAAATGGCAGCTCAATCAATCATACGAATGGCAAGAATTTTCTCATGGACTAACAAGAATAAAAGCTTAAGAGACATACAGCTACTCAAGAGCATCTCATTATCACAAGTGTGACCAGAGGTAAACTGTTTATGGGGAAATCAGGTACCACATGAAACTGTGGAAGCAAATTTTGAAAACATTGACTCCAAATTAATAGAAAAGTAATTATGTAACTTAGGCTACATATCTGATACAAATGGTAAAAATGCAGTTATAAGAGTGGCAAAGTAATGTGCTTTGAAGTAGCTGGATCTGATGGGGAGCAGGACTAACACGCGCTATTGAAATGGTGTTTCGTGACGATGTTTTGCATTCTAACTGTTCTGGATGGAAGTTGCACCTGCCTTCAGGAACTGGCTCAAATTGAAGTGGAAGGAGTCTGTTGCATATTCTAGCCTCAGCCAGTTTTTTTCTTCTGAGACGTTCACCTCACTTCTACTCTCTGCGGAGAGTAATGGTGTGTGTGTAAATAATAGTCGCTTTTATTCTTGTTCGAAGTTTCTGCTTTGCTCCAAAAAGTGCCCTTCGCATAACCATGATTTTGATTCATGAACGGCATCAAATTCTTGTTTGTGGACAACCTGCTGCATTTGACCTATTAATAATTTAGGACCTGATCCTGTATCTTTATTGAGGCAAAAATTCCTATCAAAGAAGCTTGCCCACATGTTAGGCAATGAATAACAGACGTACTTGTCTATTTTGTTGCAATCTCGAGTTTTCCGCCAATCATCGAAAGAAGCCCAGTCATTAGAAGGTTTCCAAGCTTCCTGTCCCACAAAAAAGTCTGGGCAGATGGCTCTGCAGGAAAAAATAAAACACTTTAAACTCATGAAATAACACTGGTAAAGGATTAAAGGGAAGACTGTGTGTTCTACACAACAAATTCATTTTGTTTAATACACACAGAATTTAATCTACATAAAGCTGTTATACAAGAGACCTTCATTATTTTTCTATATCTAATAAGGAGAGTTAGTCTAATTTCCATATATGTTTTCCCCAATAAAACCCATTAGTAAGACAATTTTTTAATTGCAACTAAAAAATCCTTAGCAGTTACCAAATTCCTCCCCAAATCTGTGATTTGCATGTTACATACATTTGGCCTAAAAGGTATTACACAGTAATACTGGAAAGAGTATGTCCAATACGCTTTTCATGCATTTGACAACATATTTCTTTCACTGGCATGTGCTCGTACACTTTACCTTTGTGGAACGTGTTTCAGCTTTTCTGGAATTTTTATCACAACAATAAATGCCAAACAAGGAAGGAGGAAGCAGGCTGTTTAAAGATAGTGAAGGCATTCCAATAGCCCTATTAAAGCTGGAAAATCAGATTTTCTCTGTTTCTCCTCTTTCCTTCTATACTTGTCTACTATCTAGTTATGGCAGGCATACTAAGCGATGTCAGATTTCTTACATTGTTTTAATAAATAACATACTCCTTAGAAAAACCCTGTAAATTTGTCCATATTTGTTTGGCTTAGATAGAAAGGAAATAGCTGGCTAGACAACTTTCTTAGTAAAACAGCACTTTCAGAACAGTAGGATTTCTTACATGTATCCATTAGCTGTGAGCAGATCAGCCATATATCTGGTGTTTGGGAGTTGCCATCCAAATATATCATGAATCACAATCACAGCTTTGTCTGATTTTCCAGATGGTTTGCAAACATATGCCTTGATGTGCTCGACTTGTACTTCCTGCCCACAACCCTCATAGACAAATTTGTCTCCAATATCGCACGGGCAGGGGTTGGCTTCATTCGCCATGTGTGATCCTAATGTGGAAAGAACAAAAAAAAAAAAAAAAAAAAAAGAAAGAAAGAAAGAAAAAGGAAAGGTGAATATTACAGTATACCGTACTGAAAGGGGTCAAAATACAGTGCTATCATAAAATATTGAATTTTTGAATCATTACAGTAATTTCGTGGACATAGTGATTATCATTAGATCTGAAATGTGCCATTTGTCAAACAGCACATTGGTTTGATTTTCCATAAATATTAATTTTGTTAGAGTTACTTATGTTCTAGATTCTTTGGATGAAAAAGCTAACTTGGAGGGGATCTGGTCTGTAACTAGGACTTCTGTGGTCTACATTAATACAGTAACAAAAAGTTACTGTTACAGTTACAATAAAGTAAACTAACTAGCTAGACAACCATTGGAAACTTATTTAGATGGTGATGAAGCCAGTTCTTTTACTCTCCATCAAGTGCATGTCCTTGTTAGGAACATATAACATACTTGAGTATAGACTGTAAAGGCTAAATACAGGACTCAACATTTTGGGAAAAAAAGGAACTTCTGTGGACAAAGATATAATTACATTTAAATTAAACGTGATATTTTCCACTAGAAACTTAAATCATTCCATAGCAGACTTTTTCAGTGTCAAGGAATGCATTTTCTAAATCAGCCATGGTTTCAGATGTGCAGATTTTGGAGAAATACGCTAAGAAACACATTCACACCCTAAGATAAGAAGAATAAGGAAAAAAACAACTGAATGCAAGCAAAAATTCCTTAAGCTGAGCCAAATATTCTATGAACAAGTTGACAGTAAGATACGGCTAAATTTTTACAAACTATTGCATAAGTCAAGGTAAACAAGTTATTCACAAGAGTTAAAAATGCCAGTCGATACTGACACAAGTTCATGTAATTGCTTGGTCTCGAGTTAACGATTATAAGCCACTGTGAACGATCATATGCCACTAGGCTTGGATTAACTGACTGGGTAAACTGAGTTCATATTGCTGCAAAATGACTCAAACAATATATGTGAATATGCACCAATTATCATCAAATTATTCAAAGATATGGAGAGAATTGAGCCAAAACTTCACCTAATCTCTCTGTAGGCCAATTGCAAAGGTCTGTGAGTGCTGTTTAACAAAAAGGCATGAGGTAGATATGCCTTGGATATGGAGGTGTGCAAACTTGACCACTTGAAATATCCTCACAGGCAGAAGAATGAGAAACAGGTCATCGTTACTTAAATACTTGTGGTACTAAAGGGGCAGTCCTAGGAAAATAAAGAGACAAAAACCCTATAGAAAGAAGATACGCACAGATTTCTGGGGACCAAGATGTTCTGCTTTTACCAACTCTTAATTCCAGACTATCACAAGCAGCGTTAGCAGGGCTATGCTTTGCAGAATTTGGGAGATTTCATCCTCCCAGACTGAGTCAAGACAAGCTGTCTCTTATTTGATACACAAGCTGTGCTAACCTTGGACACATGTTTATCCTAATCCTCCACGTTTTCTTAAATAAACCACACCCACTTGTAGCTGGCGTTTTTTCACATGTTATAGTCTCGGATATAAGACTTACAATTTAAAATATACCTATCAGGAAAAATGAATTAACAGAGAGGCATATAAGACAAATACAGCTTAAATATATAATAGAAAAGAGTCGGTAACTGATTTTTGCTTAACTAATTTTTGCTTCTCTTTCCACAAACATTTCCTTTTGATTAGACTAAAATTCAGAAAATATGACAAAAAGAGCAACAGACTGTTAAAGAAATTTGCACTTCACAACTCAGGAAACACAAGTGCCATGCCCTTACCAGTCAGTATATCCTTAAAGACGGTAATTGTCAACACTGTGCATTAAGTTATCTGATAAAATTGAAAGCAAAATTTAAATTAAGAAATGCATGAAGATACAGCTCAGGAAAAGAGTCCTAGACACAAGCCTGTGGGCGACTGTATAGCTTTATGAGCCATATGCACTTGTAAGCTTTGTATGTACTATATGCGAATAATATATACACACACACATATATATATTATTTTAAATGAGCATGCACCCTTTAACAAGGCATGCAGATAAACATCCCCCAAATATACAATACACTGCATCAGGCTTCAGTACACACTCGCTTCACATTTCTCACAAAGAAAGAGCATTAGCCAAGAAAATGTGCGTACCTGTCGTGAGCTAGCAGGACTGTGCCCCAGGAGCCCAGCAGGGACAACTGCCCTCAACGTGATCTGTGATCGGAAAATGTTAAGTCATAAAATGCAACGGGTGAGTGCAGCGATCGTATTTCTTCGATTAACACTTACGCAAGTTACTGCCTTTGCCTTCACCTGTCACAGAGGCACAGAGTTCAGGTTCTTCCTTCTAAAGCCTGCAGCTTTAAAAGTGTAAGAAGACCGTGTTGGTGGGGAGCAGTACTATATCTGAACATGAGACATGACTTGCAACTTGTATGAAATGGCTATGAGTTGGAGAGCCTCTTTGTAGTTCAGAGCCATGTTTGCTTAGCTGAGCAATTTGTTTAGACAAAACCTTTTGAGAAACAGTTTCCCTGTGTGTTTAAACGTCACTTTTAAACATTACATTGGCGTTTCTCTCCATTGCTTGTTTACTATAAAGTGATGGACAGGGCGAGGTACTGGAATAGAGCACGCTGGCATTGCAAGGCTGTGTGCAAGACAGAGTTTTGCACTACAGAATGTTAGAAATTCTGATACACTTCTATCCTGTCACAGGACATTTAAAAGAAGTCCCTTGTGCTTCTTACTCCCTTTCAAATTAAAGGGACTGCTTGGTTTTCTTTTTTTCGCTCCCATTCTTCTTTCTGATTTTCTTTTTATTGGATTGTTTTCAACTCTTCTTGCTAAAATTAAAATTAGATAAAGAGCTTTATCTAAGAACATTAGTTATCAAAATTCCTTGTTTCCTCAGAGGCATATCTAAAAGATAGCACTAAATGCACAGGCAGGGCTACCACACTTTCTCTCTAAGGAAAGTGATCAGCCTTACAATTTAGTCCTCATGTATAAGCCCATTTCCCATACTCTAAATAACTATCAATATTATTTATTTACAATTGCTAATGTAGTTGAACAAATAAATCAGAAAAGAGCCCACTAAAGAATTCCAAAGTGAAGTTACAACGGTCAAAAACAAAACCTCCTGTTTCCTTTTTTGTTTTTTCTCACTCATATCATATTTTGCAAAGAACAGTTTATATCACATAAGATGTTTAGATACTCCATAGTGACTTCGAATAACAGTAGTAAAATAAATGCTAGAAAATTAGCACTTTAAATCCTTCCTAAAAACAAGACATTATTGCAATATATACAATACATACAATAATATATTGCAATATATGCAATGTATACTATGTATTTTTCTTCCCTGGAGTTGCCTAGCGGCCTTTTCATTTCCTTTAGTATTGTGACCCTGGAAATTCTTCTTTATACATAATACCATTCCCCATGATCTGAATATTAAAATTAAACCTTAAAAGTGAAATGGGTTTTAATTTAATTTCTTGCTTATTCCAAGTTCTTTTCAGAACAATTCTTTTTCAGAACTTTTATACTGAACTCGGAATTTAATCCACCACACACATGATCTCTGTACATGCAGGTAGTTGGACTCATACTGTGAACACACCTCTTTTGGCTCAAGACTTGAATTTCCAGTTACTTTTATGAGTCACAGGATTTTCAAGAAGATTTGGCTGTTCTTTTCTTTATGTATTTCACCCTGTCATTTTAAATATTGCAACTCAGTTCTTTTTTTTCTCTTTGCATAATCGCAGCATTAGTGTTAGAGTACACACGCTGTTTCAACATTTATGAATGACTGCTGCTCTCTAAATGTATGACCTGATAGTCCTCATATAAAATATCTACCTAGTAATACTGATGGACCTTCACTGAATTCAGGGCTATCCAGGTTTTACATGGCGGTAATTAAAAGTACAATGAGCTTCCAGACATCTATATTTTTCTCCTGAAAAAAATGTGTATGAGAGATACATCACTCAGGCAACAGCTAGGTCAATATATTATATATTAATGGTATCATATGAAAAGCAAAACTAAATGGAAAGTCAGAGGCCAGGATTCTCTGAAGACTCGAGAGAAACTTTACAGTCCGCTTTTAGGAAAGAGGGAGGGCCATTAGCAGCAAATAAAGGAGAGAAATGTGGATTATTAATAATAATAAAAAAAAAGTAAAACCCATGGCAAAAAAAGGCAGAAGAGTTAATTTTTAAATGAGACACACCACGAGGTACATTGATCACAGAATCACAGAATCACAGAACAGTTGATGTTGGAGGGACCGCTGGGATCATCTAGTCCAACCCCCCCAATTCAAGCAGGGTCACCTAGAGCATGTTAGACAGGGTTGCATCCAGGCGGGCCTTGAAGATCTCCAGAGAAGGAGACTCCACAACCTCTCTGGGCAACCTGGTCCGGTGCTCTGTCACTATCACAGTGAAGAAATTCCTCCTCATATTCAGGTAGAACTTTCTGTGGTTCAGTTTGTGTCCATTGTCTCTCGTCCTTTCACACGGGATAACTGAAAACAGTTTGTCCCCGTCCCCTTGACACCCTCCCTTCAGGTACTTGTACACATTGATAAGATCCCCCCTCAGTCTTCTCTTCCCCAGGATAAACAGGCCCAGCTCTCACAGCCGTTCCTCATAAGGCAGATGCTCCAGCCCTCTGATCATCTTCTTAGCCCTACGCTGGACTCTCTGCAGTAGCTCCATGTCTCTCCTGTACCGGGGAGCCCAGATATGGACACAGTACTTGAGATGAGGCCTTCCCAGGGCTGAGGAGAGGGGCAGGATCACCTCCCTCCACCTGCTGGCAACACTCTTCCCAATGCACCCCAGGAGACCATTGGTCTTCCTGGCCACAAGGGCACATTGCTGGCTCATGGTCAACTTGTCATCCACCAGCACTCCCAGGTCCTTCTCTGCAGAGCTGCTCTCCAGCAGGTCAGTCCCCAGTTTATACTGGTGCATGGAGTTATTCCTCCCTAGGTGCAGGACTCTGCACTTGCCCTTGTTAAACCTCATGAGGTTCCCCTCTGTCCAGCTCTCCAGCCTGTCCAGGTCTCTCTGATGATATATTTAATTTGAGAGATCTAAAATCTGTACAATATATTATGCAATTGTTATTAATTTAAGTTGCTTGCTTTTCTATTACATTTATTTATTCAGCCAGCTGATCATATCCTTTTTCCTTCCTCAGTACAAGCTTTATCCTGAGGATTGTTATCTTCTCTTTTGCAATGTACAAAACCATGAGTTTGTCCTGGATAAATTTTAACTTCATAATCAACCTTTACTTTTGCTAAATCAACTTGCTTTAGCTTTTGCTCCAGTAAGGGTGACCTGTAACAGAGAATATGCTAGGAGATATATTAAAATAGCCGTATTTTATGGTGCCAGTCCTCAGCTGATTCATAATTCAACTCCATGAATTACTATGTATGCTAGACAATATTAACCAAGCTCCCCTATAGACAGAACGAAGAAAAATACTATATAAACAAAACCCTCCTTTGAAATAAGGGTCTAGAAAGATTGTTAGAATATAACGGCAGTCCAACAAGCTGCAAGGAAATAAGCAAAAGTGTCTCCTACATGTGTAATATATGGTAATGCTAAATATGCTGAAAATGAACAAAAAGCCTCCAGTAAAAATCTCTGGATGCAATTTGGTACGTGGTTTATCGGAGTATTTGCTTGAAAAGCTTGAACAATGTTTCCATTTATTCTTTAGAAAAACATAAATGAGGGCAAGATGTCTTTTTTAAAATTTTAGCAAGAAGTGTTGAAAATAAGTGATAATGTCACTTCCAAATTTCAAATCATAGAATTTTTGAGGTTAGGAGGGATTTCTGGAGACTATCTAGTCCAACAAGTGGGGTCTGCTACAGCAGGTTGCTCAGGGCCATTTTCAGTAAGGTTTTGAATATCTCCATGGGTGAAGACTCCACAGCATCTCCAGGCTTCCAGTGTTTGATCACCCTCACAGCAAAAAAGCTTTTTCTTATGTTTAAGTGGGATTTCCTGTATTCTAATTTGTGCCCATTGCCTCTTGTTCTTTCGCTCAATACCAGTGAGAAGAGCCTGGTTCCATCTTCTTTATTCCCATTCATTTAAGAACTGTCTCAAAGCGAGTTTTAATCTAGGAGGCTATTCTTCTAGGAGCTATGTTCCTCATCACATCCTCTATTTTATTGAACCCAGGAACTTGCCACTCTTAAACGTTTCTTTTAGTGTGAAATCTGGAAAACAACCGTGTCAAGATTCCTAGGATCAATAGAAAGCAAGTCCTACAGCCAAGGACTCAGTCTAAGTCTCCAGTAGAGTAATCCAAAACAACAACGGGATTTTTACAAAACTTTGCTGTCTATCTGATTTACTAGCAATACTTGGATAGAAGGAAGAGACTTAAAAAAAATCCAGCTATCATTCTTTGCTTAGGTTACCTTAGTCCTTCTGTGTCAGTCTCCCATTTTTCTGCTTATTTTTTGGGACTAGTAGGAGGCTCAGTTTGAAGGAAATTCAAAAATTCAGAAATGAAAGAAGACAGAAGTTAGCAACATACTTGACTAAAGGGAATGAACTCATCTTTTTCAGCAAAAATGAAAAATGTAGAGTTGGAAAGTTGGGGTTAAAATAATCACAATCTACTTTACAGAGCAGACAGATCAGAAAACACTGTCTTCCTCTGGGCAAAGTGCCAGCTCTGTAGCATGCAGCCATAAGGCAGCAGGAAACAGGGAGAGAGAGCTGAATTGGACAGGTGACCCAAAGGAGAGTATCTATGTTAGCTCAAAACGGACACAAAAATAAAGACTCGGCTAATGCAACCCATTCTGAAACCAGGAACAAAAATTTGTTGCATAATATCCTTCCTACTTTGCTGAAAATGTCTCTCTTTACCCCGAAATGAATCAATAATGCTAAATCAAGTGCCAAAGCTACACAACACAGATATGTACTTGCTTGTGTTAAAAGTAATTACTTACTATCCATGTACTTATTTACTGTAGAAAGACAGGCCAGCCTTTAACTGTGGATATGTCATCATCAGGTGACGTACAGCAATACCACCCCAGCAAACACCAAGGACCCCTAATTTCTTTGCACTGCACTGCTCCTTTAGATATTTCAGGACATCATCAGCTTCTCTATGACATATAAGCAAATGCAAATTAAGCACCTATAGTAAGACCAATATTTGAAAATCTGAATATAAAATATAAAGATGCATATAACTGTCCCTATATCATGTTGCTACAATATTTTCTTCCATACACTTGAAGGAATCATTGTCAGACAAATATTAGAGATTGCTAATATGAAACCTTCAAAAAAAAAAATGGAATTAAATAAAACCACCATATAAATAATATACATTGAAGAAAACTTAAAGGGATGGAAACAGAATGATTGATTATAACACATACTTCACAGGTAAGAAAGCTTAAAACTCTCTGAGAAGCTGTGTAAATTTTTGTTCTGTAAATGTAGATGGAAAAAGTAATAAAACCTTCCCTAGAGAATATCCTTCATTAGACAGTGACAATGTTGACAGTAACTATAAGCTAGCATCTGAGACAATCAGATGTTCCTGCAGGATAGTCAACATAACAAACATGGAAGATGTTTTGAGAATTTCAAGCTACAGGTAGCTTGAAAAAACAGTTTGCCCAAGTGCAAATGGTGTTCTGAGAACACCATTTACCCCTGAAGTGGATGCTACTATGCAGAGGCAGTAAAGAGAAGACATAACAGTTAAGTCTTTTTTTATCACCTCAAGAGTATATTTTCACCTCCAATTCCTTACCCCCTGGGGCATGCAGGTTGTACATGATGTCAATATATCAGCCTTGCAAATACAATATTATCTACCAACACACACACAAACACACCTACCCTCAAAATATGTGCCAGAAATCCTTTCTTCACTGGAACTGACATGAGAAACATGTGAGTGACCTGCAAGAACTGGCAGGCAGAGCCCAACCCTTCCTTCTCGTTGCAGAAGAGAGGGGATAGATCCCAAAGTGAGGTCATACAACTGAGCCATCCGAGACAGAAGCTCTCCAGATGTGATTCGGTTAGTCTCCCCTAACCTTCCCACCAAAATACGTAAGCTCAGCAACCTTTAGCATAGTTACTCCCAACAGTCCAAGAAAGACCTCTGCTCTCCCAGGAAATTAATTAGTTTGGTGTCTAAATAGTCTGTCCCCTCCTTGGCGCTGTGTTGCCAGCAGCTCCTTTCTGTGTTACTAAGGCACAAAAGCACCTTTCCTAGGAGATACGAGGTCTTTGCTGATAAATGCTTAGGCAGTGTTGCACGTGAGAGGGGAAGAGACATGATCTCCTCAGGGGCAAGATCAAAAAAACAGAGGACTGCATATGTGATAACATTAACAAGTTAAATTCCACCAACAAGTCAAACTCAAAGCTTATTGGAAGCCAGAGCAGATCACAGAGCTGCCTGATCTCTGTTCATAAAGGACTGCTTCACATATTAAGCACTAGTTTCAGTTTCTGAATGGTCTCAATGTACAGTTCTTCACTAAGGACAAGAGACAAACGGGTGTGAGATACTATCCTTACACCAGAGTTTAAAGATGAGAAGATTCTAGACCAGGTCACAAAGTGGAAAATACCTTTGCTTGGCACAGGGCCTTGGCATCCTCTAGCAGCCTGATTGTAACAGCCCAGGGACATACTAGCCTATAAACAATGGCAAGACTCCTGTAATGAAGAGCAGCAGCTGGTGCTTGCCTATTATTTTTGCTACTTCAGCTGTCATTCCTCCTGCCTCCTCCAAATATGTCATCTTCTTTGTTTTTTAGTCATATTCAGGTAACTGTCATGGTCCATTTTAGTCAGTCTTCTCTTCCGTCACTCTGCCTAGGACAGACAAAAAGACAAAGAATCCCTGAGTGTTATCCGCATGCAGAAGAAATCAGTCCCATTTCTCTCTGGAGGTGTTGCATTTCCACTGCGAAGAGACATGACAATCTGGATCGAACATTACTCTGTAAGAAGCAACCTTTGAGGCAGAGGAAGAAGGCCCTAAAGCTACCTCTTAAGTTCTCTCAGGGAGTCAAGAAAGAGCAATACAAGAGCTCTTCTAGGCATTCTGATACTGTTCAGGAAGAAGCTAATAAAGTCCGTTTCAAAAGCTCAAAGTGAAATTTAAAATAGGAAATAGAGACTCCATTGCTAAAAGGGAAGTATAAGCCAATGAAACCAAAGGACATTCTAAAATAACTGGACTGATGTGCATCCAGGAAGTCTGAGAGATCAAGGAAATGTCAGCATTGCTGAATACAACTTCCATCAGCTATCCTAAAATGCAGGAAAAGGGAAGCAGTTACGTCAACAGCTGGGTAGAACTGGAACTAACAAAGAATTTCTTCAGCAGTGGTGCCAGAATACCATCTTTAAGAGTTAATGAAGTTTTCCTTGATCTCATTAACTATAAGCATATAAAGTCTGTATGTAGGGACAGGCTTGTACCTTCTTGGCCTTTGCCAAGGCAAGAGTTTCAGTCTAAGGTTACATCTCTGTTCTCCTTCTGCTGTGTAGCTAGGTAAAACAGCTGAAATGCTAGGAAGAAGAGTCTTGCTTCATCCTACCTAAAGTTACTTTTCTTTTTCAAGGTAGACAATATGCTATGAGTTTGAATCACAGCAATCTGACATTTAAAAATCTTCATTGTGAAAAAAGAGACTGCATATTATTTCTACCCTCCCCTCCTGGAGCTTTGCTGCATGGGCTCATAGAAGACTTAGGGATAGTGCAACTCAGGGTCATCTCCTTCCTCCACCTCTAGTGACCCTGGGGATAGGCTCACAGACATTGCTTCAAAGAGGTCTCAGGAAGCGCTGACCCCCACCTTCCTGTGGAACTTGAGGTTCTACTGCTTTTCCTTATCTGAGCTACAGCTCCCACTGCATTACAGCCTCATTCGCAGATTAGCTGCATCCAATCTCAAAGCAAAACAAACAAAAATAGGACAGTAGCAGGCAATGCAATATCCAGCTCCTTGACATCTTTTTTACTTTTTTTTTTTTTTTTTTTTTTTTTTTTTTTTTTTGTATCTCGAGTTTTCAGCCAATTGTCAAACCTGGACCAGTCATCAGAAGGCTTCCAAACTTCTTTTTCCTACAGAAACGTCTGGGCAGATGGCTCTGCACAAAATAAATGAATAAATAAATAAATAAATGGTCAAAGTTAAATGAATACATCAAACCTTGAGGAGTATTTTGCCCCTTTATTCCATGGAAAGTTTCTACTCAGGCATAATATTGTATTGATTTCTTTTTCTTGAGAAAGCCATGCTTATCATTGTTAACTATTCTACAGAAAGACCTATACGCTTTAGAAAACAACTATAAGTAACTGTATTCGCCTTTTTCAACGACTAAACTACATACCATCATTTGTGATACAAACCGGGAAGTTGTTTTCTACAAAACACATCACAAGGCTTACACATGAGCTAGGAAAAAAAAGCAGGGTCTGAGGTCTGGGAGGGACAAGTGAAAGGTTGAAAGGGGAGAATGTATGAGAAGAAAGGGAGGAGTGATTTACTGTATAGATCCGTTAGTGACTGGAGAATTACTGATGAGCAGTGTTCCTCTATCATGAGGGTGGCTCAGTATGACTTCAGCTGAAACTTGTTGCATAACCAACAGTAATTATTATAGTGTGGCCAGTAGTGGATAATACAGTTGTCTTACGCAGAAGCAAGCAAGCAGGGGACCTTGAGGCTGCCATCACAAGACCATCCCAGGATGTTGCTGTGTGTTGTCCCAAGCACAGCCCACAATGAAGCAATGGGATGTATCTCAAGGATCGTGTTGAAATGACTGGATAAGTTAGGCCTAAACTTGTATTTTGAAAGGTCTGGGCAAACCTGGCAAAAAGGCTACATATTGCCTTGAAAGTGTACTTTCCTGAGCTGTTCTCCTGAACCTGTAGAAGAACAGGTTCTTTGTCACGCATAGAAGCCTAGTTATGTAGTACAAGCCATCACTCTTAATGTGGTCTGTGAAACCTAGCTCCCACAACTTTTCATCTCATACTGTACTAGGAAAAAAATCCATCCGTTTTCCTGCCAGTAAGTGTTGGTGCATTAGTTCAGCAGTATCATGATGCAATGAAGGAACATGCACTGCCTCTCCTCATTGAGAGACTGCTGCCTGACAGCTCACAGCTTTCCTCCTGCCTACAGGAATGGGAACATCACCTTTGCTTCCTTGACCACTGCAGTATTATCAGGATGGGTGGAGGAAAAGATCAGATTACAAACAGAAGTATGACATGGCATGAATCACAGAGAAGAATTACAGAAAATTATTCAGGTAATGTGGAGCAATACCAATTTATCAGAGATTGAGTACTTTTTAAATGAGTAGGCTCTTACTGAAATAATAGTTCCTCCTCAACAAGAAAAGTGTATGTCCAGTCTTGTGCTGCCAAATGACTGCATTTGGTTACAAGACAGACATAATTCCAATCATGGGGCAGAGCAAGGGAAGGCCATGTCATCAGGAAAGAAGGTAGAAAGGAGCAAACTGTAGACCACATTCATTGTTTTAGTGGACCAGAAATCCCTAATCCTCACAGAGGTATCTCATCGTTATCATTAACAGAGGTACCTAGAGCTCCCTTCAACTCCACAAATGGGAACCACAAAGGGCAACATCCCTCAAAGACAGACCACTACAGAATGAGGTAGAAGCTTATTTTAGGAACTGGAGGCTTCAATGATCCAGTCCCAATTCTATATGCATATTTGTAATGTACACTGTAAATCCAGTTGTTGTAAGACACAGCACATCCAGTTGCTGCAAGACATTGTTCCACTTCGGAATTTAACTCCTGCAGATCACCAAAGCCTCATGAGTGTGAAAGATTTACACAGAAGAAGGGGATTATACTTAATACCCCATGTATACATATGATACGATTCACCATATTTTTGATGATGATTTTTTTTTAAATCCCATCATATAACTTAGCTTGAAAGAGGATTTATTTTAAAGACTTCTTAAAAGAGGATACATACTTCAAAAATTATTTCTTTAATTCTGCTTCAGAACACACTACTTTTTAAAGCCCTCCCACATTGCCGGGAAATTTATCAGAACCACTTTTTACTGCATCACACTTTCAATATTCTAAGCATTCTATCTGAGCAGTCATTTCTTCTGTAAGCAGCAAAATATGAAGGAAGCATGCTGTACTCTGCGACATTTCACAACAGCGTGCCTTTCTTGTTTTGTTATACAGAAATTTATTACTCAAACTGCAACCGTAAAAGTTTCCTGTTGTGTATTGGAATAATAGTTCATTAAATAGGCCTAGAAAACACAAGAGTGAGGGTTGTTTTTCTTTTTTGAGAAGAAAATACTTCTTATACGTGCCCATTAGCTGTGAGCAGATCAGCTATATGTCTGGTGTTTGGGAGTTGCCATCCAACTATATCATGAATCACAGCCACAGCTTTGTCTGATTTGCCAAATAGTTTGCAAACATACACCTTGATGTATGTCCTGCCCACAACCTTCAGAGTCAAACCTGTCTCTAGTAGCACTCGGGTAGGGCCTTGACTATGGGTCGTAGTCCTCATGCAATCTGAACAGTCCCCTCCAAACACCTAGTAATAGGTAGTATGCACTACAAATTTAGAAGTGAAAGCTCTAGGTGTTTTGTTTACAGGCTCTTGACATGAGCCCTCTTTGGCTCTGTAAACACTCCTAAATCCCAGGACAGTCATAATATCCCAAGACAGCAATGAGGCCAGAAAAGGGCTTTTGTACATGAAAGCGTGTCTTACTCAATTAGCTGACACAGCTGATAATATTAAAGACGTTCTCTACCTACAGATCTCGGCCTTTAAACTGTTGCAGCTTTCAACCCATAGTTCCTAGCTTTGTGCTTAGAGCAACCCAATGTGCCACAATTACATTTCAGTGTGATCCCCCTCTTGCACTGTGTTTCACAGCCATCCCTCCAGCATGGTCTTACACCTCCTCCTCACAGGCTGGCACCTGCTTTCCTCTTCCTGTCTTCTTCTGGGAGACTCCGCAGTCAACATGCTGCTTTTCTAACTGCATTTTACCTTCCAGTATTCACCGTGCATGCCCCCTTTCTCCTTCTCTATGGGGAATCCAAGGCTATTGATGTTGCTTACATGCAGTTTATTGGTCCCCTTGTATTGCCTGCTGAGTACAGCCCTTTCCCAGGGAACTCATTAACAAGAGACTATCCCCTGCTGAGTATAGACCTTCCCCAGGGAACTTATCATTAACTGGAGTCTTTAAAACTTCTGATAAAATCAGCTCAAAGAAGACAAATCAGCAGGAGGTCTTCTCTGACAGTTACATACCATGTAATCCGAAGTGCGAATAGACAGAGGAATAGAGATACATACCAGTGTTGTGTATGTAACGTATCTTTATATATCACAGATATAAAACTTCATTAGAGGTATGCATTTTAAAGCACAAATTAGAAGCTATTTCATTTCTTCTCAGGTGAAAAAAGGTTTCAGCAGAAGCCATGTAATTTCTTGCTCCTTTCAACTGGAGTTAGGCCACTGTAAGATCTTTTAAAATCCAGTTAATTTTTTGCACCATCCACTCTTCCCCCTCCACCAAGCAGTAGGTCAAACACAGCACCTTTTTTTTTTTTTTAACCCAAGTTTGAGAAGATTTTGAATATAGTTCAACAGAGGCCAGCTAAGACCTCTAATATATTTCAAATACTTCCTCCCCCTTCAACTCCTCTGCTACAAATGCTGTAACGTGGTAAATTATATTAAAAACAGAAAACAAAGTGAACAACGAAACAAATTCCTCCCAGTCCTGCCTCTTTATACCAAATGTGCTCTTTTCACATGAGAATGTGCTTTGAGGTGAAACAGACTGAGATCCCCAGCACCAAGAATTGGTCTGTTAAGCCAGTCTCCCGAGTGGCTTTTTCGAACTTTCACCTTCACAAAACTATGAGCAAAAGCTTCCAAAAGATACAGTGCAGTTTAATCTGCCAGTTAGGCTGATTCTGTTAACTTTGCTAGTGGGACAAAAGTACCTTTCCGCCATCTCATGCAGAGCAATGGCATGATCTTTCAAATGCATTTTATATAACCGACCAGATTTGCAACAACTCTCCTACCACTACACTTGCTTGCTGTCTTCCCTCACGAGCAGCTCATCTGAGCATTAAGCTAAGAAAAATCCATTTCTATTTAAGTAAAAGCCTGTTTCTTTTGTAATAAAACTGTCTACATTTTAAAATTCAATGAGCTGTGTTTAAACAAAAAGAGTGGTATTTTCAAGCTTTAATAAACAAACGCAATATACTGTATCAGTAAGCTTTTCTTAAATTGTAATGACTTAAAGAATATTAAGAACTATATATACAAAGGAGTAAATCATCTTTTACTTCTGATGCTATCACAAACTTTATAAACATGCCAAAATTCATAGGAGAACTTTCCTTAGGATAGAGTGAATGCCTGTTATAAAATGCTAACTAAAAATCACACAGATCCAGATTTTCAGAAGTTTATAAGAATAGTTCACTGAAGGGATTATTGAAGATGTTGAGCAGATTAGGAACACAATGATATTTTGATATTTTTACTTCCCCCTATGTAGAGTTTATGGGGTTATGGGTAAGGAAAACACATTTAACGAAAAACTGTAGGTACTTAATATTTTAAAGGTTGCTTATTAGTTGAATTCCAATTGACATCCATGTTTAATTAACTCCATAGTAACAATCACAATAAAGTTAATGAAAAGAAGGTTGTTAATTTAGGAAACCGACTGTGTTTGCAGTTTAGATCAGCTACTTGTGCTTGTGAAATTGTAAATGATATGTCCTCCAAACTTGTTTGCAGCTGAGTCATATGAAATCTTTTTAACATATCAGCTCCATAGGCTTGATCTCCATGTAAGTAGTCAGCTGCATTGCCATCTCTTCTGACTTTTCTTTCAAAGTTTTACGAACTATCAATTTTGTCATGACTTTATAATACTTTATGACTTGCCTTTTAAAAAAAATTCTATGTACAATAGTTTACAGTGTCACAATTTTAGACACTTTGTCTCCTTGTTAGCAAGACCACACATGATATATCTGCAGCCCACATGACTGATCTAGCATTTCCACTGCCTTGGTTTCTCCTTCCCAGTTTCAAGATTTAGATCATCACATAAGATCTTCTAACAAACAGTAAAACAATTTTGTACGTTTAGGCAGTTTGTGACCTTCCAATGTTGAGGCCACAGTATGACAGCATCTATGCTGTTCTCCTACCTACAGTGGTGAGCCTGGGGCTATATATCAATACAGAAATAGGCAAGAAGACTCAAGCCAGCTCTAGTTTGGAATGCCTCTGCACCTTTTCCTTCACTACATTTATTTATTTTTCCCATTGCTCAGAAACATCACAATCACCCTTCTCCTGCTTCTTCTATGGTATGTCACCAAGGCGGCAACGCCCTGTTCTCTCATCCAGCAAACACTAACCCACAAAAGATAGAATGCCAGACATAAAGATGGAAAAAAGGGTCTCTACAAAGTCTAACACTATAGTAGAGGCTTCTAGTTGCTGTTAGTGGCTACTCATTGAATGCTGCTTCTTCAGTGATAGAGATCTGGGTCAGCTAAAGTGTGTCTTCTCTCAATTGCATTTCAATTTGCTGAGTCACTTTAATGGAATTTTGTATTACTTGGCCATTAGAACTTAAATAACAGAGGACTACAAGGAGATTAATTCAGCATTTTGGAACTAACAGTGTTTGTCACGGGTAAAATTCCCTTAAGAAGCTCAGTATACCTCTATTCATACTTGTTCCTATGGGAAAAAATATCTTACTCACGATGAGCAAGCAAAAACACAACACTCCTAGGTACAATTCAAATGGCACTTCTTGCAGCCTCTTAGTTTATCAGTTTTAATGATATATCAAGTTAATCTGGTAACTGCAATGTACTGGAGATAAATTAATCTTTCAGATAAGAAACATCTAGTAGTGCAAAATAAAATAAAGGGAGTGATACTGTTCGGTCAAAGTCAAGGCATGGATTCCCTCTACTACCCAGAGTCCTAAGAAGGAGTTGATGTTTTACACTTTAACATAATCCAGCGGTCTACAGTGCCTTGGTGCACACAGAGACAGTATTCAGCAGCTTTGGTTGTTACAGCTTCCCACTTACTAGTAAGCCAGGTTTCTTCTTACAGTGGTATACCATTACTGCCATTTAAAATACTGATTGTTATGGTTAGAGCTGAACCACCTAGAGATTTTCCTCGCGACAGTTAAGGAGAGTGGCGCCATCATGCGGACATTTCTGGGAGTGAATACGGCTATGACAGCTGTTAACTACAGTGCTGAACAAACTAGCTATGGTAACAGCCAGCATCAGATTTTGTCTAAACTAGAGACACTTTGCTTGGGCTAAGCAGCTAGGAGCTACGTGTAGAAGATGCCTCTTTCTTTCTGTGGGGCAAACCTTTCTCCCTTTTCTGCAGGTATGAGGAATCCTGCCTAAATAAGGCTTTTTAAAGATCTGGGAAAAAATTACATGTTGTCTGCAAACTCCTTGCTTGTACGCCAGGCGGGATGTAGGCAGATGGGGATGAATAGGTATGAAACTGGGGTAGCTATCATCACCAAAGTCAACCAGCCAAGCTGGGGAGCAATTTATCAGGGGCCCCAGAAACCATGACACATATGGCTCTGTGCTTTGAATGGCAGGAAAGTCTGGTTCCCCAGCATGGCTGGAGTCACCCTCTGCTAATCCTGACTACTCAGGCTTAGTACTTTCGGGGAAGAATGCAGACAAGTTTTCACATCTCTTCTGTACAAGTTTCTTACATAATCTGCAGATCTGCCCCACATACGTTATCCCATAGGTACACAACCTGGCTCATTAGTTTCAGCTAAAGTGGGTCCCTGCAGAATGCTTATTTTTAAGAAGCTGGGCAGCATTCCAAGAAAACAAACGGAGAAATGCTGTGTGTGGAATGCAACCCCCCAGTACATTTTGAAGGGGTTTTTAACATCAGTAGCACAGCTGACATTTCTTAGTTTGGGATAAGCAACAGCAGACGTACTGCTTCCCCAACACCCTGAACGTTTACATTTTCCTAATAATGAAACGTTTCATCATGCTACCCCCTTATTTCCTATGAAACCCATGTTATTACACTGCCTTCACAAACTTGCAAGTGGGAAAATTCTGTTGTTATGAGTGAGTAATGTCGGCTGCCCTCCTGCCCCTTTAGCTGTGGCCTTCTGAGGAAAGCAGGGAGGGCAGCAGCCAGGCCCCCGCCTCCCGCAGCCCCATCTTCTCACCCCCCCCGGGCGCCTCACGGGGGCTCTGCCACACGTGCTCCCGGCTCCCATGGCCTTTCCTGTGAAAAACGGGCCCCCGAAAACCAGCCGACTCTGCCCAAACCCCCGAGAAACGGCTGCCCCGCCCGGGACGGTTTCCCCGCCCCGTGAGCACCGCGGCTCCGGCGGGCAGGCACCGCCCCCCGCGCCCCTCGCGCCCCACCCCCAGCGCAGCCCGCGCGCCGGGGCGGGGCGGGGCGGGGCCGCTCGCGCCCTCGCCGGCTGTTCGTGCCCGTGGGGCGGTCGCGGCGGCGGTTGCCCGGGGTCGGGGGCAGCGAGCGCAGGAGGGCAGGGAGGGAGGCAGGCAGGCAGGGAGGGCGCTGGGCAGCGCGCCGGAGGCCCCGAGCCGTCGCTTCCTCTCCGGAGCGCTGCCCAGTGCCTGCGCGAGGGGAGCCGCTGTGGTGCCGGTCGCTGAGGGGGGCAAACGCGTGAGGCGCCGTGCGTTTGTCAGCGGCTGGTGCTGTTCTGCCAGCTCATGGTTTATTTTCCGTAAATGCCTCTCCACCGCTGTGTGCAGAGCAGCCCCCTCCCACGGGGAGACTTATCTCATGGCCCACAGACATGGGAAAACAAGTTAAGCAGTCTCTGATCAGCTGAGCTGTCACCAGAGAAGATTGCTGATAGCTCCACAAAGCCTGCACTTGCCCTCCAAGACGGTGTCGTTTATTTGCAGGTGCCTGGCTGGTTAGGCAGTGAAAGGTCTGGTGCCAGGTACCCCTGGTGCCACAGCAGAGCTGTGCTGGAGGGCCAGCGCTCGTGGGGAGATGGCTGGTTGCTGAGTGGTGTTTCCATAAAACTATTGTCCCCTTGTGTAGAGTTGCAAGCCGTGCCCAGAGATATATTAAAAGAAATGTTAATGCTTTTCTTCTTCCCTTTCAGTGACAGAGAAACTGTATTTCAATAGCTCCGTGCAGTGAGCAGTACGATCATGGGGCATATGGGAGTGCTGTTACCAGTTTCACTCAAGAGCAGTTTAGACTGCAAGTGGGACAGTTAAGTGAGAGGATAAGCCATGAAGGATTTCAGTGTGGTCACAACAGGACATACCTCTTCCGTGTCTGTAACCTTACTCTCATGTCTTCCATGTGATGTTTCATTCCCTCCTCCAACTACTGCACATCTTCCATCAAGTAAGTACAGTCTCTGTGGCTAGATGTCCCTCGGTAGGACTGCGTGAACAGCAAAGACAGACGTGCTGACTGGTCATACACTGCACAGGCACGCCCGTACCGGCTGGCTGACCCAAGGCATGCACTTTATGCAGTGTTTCTAAGCTTTGTGACTTTTCTGCTCGTGCTAATGTTGTTTAACGTGTTCGATGTGTTGCGGTGTGGAGACAACTTGCCTACTCCGACAATATAGTTACCACAATAAGATAGTGTTGGGCAGTCGAGAGCTTCTGGGTGAAGATCAAAGGGCAGGCTAACACAGGGGACACTTGTGGGTGTCTACTACAGGCCACCTGATCAGGAAGTCGATGAGGCCTTCTGCAAACAGCTGGAGGTAGCCTCGATCACAGGCCCTGGTTCTTCTGGGAGACTTCAACCACCCTGGCATCTGCTGGAAGGACAACACAGCAAGGCACAAATAGTCCAGAAGACTCCTGCAATGCATCAATGATAACTTCTTGACACAGGTGGTGGAGGAGCCTACGAGGAAGGGTGTCCTGCTGCACCTTGTCCTAACCAACAAAGAAGGACTGGTTAGAGATGTGCAGGCTGGGGGCAGCCTTGGCTGCAGTGACCTGAGATGGTGGAGTTCAGGATCCTGCAGGAAAGAAGTAAGGTAATAAGCAGGATTGCAACCCTGGACTTCAGGAGAGTGGACTTTGGGTTCTCCAGAGACCTACTTGGAGGAATCTCATGGGTTAAGGCCCTAGAAGGAAGGGAGGGTCCAAGAGAACTGGTTTACATTCAAGCATCACTTCCTCCAAGCTCAAGAGTGGTGCATCCCAAGGAGAAAGAAGTGCAGCAAAGTGGGCAGGAGACCTGCACAGATGAGCAAGGAGCTCCTGGCAAAACTGCAACACAAGAAGAAAGTCCACAGAATGTGGAAGAGGGGACAGGCTACTTGGGAGGATTATAGGAATGCTGTCAGAGTATGCAGGGATGCGTCGAGGAAGGCTAAGGCCCAGTTGGAATTGAATCTGGCAAGGGATGTCCAGGACAACAGGAAGGGCTTCTTCAAAGACATCAGTAGCAAGAGGAAGACTGGGGAAAGTATGGGCCCGCTACTGAATGGGATAGGGGCCCTGATGACGAAGGCTACAGAGAAGGCAGAGTTACTGAATGCCTTCTTTGCTTCAGTCTTCACTGCAGAGGGCAGCCCTCAAGAGTCCCAGAGCCTGGAGACAAGGGAGAAAGCCTGGAGAAAGGAAGACTTTCCTTTGGTTGAGCAGAACAGGATTAGAAACCTTCTGGACAAGCTTGACATTCACAAATCCATGGTCACTGACGGGATGCACCCACGAGTACTGAGGGAGCTGGTGGATGTTGTTGCCAGGCCACTCTCCATCATTTTTGAAAGGTCAGTGGAGAACTAGAGAGATGCCTGTGGACTGGAAGAAAAACAGTGTCACTCCAGTCTTCAAGAAGGGCAAGAAGGAGGACCCAGGCAACTACTGGCCAGTCAGCCTCCCCTCCATCCCTGGAAAGGTGATGGAACAGCTCCTTCTGGATGTCATCTCCACAGATATGGAGGAAAAGAAGGTGATCAGGAGTAGCCAACATGGATTCACCAAGGGGAAATCCTGCTTACCCAACCTGATAGCTTTCTCTGATGGAGTGACTGGCTGGGTAGATGAGGGAAGAGCAGTGGACATTGTGTACCTTGACTACAGCAGGGCTTTTGACACCGTCTCACATAACACCCTCCTAGATAAGCTCAGGAAGTGTAGGTTAGATGAGGGGACAGTGAGGTGGATTGAGAACTGGCTGAAAGGCAGAGCTCAGAGGGTTGTCATCAGTGGTGCGGAGTCTAGTTGGAGGCCTGTGGCTAGTGGAGTTCCCCAGGGCTCAGTACTGGGTCCCATCCTGTTCAACGTCATCCATGACCTGGATGAGGGGACAGAGTGCCACCTCAGCATGTTTGTTGATGATACCAAGCTGAGAGGAGTGGCTGATACACCTAAGGGCTGTCTTGCCATTCAGAGAGACCTGGACAGGCTGGAGAGATGCACAGAGAGGAACCTCCTGAGGTTCAACAAGGGCAAGTGCAGGGTCCTACACCTAGGGAGGAATAATCATAGGCACCAGCACAGGCTGGGGGTTGACCTGCTGGAGAGCAGCTCTGCAGAGAAGGACCTGGGAGTGCTGGTGGATGACAAGTTGACCATGAGCCAGCAATGTGTCCTTGTGGCCAAAAAGGCCAATGGTCTCCTGGGGTGCATTGGGAAGAGTGTTGCCAGCAGGTGGAGGGAGGTGATCCTGCCCCTCTATTTCAGCCCTGGGGAGGCCTCATCTCAAGTACTGTGTCCATTTCTGGGCTTCCCAGTACAAAAGAGACATGGAGCTACTGCAGAGAGTCCAGCGCAGGGCTACGAAGATGATCAGAGGGCTGGAGCATCTGCCCTGTGAGGAATGGCTGTGAGAGCTGGGCCTGTTTATCCTGGGGAAGAGAAGACTGAGGGGGGATCTTATCAATGTGTACAAGTACCTGAAGGGAGGGTGTCAAGGGGACGGGGCTGAACTCTTTTCAGTTGTCCCGTGCGAAAGGACAAGAGGCAATGGACACAAACTGAACCACAGGAAGTTCTGCCTGAACACGAGGGGGAGTTTCTTCACTGTGATAGTGACAGAGCACTGGAACAGGTTGCCCCGAGAGGTTGTGGAGTCTCCTTCTCTGGAGATCTTCAAGGCCCGCCTGGATGCAACCCTAACATGCTCTAGGTGACCCTGCTTGAATAAGGGGGTTGGACTAGATGATCCCCAGAGGTCCCTTCCAACCTCAACCATTCTGTGATTCTGTTCTGAGAAACTGCCAACCAAGCACTGCTGATACCAAAGGGTATGCAAGTGGCTAACCTGGACTTAGGCCTACACTAACAAGGTAAGAATCTGAGGAGATGCCAGTTATTAGGTCAGCAAAAGTGGAGCCAGTGTGGTGAAAATAAAGAAGAATGGGTTGTTCACTTGGGAGGAAATGGAGGTGATAAAAGGTGAGAATTTGAGAGGGGGAAAGGGCACATAATATATGGCAGATGGTAAAACCAGGGCTGATTAGGGGTACCTGTTGGTGAGCCCCATGCCTGATCACCAAAGTTTAGAGCGGGACAGTAAACCCACTGCTTCCACCATACTCATGACTTCACAGTTAGAAGGGACTGGCTATGTTTTTACCTGGTATTGATGAAGGAATATTGAAAGTGCTCTTAACATTGACAAGGGAACGCTTGGAGGGTACTTCCTAACATCACCCCTTACTGTTTAATACAGCCAGCCATTTGTTTCATGCATGGGAAATTCTGCTTAGTGCATCAGTATGTCTGACACAAATTGTCTAAATAAATAAATAAATATTGTGTAAATAAAAATAGTTTTGTGCAAAACCAGATTATTCCTATATTATCAGCTGAGACCACCAGTCATCATTCTAAAATAAAACCTGAAACTACTCAGGTAAAATCAGAATGAAAAGTTGTACTCACCAGGATAGAAGAATGGATAAACAATACCATTACTGTTAATGTCATAAAGCAGAATAATGAAGCAAATACAAGGCAAGATGAATTTGAATAACTTTAATGCCTAATGGTACTTCAGTCCAATTTTGTTTTCACAGTCTTGTGAAAGTCTTGTAATAATTAAGAATTATAAATTAAAATATTCCTATTTTTGTTTGTGAAAAAATTTCAAAATAGGATAATTTCCCCTTGGCTTTTTTTCCCCTTAAAAATTAAATTAAATTTTAATTAAAGACTGATCTTGAAACCTAATGTTACTTTATACTTTTGTCAAATATACATTTTGATCCAATCAAGCATATCCTGTCTAGCTTCTTCAATATAAGGTTTATCCTGAGGTTTCATATCTTCTGGCTTCAACTGTGCAAACCCATGAACTTGTCCAGGATAAACTTTAATTTTATATGCAACTTTACAGTACTGTTTCAACTTCTCCTCCAGTAAGGTGATCTGTAAAAGAAAGCATTTTTCCCTTATGTTGTGTTTTTTAAAGTTTGCCATTTGTCACATCACTACATCTTTGCCTTTTCCCCATTGTCACACTTGAAGCACACTCTATTGCTCAATAGGTAAGAAATTTTAATATAACACTAGATTAGTTTTAAAATGTACAGGTGAGTCTAAGAACCCTTAATAGGTACTGCAGAGATAGTTTGGTAAGTCTCCTTGCCCTAATGAACAGGTGCATTTCCATTCAGAGGCTTAAATATGGCTTGAAACCTAATTTTTAATCAGATCAGGATCTCAAGATCTCTCATCTAAAGAGAACATATTCCCTAAATCTAAGAGATTCTCAATCCAAAATATTTTTGATTGGCTTAGTAATGAAGTTTAAGAAAACACAGGATTTTTTAGTTTATTGAATAGCAAAAAGAAAACTACTCCTGCACAATCTTCTGATGTTCATGTACACCCACACACACCCACAGTACTAATCATATGATTAGGTACCTGTATATAGGCACATTTTTGTGTTTATTTCAATTGGAATGATTCTATCTTACCATTCCACTATAACTATTTGTGCACAGGCAAAAGCTGGAGTGAAATTCAGTACCAGAGTTTAGGGGAGTGTTGGCAACTTCTATATAGCTTGTATCTATTTGTATGGAATATACAAAAGCTCCTCTGTACTACAAGTGCTACAGTCCCAATATCAAGCACTGAAAAGTTACAAAATAGGAGAATGATCACCGATTTTGTCTGTACAAGCTTAATTCTGCTGCCTATGCAGATTAGACAGTATTGTG
The DNA here is from genome assembly GCF_028389875.1 of Rhea pennata. NCBI lineage: Eukaryota > Metazoa > Chordata > Aves > Rheiformes > Rheidae > Rhea > Rhea pennata. The sequence continues at coordinate 76,873,136 of NC_084664.1, forward strand.
ATTTATTTCAGGTTCGTGTTATTTTTTTCACAGATCTCTATATTACTCAGTGCAGAAAATTGAGGATTTTTTAAATAAGTTTAAGAAATTCCTTACAAAAGCTACATAGATAACATTGAGGTTCGAGAGAGAGAACTTGAGGAGAAGAAGGTATGGCTTCAATGTTTAATTTCATGATGGAAAAGATTTATGAAATGTGAGAGCCTAGAAAAAGATTCTGTCATTAGAACAGGTCGACAGTGAATGAAGGAGCAGCATATTTGAGGTGTAAGTCAACATACTGAACAACACAGCCAAAAGTGAATATTGATTGGCTTCTTCATTACCAGAGAGTACTGCCAGTTCCCCAGGTAGACCCCCATTACTACATAATGAGCTATTCCAGAGGAGGTATGTTATCATTGTCATCGGAGAGAAGGAATTTAAACATTGAAGAGGACTCCAGTTTCCTGTGCACACATTTATTCAGCCTCTCTAACAAGCTTATGATAGGAGCTATGTAGAAATATAGATGGCAGTCAGAAGTCAAAATAGAGTCCACAAGTTGCAATCATCTTAGTTGAAATTCATGACCACTTTTCTGACACAGTTCATTTGGCCTTGTTGTACCCAAAAGCAGTTAGTCATTGGGTCTATATCATTCAGAAAGTTCGGCTGCTGGGCTGAAATTATTGTTATCTCTTCAAAGTCCAGACTCGTATTCAGTGGTTTAAGTAACTGACCTCTCATTCACAGCAGTAGTACCCAAGTTTCTGGTCTGTTTGACTCACATCAGTTGTGTCTCACTGCTTAATTTCAAACTCCACTTGCCCAGCCACTTGGAGACCATCACTGGTCTTTACTGCATTTCTCACCTCAAAAAAGATGCCTTTGAATAAGAAAGATCACCTCACCTCAGTAAGATATGAGGAAGTTGAAATACAAGAAAAACAATCCAAACTGTCTGATCTTTCATATCAGAAAATGTTTTCTAGCAAGCGAGGATTTCTGCTATGTAGGATAGAAGAACTCTGGGGAAAGAAAAATCATTTCTAGCACAACAGCTTACCTGATCATAAGAAATAGTGTGGTCTTTCTCACCAAAAATGAAAAATGTGGGATTTAGTAGATTGTATCTTTCTTCAGAGTCCCTAATTATTCCTATAATGTATTTGAGAAACAGTCTGTTAGTGAGGTAACATTCTTGCAAGATGAATGGCAATATCGAACACAAAATTTCTATTTATGTTTACTTCTTAAGTGTATTTTTTAAGATCAGGATAGTTTCTATTCCGATAGAGAAAAAAAGCATTTGAAAAAAAGCATTTCATTTCAGTGAAAAGAAATAATTTTTCTGGTTTACACCAGTCTTAAATTTTGACAGCAAAAAAAATGTAATATGAAAATAAATTAGGATAATTAAAATCGGCAACTCATCCTTGAGTTGAGCATTTACAGAAATCATTATAAAGCAATAACTAGACTAAAAACTATATATAGTCATATAACTCCATGTAAGTTTTCATGTGTTCTACACTACCATAGAGCGACACCCCCGCGTTTAGTTGAGGATTTTTCAGCATCAGGTGATGTACTGCCATTCCACCCCAGGAAAACCCAACGATACCGATCTTCTTTGCACCACATTGTTCCTTTAGATACTTCAAGACAACATCAGCTTCCCTAAGACATATAAACAAAAGTGAACTAAGGAATCTATAGCAGAATACATTTGACAATCTAAAAAGTAAATTGAAAGTGAGAAACACATGAAATTTTCTCCATCTACAGCCCAGATCATTTAAAACAAAAATATAATTTCAACCTGAGATCAGTGTTTCTACTTTTGAAAGGGGAGTTAACATAGCTAGTCCTAGTTTAGGGAAGTAGCCATACACAGGTGCAGGTACATACCTGAATTGTCACCTGCTCCTCTGTTTTCAAAAGAAGTAAATTTTTAATTGAATCAGTTTGTCTAGGACAGGACAACTAAATACCAGACATATCTGCAAGTAGAACAACACCTTGCATTATGGACTGTAGGAATAGATGAGCTTCACTGTGCTCTCTCTGCTGAGTCCATGTATTTAGAAAAGGAATCACCTTAGTCTGTCATTCCTGTTGTATGAGCTAATATTAAAATATCCTACCAAGCCCACATACAATAACAGCATATTAAATTAATAATTACTTAAAATTAAACTGTCAGTAACTATAATATTTAAAAAGCAGGTATTGCAAAAAATATGAAAAGTGTTTTTAAGGTACACTAGAGCAGGTCAAACTTTTAATTAATTTTTTGTTGCTGATTTCATAAATCTCAATAGTTTTATTATCTACAGAGTTATCTGTCAGGGAATTTTAAATGTAGACTGCATATATTAGTAACTGTATTTTCAAAACCCAGGTATATTAGTAGGGTTATCACAAGTTTGGTTAGACTGACAAAAACAGCAGTTTGATAATGGTATCATCCATGATCTGTGTGTCTTGCAGGCTTGCAGCTGTGGACTGCACTGTGAATGAATGGGCAGACTTTCTGAATTGGTTTGTTTGGAAGGGTACTAAGTCATGTGTGCATTAACAGGACTCCTTGTGCTCTGAACATCTGCCCATGTCCTTGAAGTCTTAACTCATTAAGACAGTGCCTACATATCTGTACGCTACAGATAGGAATTTTTTAGGTAAATGTTATCCATTTGTCTTTTCAAAAAATTTAGTCACACAAGTACTGCAGCTATATGGTCAAAAGCTGTGCTGAGAGGTGTCAGAGTTAGGCTGTGGGCACTGGGACCTCCTGAAAAGATCACAGGAATATTTTGTGGCTTACAAAATGGCAGCTGAGTAATTGAGTGTCACTCTGTCCACTATTATCTTCTGAAGTTCTAGACTGTGGTAATAGACACCACAATAATTTGCCGGAAACAATAATGCCTCCCATATTTCAGGTAAGGTTTGTTATCGACACTGCTGTGATCTACAGATAGCAGTCCCTCTATTACATGTATTGATAAAATCAGTATCATTTATCAGGTGTATCTCAGTTTTGGGGCAATCTTGCAAATTTTGATCTGGTGCTGCTCAGGAGAGTATTATCTACAAGGGAGAAGGCAAGGATGGGCAAATGACAATTGGCAGATTACACAAGGGCTCTCTGAAGAGTTTTCCTCCTTATCCTGAGGAAGCGGAGGCAGTGTCAGCACATCTGTGTGAGAGTGCTGGTAGTTCATAGCCTGTGAAATACTGGCTATGGGCTTGTGCAGTCAGTACAACATAGTTAGGAAAGGGCCCAGGAAAACAAGACTGAGACAGGAACAATAAGTGGAGTGATAGGTAGGGCAAATGATCCTTTCCAAATCCCAAGATGGTGCCTAAAGCCATAGAAGAACCACCCAGAAAGAGCAATCGTGTATGCAGCCAGCTTGCCCTGCTGCAAGGTGCTGCTTTTAACATTTCAGAGGCACACAAATTCCCCTTGTTTGCTGCATGCTCTTTAAAATTCAAGCACAAATGTACATCTTACCTGTCTACTTTCATAGGATCATGATCTTTCATCCAGTCAGCAAAGTCAGCCCAATGATCAGTAGTTTTCCAAGGCTCCTTCCCCTTGAGGAAATCTGGGCAGATAGCTCTGTGTGAGACATAGAACCAAGTCAATCTTCAGGTCCAGATGGGAAGAAACTATGCATGTCTGAATGGTTTTTAATCTCTTTTCTATCCCAGAGTACTCATCTATATGATTGCTATCTGAATCATAATCTAATAATTTATTCTGGTAAACAGCAGAGCTAAAAATGTATGTCCTTCTATGGGAAAAAAAAAGAAAAAAATCCACAAATGAACTCCTTATTTCCATAGGCATACTTAATACAGCAGCAACAGGATTTAAAAAAGAACCCTCTTGATTCTGTATAAACACATTGACTTAGTAAAAGCTAAAGCAACTATTAGTATTGGTTGTACTCCAAAAGGTTTAGTTTTGAAAAGCTTATACAACTTAGACACATACACAGACATTTTTTTGTCTGTGTGTAAAAGATAGACATGTCCATCTTTTAATCACCCACAATGCCAGATAAGCACAAACGCTGCCACTTCGTGACTGTCCTTGTACCTTTTTACTCAGGTGGCCATTTGTGATTGGTCTATTTTAGTAGCTTTGATGCAGTTGCCTCCTGGGAACACCTCATCCCTTTGTGTTCTGTTCACTCAGACTAAAACGGTATGGTTGCCCCAGGCAAACGGAGAACATCATGTGCTATGCTTAACTCTGGGCCTAGTGACCTATTTCTTAAGAGTGAAGACAGTTGCTTACATGTATCCATGAACTGCTACTAAGTCAGCTATGTATCTCATGTCTGGAAAGCGCCATCCAAATATATCATGAATCACAAGCACAGCTTTGTCTGTGAAGAAAGATGGTTTACAAATGTATGCCTTGATGTGCTCAATTTGTACTTCCTGTCCAAGGCACCTGTATTGAGATCTTTCTCCACTATCATATAGGAAATGATTGGCCATTTTGAAACCTAAAAAAAAAAAAAAGATAATCTGTTAATACAAGATTAAAGTAAATGGGAAAACGTGATCTGCAGAATGTAGTTTTGTAACTTCTGTAAGTAACTTTCACCTCTATGTCTGAAAGAAGAAAGTAGAAAAACTCAAAAGCAATGTTCTAATGCAGAATAGTTCTTAATCTATTATATGTTACTGAGCTGAAAAAAAGCAAAGTTAATCAATCACAAACAACATATATGTGCAGGTACTGACTATAATACCACGTTTGTTTTGCTCTCTTGTAACTCTATCAATACTGGTGTGAAGCAGCTGCTTCAAATGTTATTTTCTCCCCAGACATATGGAGAGAATGATCAGTCCTGGCAGTCATGTGTGTCTTCATACAGAATCACATGCTGGTTGCACTGAATTATGTGATGGGTAAGGACCAGAGCACTCAACTGCTATCGTGTTCAGTGCTTCTTTCAGTGCTGCTCCCTACTAGCTATGTGTGTGTTCATAGCAGCTACAGATCATCACAGCTGTTCTGGGACCCCATGAATCAGCTGTAATTAGTGAACAGCTGCAATACTGCTTTGCAAATTAGATTCCAAGGCCTTCCATAGTTCCTCAAAAGGGAGTGCAAGAAAACAAACACAGGTACAAGTTACATTCAAAATATTTGGGCTTTCAGGAGAGTATTTGTCTCTTCTCCAAAAATAGCAGTTACAAACAAGACACTAGCTGTGCCAGAGAGATTAAAGTCAAAAGTCCTTCCAGTTTTATATCCCCGGAACATGGAATGGACTGTGGAAAAAAATAGAATGTGATCCTGTAATTAAAAGTAGTGTTGTAATGCATCTGTACAAGGAACCCAATTAAGTCTGCAAGAACAGTGTTAACTGTAGCATTTTCCAGCCACACGCTGACATTGAAACAGTTCTTGGGGACATGTACCCACACCCACATATACATTTTGACTTTCTCAGCTTCATAATTTCTATATCAACCTATTACTTCTGCTAGAGTAGTAACACGAGTTTCAGAAAACTTTCTAGCCATCTTGGAAAGGCGGAAATTTTCTCATGAAAGTAAATGTTCATCAGCTCTCCATTAACCACAGCAGCAGAGAACTAGGTCTCGCCAAGTAATGGGAAAGCCTAGATAATATGGACACACGGTAAACTGTGATGCACATAGATTTAACAACAGGGAGTCAGTCTTGCAGAGACTTTGCACAGCTTTCTTGTGCCTACACAGTGCTTCCCAGCTTGCATAATTAACTGAGGTTCAATGACAGCATCAAACTTTTTCTATGCATTTATATTACCTTCTACCCAAGGTAATCAGCATTCCCAAAGTATAATACAGAGACACTATTCTTCTTCATCCTCTGCCAACCCTGGGGCTGCTGTCATTAGATCTGGTAGGGCTAGCACTGAGCTTGAACAAATATGCCTGATTACTCCTGTAACTCCCAGCTATAGGAGTGTGGGGTAGAGATACAGAAACTGGATGAATGCAACTCTGCTGATTCTGGAATTAAGCTGCTTCAGAAATATCCATGAGAGGAGTGATCTTGTGATCTGAGTAATCCTGCAGATAACTGAGAGATGATTACATTTGTTAATTGTTTCTCCTACCTTGCTCAACATCTGAACAGCAAGGTTAGTTCTAGGAAGCATGGAGTAGCCTGATCTCCAGGACTCAAAACTCCATGGTTTTGTCATCTTATGAAAGTAGTAGTTGTAACATTCCTATTTAGGTCCCTCATAACAGGCCTACAAATGCTTGAGTCATCTGTTTATGCAAAAGTACTTTCTACCTCATTTCTCTTAACCTAAGATTAATCATCGTGTTGAAATGTTAAGATACTGCTTGGAGAATTCACAGGCATTCCCCAAAACAGCCAGCTCTGCCAGCTTCTCAGATGGCAGCCAGAATCTTACCTCACTGAGGGCTTTCATTCAGAAGGGCACAACCTGTGGTGTCCCCTTCAAGGAAGTAGTGTTTAGGAGGCATTAAGCTTTGTAGTAGTTGTGAAACAGCCTACTGTATATATTTTGGTTGCTTCCCAGAAATCATTTATTTGGCCTATCTAGATTGATTCTTAGCCAGCTGCCTCTTCTCCAGGCTGTGAAGAATGTTAGTAAATAGTCAGCCACACCTGACCGGCTTGCGAGTCTTTGATGGGATCCTGTTTAGTCAGAAACTTTATTTGCTCCCTCCCACTGTGTGGCATGGTGAAGCAACAGTGTAGGATATTTCCTCTCTCCTGCCTCACCTCATTCCTTCTTCCCACCAATCTTATCCATTATGCTTTTCCTTTTCCTGCTTTTCCCGTGCCACAATTCCAAGCAGGCAGAACCTTTTTGCCTTTATACTCTGGTTCTTATTGCTGAGCTCTATCACAGAGACATGAGGTGTGGCAGAAAGCTAGGAATAGGCAAAACTGCTGCTAACAGGGAAAAAGCAATGATATCTACAAGTCTGCTGTTGCCCTGCTTCTTAAGAGAAGGCTTTCTTACAGCTTCCCCTTCTCACCGGTTCTTCCGCTGTTGTTGCTTCTTTGAGTTTCTCACTATCATTTAAGTCTTCTGCAAGTAACATAAAAGCTAAAGAGAGTTATTTAGTATTACCACAAAGCAAAGGTGGGCTCCATTGGGCTGTAGAACAGACCCAAACTACTCATTTTTAAGAGGTAGGAAATAGCACAGTTAAATCTTGCTGAATCTTAATTTTCAATAGAAAGAAACAAATTCTTCCCTGAGAAATGAGGGTAACATCCTTTAAAACACAACCATGTACAACTGAGGAAAAGACAATGATATCTTCCACTTCTCAGAAAGTAAGTATGAGCAAGGGACCTCAAATTGCCTTGCCTTTTGCTAACACCTCTGACTAGTGATTCCAAGATGTAACATTTCTGCCTTCTTTCCTGAGTCCAGTGATAACATTTCAGGATTGAAATAAATTACTGCTGGGGTTTACATGCTTCAATGGACCAAACAAGAAAAGGAATGGGAATTCATTACTGTAAGGGCAAAAAAGAATGATTATAGTCTTCTAATCTAATCTCGCTACTGCTAGACATAAATTGCTTTCCAGTAATTCAGATAGAAAGTGTCCAAACTGTGAATGAAGTAGGATGTCTCTCCCAAAGTCAGATAGTCTTAAAAGCTTCAGGTGAACATACTACCTCCCTTGCTTATTTGTGCCAAGGTATGAGCATATTTAGAATGAAAAATATGCTTTTAAATATAGGAGCTACTGTCAGAAAGAAATAAAGTAGAATAAAATCAGTGACAAAGAGGATCAGAGAAGGGAAGAAGAGAGAAACAACAGGCAGAAATAGTTGTGTTCCCAAGGCTGAGCATCATTTCTTTCAGATGATGCTGGATAAGACAACAGATGCCATCATTAAGGCACCTATTAAGAAAAGGATAATACCTAGGATAAAAAACAATTATTTCAGTATTAAACAAAGCCATGGACCTGTGTGCACATCATGGGAGATATGCTGGGAATCATGAGGTGTCCTCAGAACTGCTACTGTGCCACAGCTCACAGCAGACATTCAGAATGGAATTCGTCTTTCCCAAAGTTGACAACCTTATCCACTCCTTAGTACTTCTTTGTGCAGCTTTTTACTGAATCCAAAATGAAGGTCTTTCTTTAACAGTGATTTTTTCCTGCAATATTTTGTGCATTTTCAAAGAGATATTTCTAATTGCTTAGCAATTTCAGATTTCTCCCATTCAATGCAGTTGAAAGTCTTTCTCTGCTGCTAACTCCACCTTTGTGGATCAGTTTGCCATCACATACCTGCAGTACTGGATTCTGTTTTAGCCCAGCTCGCTGCTTCTGTTCAGTGAGATACCAGCTAGATTTCTCTAAACACAAAAAGAAGAAAACCAGCTCCGCTGACAGTGTTGCTCCTCCTGCTGCTGCTGCCTATCCAGTTCCCAGATGCTGTTAAACTCTTCTGTGAATTTTGGAATTGGGAGCTGAGGAGGAGTACTCCAGCCAACCAGACAGGAAGGGGTGGAGACAGACCATGCAGAGAGGCAGGGTTCAGTAAGCTCCACTTGCCTTTTACTTCACCTTTTGTTATTTGTTATTTCAAGAGTTTAGAAAGCAAGATGCACACTGATATTTGCTAAACAGCACTTACATTTTCATGCCTTTAAAGTGTAATTCCTAACAAAACAGTGTGGAGAAATTGAAAGGAAGACTGATGAGTCTTCTTAGCAACGTGCCTCAGTTTTCTGTTAAAATTTCCCTTCCAGACCTGTGCAATACAAAGTTAATGATATGTGTGATGTAGCTATTTAAGATACTGGAGAACCTCTGGACCTCAGCATTTATAGCTGAGACATTTATCATCAGTCATGTATTTCCTGGTGCATTGTTAAGTTCAGAGATGCATTTTCTTACAGTATGTTCATGCACTTTTATTGCCAAAATAATTGTCTTTAATGGAATTTGTGCTGAATTAGGATGAATCTTTCCTGGCAAACTTAATAGCCTAAAAGATTTACAGAAATCTCCCCAGCACATAGATTAAATCTATTTCAACCACACCCACAAGTATTCCCAACAAGTCTAAAAGTGTTCCAGGTAACTTTTGATTAGACTTGCTTTCAACAAGTTAGAAACATCTGACTCTGAACTGCTTATTGCTGATGGTGACTTGTTGAAATTTTCCATTCTCACTTTTGTAATGGCCATGTATGCAAGGACTATTAGCTTTGCCTTTGGATTGATACCTTTTATGTGTTTAATTTTCTTCTCGTGTGTGTGTGTATGTGTGTGTATGTGCTTGTGAGTGTGCATATGTGTGCAGAGATGTTGGGGAGGAGAAAAGAAAGAGACAAAAGAGCTGAAAGAAAATGACAATGTTATTTCAAAAAATGATCAATAAATAATTTTTTTTCCTAACTGTATACAACAAGCCCCAGAATGGCTCTGTAGATCTTGAGCAGTACTTTTTGTAGTAGTGACTTTTTTGCAATTGAGAACCATGTAATACGGGTTAGATAGTTGGATATATTAGATTCAGTTCACCCAAACTTTAGACATGCACAACATGGATGTCTATATGTCAGCTACATGTCTACACTCCTACAGTTGTCATTGGGATTTAGAGTGTGATTCACACTCCATAGGCATCTTCTGTAGGATGAAATGAACAGTCCCCTACATGCCACCAACTGTACTGATCAAATCATCACTGATTTTAATGGCAGCCTACCCACCTACCCACCTAGTAGATTACTGAACTGCACATCATAGACCAGGCAAGATGAGTCCCACCTCTATGCTGCTGTGCGAGCTACATGCTGCTGAGAATTAAGGCTTGTCACAACTAGACACAGAAGGTGGGTTTTTTATGTCCTGTCATACCCGTGAATAGCTTTGTGTATAGGAGTTTAAGAAACCTTTAAAAATACTGCTTGTGTTTCAAGGGAGGGTAAGGAGAGACATCACTGAGAACAACCATTTTATACTTTGATCTTAACAGAATCTGTCTTGAGTTCAGTCTAATCCCATCTGAGTGTGCATCTTGCAGTCAAATTCACAAGACTGAAGTACTGTTTTCCTACCATGACCTGCAGGGTTAGGGTCCATGCAAGCTGCAGTGCACTGTTGGAATGGAATGGGGCAGCACAGCCAGGTATCTGATGTGACATGTAATTGTGAATGTAAACTTGTTTTCATGCCTCACATCTCTTTGGAGGTGGTTAGGGTGAGAGCAAAGGACTAGCTCTGATATAATGCATGCCTTTACCTGCACACCGATTATGTTTGACGTGCAAACTCCAAATCACTTAGGTCTCATACGTGAGAGTTTATCACCTTCCCCATAAGACAGAATCATCCCTATAATGGACTCCAGGGGATGGAGTTCATTGCACACATATACTTCCTACAGTCTCAGGCAAGTTATAAATTTAATTTCTATGCCTGTGGTGAACTTCTCTATTTTTAGAGTTTCAAAAAAAAAAAAAAAAAAAAGCCAAGGTTTGGAATGAGCACAACAGGCTCACTTGTTCAAACAGACCTTGCTCCGTTACCTGGAAAACAGCTGCTTCTCTGTTTTTTTTTTTTGTTTGTTTGTTTGTTTGTTTTGTTTTGTTTTGTTTTTTCTTGTTTTTCCTTGAAGGTTAGCACCAATGTAATTGCTTCTCTTGTTTTTACAAAAGTGGTTGTGGTACAGTGAGTTCTCCTGGGTGTTTACTGCATTTTTAGCTGTGTGTTAACATAAGAAACAAGACCATAGGACGTGCAAGCCTGCTGGCCTGGGGCAAAATAGAAGGGTATTTTCTCCCAGATAGCTGCAGTAGACAGAGACCCAGAAAGACAGGAGTGCAATTCTGGCCTCTAGTGCAAAAGGGAAAGAATCTAATGGTAGAGACCAAGCGACAAGCTTAAACATGTCTCATTTACCTTCACCTAGGTATTTCGAGTGCTGCTGGTAGCAACAGACTGGTCAGAAAGTTGAAACCATAACAAATGCTATATTTATGTTGTGAAAAAACTGTTCAAAGCAACCTGATGAGTGATGCTGTGCTTGCAGCCTCAGCCTACAGACACTACAGACAAGGGAACAGGGATAGCGAGGTACCCCCTCACCTGTAGAAAGAGTTCACTGTGGTTTTGTGGGCAATAGTAGCCCTGTAAAAAGGTTACTACTGTTGAGGATATCTCGTAGTGGCAGCCAGTAAGAAGCTAGTGGAGAGGCTAGTAGGAAATCTTAGGGGAGAGGCATGGTTGGATAGAGGACAGAACACATCTGCTCTGCAGGATGCACTCTATGCCCAGTATAGGCTCTGTGCCTGGGACCTCAGCTGAGTAAAAGGTGTCCTGTGGGACTTGATATTTGGCTAGCAAACATGAAAGGAATGTGGCTACAGGAGGGGAGCATAGCTAGTCCCTCTCAGGCAACTTCACGAGGAAGAGAAGGCCTAATTAGTACTCTTGTAATTTGGAGATGTGTTTGTGTTTCTTGTTTCTATGTTATTCTTTTCCCTCTATCCAGTAAAATGCTGTGTAACTAAACTCATCTATTGAGTCATCACTTGTGAGTGAAGAAATATAGTTTAACAATCTGGTTTCATTTTCCAGGCTTCTTCTGGCTTGAGGATCTACTCAGTGTTTAAATAAAGACCTTTGGAAATTGAATCAACTCTTGTCACTGCAGTTCCTGGTAGGAGGGTTGAACGTACAGATAATTTCACTGTTATCAGTGGAAAATTAGTCTCACACTTACAATTTTGTTCTTTACCATTTACCTAGCGTGGTACTCTGGAGTTCATGGCTGCCCTTGCCTGCAGCGTTATAAAAATCTCCAGGAATTCTCTGATTTTGTTAGTAGTGAAACATATCTCCACTCCTTCCCATGCTTTTCCTGTGTCCAAGAATAAAGTTTCAGAAATCTCTCATCTGTGAAAGTGATCTTATTTGCTTTGTCTAGTGGGGAACTTATGGGCACTGCTCTATATAAAGCAAAAAGACAAGTCAGCCCTTATATCATAATCCTTTTCTCCCTAAAATCAAAAGTGTGGCTCTGACCACAGGGACATAAGGATGATGTGCAAAGAATGCTTTAAATATGTATTTTCCTGATTTGCTTGTTGGTATGTAAAGTAAGGTGACCCAACAGCCTTTGGATTTCTCATACTGGTTTGGATTAATTTTTATATAAAATAAATGATGAATGTTTAGTTTCAAATTTCCTATTTTTGCTGAAAGAGCTTGTGGGGAATCTAAGAGGGTGTGTTTTGTTAACTTAATAGAAAAAGGGTGGAGTGTAACTTTAATTACACTAAAGCAGTAAAAGGAAAACTTTTTAAATTGTGTGGGTGACGTGCAAAGAGGCGTATTAAAATTACCTACACTGTCCAGATGTTTTTCTAAGTTGTTCAGTAGCTCATCACTTTATTTAAAAAGGCTTCTACTGGAATTTCAGTACAAGGCACATGGTTCCAAATATTAATGAACATTAAAATCTGGGGAAAATGGTATAGTTTTGGAGAACTAGCTGTATGATATTAATAGGCAGTCAAGATCAGAGGCAGCATCATTGTTGCACTGAACACAAATAGAGTCAGAAGCAAGTCAGTAGAAATGAGATTACATAGATATGGATAATCACATAGATTAAGGGCTTAGTTCCTTATCTATAAACCTATCTATTTTTTGCATAAGAAACACTGAATTTATTTCTTAACAAAAATTTTGTATTTTTCTCTAAAACAATATGAAATTAGAAAAAATGTTCCTTTCAGTTATCCAGCTTTCAAACTATTACCTTCAAGGATGAATTTATTCCACATATTTAGTCATTGAAAGAATCTCTGCCCCATAAAACTTTGATTTAAAAGTACATATACTTGGTCTGTTTTGTTCCAGCGCACAAGGCCTCTTTTTTTTTCTTTTTTTTTTTTCTTTTTTCTTTTTTTTTTTTTTGTATGTGTTGTCTCCTTAAACAATATGCATCTAATGATCTAATGCCCTTTTTATATTTCAGGAACCTCCTGGGATTAATCAGCTAGATGGGAATCTCTCTGTTTGCTTGTAATTGAGGGCCTGTTTACTCTGAGATATAAACATGATTTTAGTCTTCAGTATAAATAAATTGTCTTAGACAAAAAACTGCCAGCAGATTTTACTCTACTTTTCAGAAGAGGCAACAATCATGAGTATAAATCTGGCTTCTCCTCTCTAAACACCAGGTATGTATTTGAACAGTTGGATTTGACTGAGATAGATTTTCCAAGAGATCCTTCTTAAAGCCAAGAGGTTCCCAAAATTTTTACTTATATATGATCCCCCATAGGCTACACATCTTCTTGATGAACATTCAGGCTTTTTCTTCACAAGTGGAAAAAGTGGAACTTCTGGTACTGTCATTAACTATTAAACAATTCTGATAAAGATGCCTATATTAAATCAGAGTTTCAAAGTCCAACATTTTAAAAAAGATTTGCAAGAAAAAATCCCTTCTTCCTATGTTTGCTCATCTTGAAGAGTCCTGTTTTGCAAACATGTCTACACATTAGTAATCTTGGACTGAATCCAGGCAGCTTTGGACTGTAACCCACACAGCAATACAGATGCCCAAGTCCAACATCAAAGCAGCAAGTTTAAAGAAAGTGGATATGAGAGTTTCTAATTACATTATGATACATAAAATCAATTCAGGCAATCAAGATATTTTATCAAATGCACTTGCAGAGAGCACATGTTCTTATCCTTTCTCTAAAGTGACATTAAGAACTTTGACCTAGCCCAAAAAATTACATCTCAGTGTATTCCTACAAATTGTTGAGCCTATGGTCAAAGTGAGGGTACTTATACACAGTCTGTACTAGTTTAACAAAACCAGTTTCTCAGAGCCCCTTAGTATAAGCTAAAGTAAACATGTAACAGAAGATCTCCGGAGAAAGGACCCAGGCCGTGCAGGGGCTTGTCCACTGTGTTTTTCCCGCTCCCCCGTTTCCTCCTCCCTCTCCACCCCACACATATAGGCAACGTATATCACATATGGAAGGGAATACTTGAACCACAGAGTCCAGGGAGACTGCAGTCACTACAGTCTGGACAGATGGACTGCCGTCCATACCGTCTAGTTCACAGAGTATAACTACTGCATATGCCATCAAACATGACTATGTAGAAGAAGTTATTCCTACTGCCTACCTAGCAGTTAAACCTTCTCTACAGTTTATTTGTATTGGAAAGCAGCTCTGCCAAAGACGACTAAACTCCCAAGCTCCCTGCTCCACAGCCTATTTGTGAACTAACAAGTTTCAATCTGGAGGGTTTGGCATGAAGAAAAGCATGAGTTTAACCAAGAAACATCAAGGCTTTATCAGATTTGATCTTAGAAGGCTGATATTATAACCTCCAATCTTCAGAATTTCCTGCACGCTGCTTCTTTCTACTGTGAAACAAATGGACCTTAGATGCCTGATAGACCCATGGAGAGGCCTCAGAAAACTAACAAGTTTTCTTGGTCTGTGAGGCAAAAAACTTAGGGCCTTATTGAATCATTTGCAAGATTCCTCTCTCCGGTCTTTTGATTTTCTGTTTTTCTCACAGGAAAGTATACAGAGAGTGGCTTGTCTGTGCTTAGCTCAGTCCTCAAGCCAAGCTTGTTTGTTCATCATAGCCTGTTCTCCTGGTTCAGAAGGAAAACTAAAACAAAACCTGAAACCCATCACCACCAAGCTGGAATTAAATCCTCAGTCACCTGCCTTTCTTCAAAGAGATTAACAATACGCAACACAACATGCTAGTTTCCCCAGAGTGTTCTCTGTTTGTTTGGGGAGCTGAGATCCATTTTTTTAAAATGAAATTACTGCTTAATTCTTCCAAGCCAGCCCTCAGCAGGTTTTCTTTCCTGCTTCTGCAAACATTCCCATAAGCCTGGGCACAAGCAGTGAGCAAGTTCTCCAGGGTGTGGATGATCTTCAACCTAGTTAACTGGATAAAAAAAGAGGGGAGGGGGGAAGGGAAATTAGCCATCTTCTTCCCCAAAGGAATCACAATTTGTCTCTAACATCATGAACTCTCATGAGAGCATATAGACTGACATTCATGGCATACAATTTTCCTGAATGTCCACACTAAAATTTTCCTGTGTCCACACATCTTGGATATGATGGAGACGGGAATAACCATGTGGGAGGAAGTCTTAGGTAGGCTAATCCTGACAACAGAACCCAAGTCTTTCTACCCAAAACACATGCCCCAGCCTTGCAGATAAACATGCCAGGTCAAAGACTCACATTTAAGCTCCTGTTCCATTTCTCACATTCATGAAGAGACTGCCCCATCCGGGACCAAGGGGAGGTCTTACTCTCTTGGTTACTTGTTTCTTTCACTGCTCTAGGAGACCTTGTATCTGTACAGTCACTTCCATTTTTGTTCAAAGGGAATATGAATTCTAGCTCCTCTCATTCCAGTCAGATACCAGTATACTATCAGCAACACTCCCTCTCTAGTTTTAAGCAGAAATAAGTGCCTGCTACTGATCTCTTCTCCTGAAATTTCTTCAAAGTGCCGTCAAAATTGAATTTTCATTAGACTGATTTTTCCAGTGATACATATTTATTATTAAAAAAATCCTAGTTGGCTTATTTGTGTTCCTCAAAATTAAAACCTATGGTTTAGCCAAGCACAGTCATTTCTCCATATCATACAACAGTAATGGTAAGTTCTATCCTCTAAGAAAAGACATAAATGCCAATATTTTCAAACTTAAAACTGAGGGCTAAATTAATTCCTCGGGACAACTACATATTCATGTGAGCTGAGAGCAAACAGTAAGCATGATATGAGTCAGAAAAACAGCAATGAGACTGCACATTTCTCAGTCAACTGGTGAATGATGCAAATGTAAAGTTAGAAATTAAACAACTTTCTGCCTTTGCATTTGCAATTAAGGCTATTCATTACCACAAATTATACTTTTGTAACAAGGCCTGTTGTAACTTTTTTTACTTTGATGGAATAAAAAGGTTTTGTGAAGGCTGGAAAACAACTATTTTCCCTAAATGCAAACTAGATTCTGCACATTTCACCTGGGTATAGTTCACAATGATATTTATAGTATGTTATGTTCATCTTTTAGGCAGTCAAAGTACTGGCATGTTGCTTACTCCTAGACACCTCCCAGAGCATCTGCCGACTTAAAAAAATATTAGGAATTCTTTATATTCTTTAGATAAGATATCTTTGAAGAACACTTCTTTCTGCATATCTCCCAACAACAGCTGAAAACAACAATTATAATCTTACTGTCACAATCATAACCTTCCTATCTCTTGTACTAAATGCCTCTCCATTCCTCTTTTACAAAGGGGATTTTTTTTTCTTAATAAGAAAAAAAATCTCCAGATTTAAAAAAGGACATAACTGAGTTGCTGAAGAAGCCAAGCTCAAGCCAAGCTCCAAAGAGCCAAGCCAATACATGTCCCAGTCTACAGTGCACTCCACTTTAATCAAGACTCAACTCATTTTACTCCCTGAGCTCCATGAGGGATTTTGATTTTTCCATGACAACACTAATTACAACATGAAAATTGCGTCTATACATTGGGTTTAGGACAGACATAGAGTTGGGTGAAGATTTGCATCTTTCAACATCCAACTTTGATTAAAATATAATCATACTAAATTAGCAGAAAAGAATAGGCAAAGAATCTTACATAGTATCTTTAATTATACGTGACACTAAAGTGCAGAACATTAGTATATACCTTTGAGGAGTAGGCAGATTAATATAGCATCTAGAATATGGTAGCTGAAGAAAGTGTGAGTGATGCAAATATAGATTTAAAAACTTGCTAAAGTGTAATTATGTTTTAATAAATTATTTGTTGCTCTGCAATTTATAAATAGGAGTTTTCCAAAGGAACAAACTAGATAGCTCTGGATCCCTTCTCTCTTGACTTACTTGTATTTCCTCTTGTAATTGCAAGACAAATGCTGTTAGTGAGAACACATCAATTCACACATGCATGCTGCTAAGTAGGACTGTGCTGATGGGCTGCCAGATTAGATCGGATCCTTTAGGGCTAAATTCACAACAGACTCATTGAATGAAAACATTTAGTGTGTCAGTGTTGGAGCCCTAACATACCCCTGTGTGGAGTGCTTCCTGCCTAGATCTCCATAGGGAACTAAAGTCTTCCTCCTTCTTGACTTTGGAGTGCTTGATGCAGCCATGAGGATATTTTACCAGGCTGTATTTTGCATTTCCTACATTTCGGTCTGTGCCCATTGGCACTTGTCCTGTCACTAGGCACCTCTGAAAAGAGTCTAGGTCCATCTTCTTTACAGCATCCCTTCAGATATTTATGCATATTGGTAAGATTCCCCACACACAGACACCAGCCTCCTCTTCTCCAGGCTAAACAGATTTAGCTTTCTCAGCCTTTCCTCATATAAGAGATGCTCCTGTCCCTTAGTCATCTTAGTGGCCATTCGCTGGACTTTCTCCAGTAGCTCCATATCTCTCTTGCACTGGGGAGCCCAGAAATGGACTCAGCCCTGCAGGTGTGGCCTCACAAGGGCTGAGTAGATGGAAGGGAACATCATGCTGCCTGCCTGGTCCCAGAAATGCTCCTTTTCATCCTCAGTCACTCTCTCCAAAGTCTCTAACTACCTCCCGGGGCTGGAACAGAAGTGCCCTCTTGTGGCACATGTGAAGCACCTTCACCTTCCTTGATCTGCCCGGGCCCGGCTCTCCGAGTTTCAGTTGTCATGAAGCATTTTAACTGCACACAGTCTAGGCCAACAAGAAGAGAAACATTGCCCAAAACGTCCTCTGGCTTCAGAGTCAGTTTTGTTGCACTGACTTTGCACTGGGCTGCAGCCATTCAGAGGCTGGCTCAGGCTATGGCAGGAGGGACAGTGCTACTACAATAAAAGGGTGTAAGGAAATAGAGCAGAGAGTGCTAAGCCCATGGGTAGCTCCTCGGTCAGCACATGTGAAATGATGTACACTAGTCCATCCCAGATGCAGGCCTTTGCATTTACCTTTGTTGAACTTCATGAGATTCCTGCCAGCCCACTTCTCCAGAACGTCTTCATTCCTCTGAGTAGCAGTCAAACTCTCCAGAATATCACCTTTCCATCAAATTCTATATTACTCACAAATTTTCTGAGGGTGTATGCCCTTTTATTGTCAAAGTTATTAATTAAGACATTGAACAGTATTGGCTTCTGAATCAGTCTCTGCAGGATACCACTAGTAACTGGCTGCCAGATGAACTTTGTACCACTACCACAACTACAGCTCAGCAGTCCAGCCTTTTTTCCAACCACCCTGCAGTCCACCCTTTTGGTGCATCTGTCCTACACAGATGGCTACACAGATATGGGAGACCATGTTGAAGCCCTTCCTAATGTCAAGGTAAACACATCCACTGCTCTCTTCTCATCCTTGAATCCAATTATCCAGCTATCTTATCATAGAAGGCAATGAGGTTGGTTAAACTTCATGTATTCTTAGTAAATCCATGGTGGTCCAAATACCTTTCTGTCTTTCATGTACTTGGAATTGGTTTCCAGGCAAATTTATTGCATAATCTTCCTGAGGACTAAGATTAGATTGATTGGCCTGTAGTTCCCTGGACTCTCCTTCTTGATAGTGAAGATGGGTGTGACATTTGCCTTTTTCCAGCCATCAAGGATGTCCCCCCTGTTACCAGTTCTCGACTTGTTCCAGTCTCTCTCCCAGGCACCTATACACACACCTCCCCACTCTCCACATTTTTCTTGGCCATGCTGTTCACCATAATCCTTTCTTCTTGCTTTGAATCTGTATAGCTCCTAGCTGTCCTTTCCATGTTCCTGCACAGTAGGACTCTGATACAGAAGGAGAAATTCTATCTGCCCAGCTTCAGCTTACTCCCAGCAGGAGTAAGTTTGAGGGAGGAGGAGGCAGCTGCTCATAAGCCTCCATTTTCCCTGAAGTGACTATGCGGTTCAGGCCACCCACAGAACTCCCTGCCCCTAGTCGTATAAATTCTCCCCTATTCTGCCATACAAGCAGAGTCAGAAAGTGAGCTGGGAAACCAGAATTTTGTAAAACAAACACAGAGACAGTGCATTCTCTGAAGAGATTATGGATCATGTGGAGATCCCCACTTTTCTTTCTGGAAGATGATTAGTGAGAGATGAGGTGAAAGGAGGAAGGGAACCAAATTTGAGGATTTAGGGAAAAATGGAAGAGAAGAAAAACTCCACTTGCCACCATGAATCTAAGAGCCCTGACTTTAAAGCTTGTTACAAGTTTCAGACACCAATTTGTGTGCTTAGAGCTCAGCTGATGATAAATCAGAAAATATAGGCTCTGAGAAGACTCTTACTTCTAAACTAGAGACTCTTCTAAATGAGGGACGTTTCCAGATGCTTTCCTTTGAAAAGGATATATTCCAAATAGGTTTGTTTTCAGGAGCTAAATAGGGACATCAAGCTGGACTGTTCAGATCCTCTGAGCACAAGTCCATGAGAAAGAGATACCATGCATTGTGATTTATCTGTGCATCAGGGTCTTAGTGAAATGACTCCTTCTTTAGCATCTTGATCAGTAGGCTGAGGTCCTGGCAGAGGCCCAACTGACATCATCACAACATTCAAAAATATGTAGAACAAAATGTTTAATTGATCCACAAAGAAATGTGGATTCAGAAGAGCCAGGAAAATGTGGGTTTGGGGAAGTAAACATACTTGATTTTCCATCAGCCAGTCACCCTGTTGAAAATCCATTCACCTAGACCAGCATTTTGTTCTCTTCTTTAGAAGTCCAAAACATTAAGTAACTTCTTCACTGTTGTGCAAACCTACAGTAAAGGCAACACTTCACAGTAAACAAGACTTGGGATGGAAACTGAAAGAAGAGGGCTACAGAGAACAGCAAAGAGTTTGTAAGTTTGTAAGTTTGGAAAATCACATTGGCTCAAGAACAGATTTCATGTTATAGACAGGTAGTGAAAAATAGACTGAAAAGATACAGAAACTTTCCAGTAGAACTCTATCCCTTTGCCATTTCCATCCAGAAGCTTTGTTTGAGAAGGGACAGTGTTTCTCTATGAAAACAGAGAGACAATCTCTTTACTCTCCTTTTGGATGTCTGGACTTTGCATCGCCCACAATAGCTAATGCCTCTGTGCCTCCAGAAAATGAAGATGTTTTATTCATGTTTTTCTCTCAAATTAAAAACTTCTGTTACCTGCAGCTGCAATGAGGAATGGAGTCCTAGGCTGGGGTCCTAGGCTTGAAGCATGCCAGGACGCAACAGGATACTGCTGTTCTAGCATGCTGATGCCAACTGCTGTTTTACAAAAATGCCCAATGTGACCAATTCTTTTCCCATGCTTCGTTTCCCATGGCTGGTCAAAGCCTTGTGAAGAGGCACAAACACTTTCTCTCTGCCCACTGCAAGTCCCAGTGCAAGGCTTGGGAGCAAAAAGCATTCCACAGAAAAAAAGGCAGAGTTATTTTACAAAAGCAAAATATCTTTTTTCCTCAGTCTCATTTTCAAAAACAGTTTAAACATTTAGCAATTACTATCCAAGGATTTTCAGTCTGAGTCAGGTATTCACTAAGGAATATTTCAAGCTAGGTGGTGACAATTTGATAAAGGTATCAGAGGTGAAAAGAGAATCTTATCATGGCCCTAAGTCTTCCCAATAACAAAAGAGAGTAAAATTCTCAGCTGACACTGCTGGGATGAGCTGTGCTTAAGAGTGGATGAGAAAAGTTTAAGGTATCTGTACATAACATATGGAAAGTGGTTACTAAATGGAGAAAAGAGGAGGAGCCCATTGATATTACTGCCTTTGTAGATACATTTGACTTGAGCTGGATGAAGGTTTATCAAAGCTTTCCTTTGACTGGTTGGATATGTATAATTAATCTATTTGGTACTGAAGACACCTTAAATCAAAACTGAACAAGCACATACCTACTGGTATACAGACCACTGATTATCATGCCAGGAATGCAACAATATAACAGTGAGCAGAATAAATTTTCTACTTGCAAGTTGCTAGCCGAAATTCTTTCTACTCACCTTCATACCCTCTATCTCCTTCTCTGCAGAACCATTAAACAAATTAAGAAAAGGAAACCACTATATTCACTCACCTCTTAAAGCACATTTCAGTTGCACAATGCATTGTGCCTCCTCTGAATTTCTCATCTTTCTCAGGTCCCAGATAGCAAATCACTAGCAGCCTCCAGAACACAAAGAAGCTTCATTCTCTCATCTCTGTACCAATCCAAAATTAACAAACCATATTTTCTGGAGCTCTCATGAAGGTGGTTACTAACATTATTGCAGCTGTCAGTTTTCAAAAGAGGAAAGATATTCTGCTCTCAATAAGTAAGATTTTAAAAATTGTTTTACATTACACCAGGAAACATCACCACAAATATTTAGACTCAGATTTCAGTGTGATTCTCTTGCCATGTGGAAGCAAACAAAAGCTAGGATTTATGACTACATTCTCAGTGTGCAAGCTACAGTGGAGTGAAAGTTACTACAGAAACCAGACAAGCTCATAAAACAGAGGTCATTGACATTGACCAACCTGTAATAACTGATCTTTAGACTCTTGTTAGCTTTTCCCTGGCCAAGACAACTCTAATCCTGTTTCCTTTGCTGTAAATATTTGAGAAAAAGTAATGACAAGTTATTAAAAATCTAAGTCCTTCCATATTTCCCTCTGAGCCGGTGCAGGAGGAGCAGGGTAGCATTATAGGTGCCTTCAAAAAAAGGTGACTACAGTGACTCTGTGAGTAAAATGAACATCATTCTCCATAATGGACTAATAGACGTATATTTTTTTTGGAAACACAGTTTAAAATGAGGTAGAACTGAACTCTGCCCTGAGAAGCTCAATTTAATTTGGTTGATAGGTATAACCTCCAACAAAACCTGCTCAAGAATCACAGAATCACAGAATGGTTGAGGTTGGAAGGGACCTCTGGGGATCATCTAGTCCAACCCCCTTATTCAAGCAGGGTCACCTAGAGCATGTTAGACAGGGTTGCATCCAGGCAGGCCTTGAATATCTCCAGAGAAGGAGACTCCACAACCTCTCTGGGCAACTTGTTCCAGTGCTCTGTCACTATCACAGTGAAGAAATTCTTCCTCATATTCAAGCAGAACTTCCTGTGTTTCAGTCTGTGCCCATTGCCTCTTGTCCTGTTGCACGGCACCACTGAAACGTTTGTCCCCGTCCCCTTGACACCCTCCCTTCAGGTACTTACACACGTTGATAAGATCCCCCCTCACTCTTCTCTTCCCCAGGATAAACAGGCCCAGGCTCTCGCAGCCTTTCTTCACGGGGCAGATGCTCCAGCCCTCTGATCATCTTCGTAGCCCTACGCTGGACTCTCTCCAGTAGCTCCATGTCCCTCTTGTACTGGGGAGCCCAGAACTGCACGCAGTAGTCCAGATGAGAAGGGCTGAGTAGAGGGGCAGGATCACCTCCCTCCACCTGCTGGCAACACTCTTCCTAATGCACCCAGGAGACTATTGGTCTTTTTGGCCATAAGGGCACATTGCTGGCTCAGTCAGCTTGTTGTCCACCAAAACGCAGGTGGACAAAGGACCCAGGTCCTTCTCTGCAGCACTGCTTTCCAGTAGGTCAGTCCCCAGCCTGTGCTGGTGCATGGGGTTATTCCTCCCTAGGGACCCTGCACTTGCCCTTGTTGAACCTCAGGAGGTTCCTCTCTGTGCATCTTTCCAGCCTGTCCAGGTCTCTCTGAATGGCAAGACAGCCCTTAGGTGTTTCAGCCACTCCTCCCAGCTTGGTCTCATCAGCAAACTTGCTGAGGAGGCACTCTGTCCTTTCATCCAGGTCATAGATGAAGAAGCTGAACAAAATTGACCTCAGTACTGAGCCCTGGGGGACTCCACTAGCTACAGGCCTCCAACTAGACTCTGTGCCACTGATGACAACCCTCTGAGCTCTGCCTTTCAGCCAGTTTGCAATCTACTTCACTGTCCACTCGTCTAACCCACACTTCCTGAGCTTGCCTAGGAGGATGTTATGGGAGACAGTGTCAAAAGCCTTGCTGAAGTCAAGGTACTTGACTGCTCTCCCCTCATCTACCCAGCCAGTCATTCCATCATAGACAGCTATCAGATTGGTTAAGCAGGATTTCCTCTTGGTGAATCCATGTTAACTACTCCAGACCACCTTCCTTTCCTCCATATGCCTGGAGATAACATCCAGGATGCGCTGTTCCATCATCTTTCCAGGGATGGAGGGGAGGCTGACTGGCCTGTAGTTGCCTGGGTCCTCCTCCTTGTGCTTTCTGAAGACTGGAGTGACACTGGCTTTCTTCCAGTCCTCAAGCACCTCTCCAGTTCTCCACAACTTTTCAAAGATGATGGAGGGCAGCCTAGCAACATCTGCCAGATCCCTCAGTACCCATGGGTGCATCCCATCAGGGATCATGGATTTGTGGACATCAAGTTTGCCTAGAAGATTTCTAATCCGATCCTGCTCAACCAAAGGAAAGTCTTCCTTTCTCCAGGCTTTCTCCCTTGTCTCCAGGCTCTGGGATTCTCGAGGACTGCCCTTAGCAGTGAAGACTGAAGCAAAGAAGGCATTCAGTAATTCTGCCTTCTCTATATCCTTCATCATCAGGGCCCCTACCCCATTCAGCAGCGGGCCCACATTTTCCCCAGTCTTCCTTTCACTACTGATGTATTTGAAGAAGCCCTTCTTGTTGTTCTTGATATCCCTTGCCACATATAATTCCAAATGGTCCTTAGCCTTCCTCACATCTCTGCATACTCCTACAACATTCTTATGATCCTCCCAAGTGACCAGTCCCCTCTTCCACATTCTGTGGACATTCTTCTTCTGTCCGAGTTTTGCCAGGAGCTCCTTGTTCATCTGTGCAGGTCTCCTGCCCCCTTCGCTGGACTTCTTTCTCCTTGGGATGCACCACTCTCGAGCTTGGAGGAAGTGATGCTTGAAAGAAACTCAATAAAAAGAAAGAAGATCAATAAAAAGCTTTGTAGCCAAGTAAGATTGGTCCTGCTAAATACTGATGATAATTCCTAACTGCTCCCATCTGTAAAGATATCATGGCATATTTTTAAAGAAACTACAACCAGTATGTCCTCAGAACAACTTATCAGCAGTCACTTAACTCTTGTAACTCTCATTTCACCCCATGCTCCCTGTTACCAAAGAAAACATTGATAAATATTCAAAACAAAACAAAACAAAACAAGTGACACAAATATCTAAGAATGTAAGATGATCACCTGATGTTGATGGAAGTGTTTTAGGCATAGAACCAGTTGCCTTAAATGATAGTACAGTTATTAGGAATGGGTTTTTCCTGAAGACAAATACAGTTCTTTTTTGGGGGAAATACAGGATTCTTTCCCAGTACCATAACAGAGCCACAGAATTCTGAATGCCAGATAGATGAGTCATAGGCTCTGTTCTAAGCATGACAAAGAGATCCCAGTCAAGTTGACAAGGCATTTGCCTTACATGGAAAACCCACTGTGACTAATACATGCTTAAAATCTCTGCTGCACTTAAGCAGTGTAACTTGGTGATGTGCATTCTGCAGATCTTGAGAAGATCATGAAGTTCCGCAAATACTTCTTCAATACATGAAAATGGATATCTGTCAATCATCCTAGTATTAGCTGGCTCCTTGAAATCTACACGCAAATGAATGGCCTGTATTTTCTTCTCAGGCACACCTATTCAAAAAATCTTATTTCTTCTGTAATAGCATTTTAGGCTAGGTTTTTTACACTCTTTCAAACCTCCTCTAAAATTGTAGGAGGCAGAGTTTCTTCTGAGCCATATTGATTGCAATTTGAATGCACTGAACCTACCCCATACATTGCCAAGTATCTCCTCAGAAATATTTTCCGTAAGTAGATCCAGAACCTCCATTGTAGCTGTGCCTGATGATGCTGAGTCAATAGGTCCATCCCTATATCTCAGTGCAGTATTGCTATGCATTTTATAGAATTCAGCAGGTATGCAACATGAACAAAAGACACATCTTTTAAACTTTCAGGAAGTTTAATTCCTTACATAGCTAATAATCATAGCCTAGGTTCAGTAAGAAGTAAACACCAGCTGAAAGGAAATATATCAGTCAATTTAGAGGCTTCAGAGCTAGTACCTAGCATTACTTCAACAGTGTGGGTCATCCACCTGACACAGAATAGTTGAAGTTGGAAGCGACATTGGTGATCCCTTCATTCAAACCACGACTCAACCTGGGTCAGCTAAAGCTGGTTGCCCAGTGCCCTGTACAGTCGGGTTCTGAATATCTCCAAGGATGGAGACTCCAAAATTTCTCTGCACAACCTGTTCCAGTGCCCTACTGTTCTCAGAGTGAAGAAGTGCTTTCTTATCATCAGATGGAATTTTCTTTAATTCATTTTGTGCCCATTGCCTCTTGTCCTGTCACTAGGTACCACTAAGAACAGTCTGGCTCCATCTTCTTTACACCCTCCCATCAGATATTTATAACTATTGATAAGATTCTCCCTCAGCCTTCTCTAGGCTGAATAGTCTCAGCTCTCTCAGCCTCTTTTCATCTGAGAGATGCTCTAGTCCCTTAATCATCTTTGTGGCTCTTCACTAGACTCACTCCAGTAGCTCCGTATCTCTCCTGCACTGCAGAGTGCAGAACTGGACACAGCACTCCAGGTGTGGCCTCACCAGGGCTGAGTAAAGTGGGAGAATCACCGACCTCAACTTGCTGGTAACGCTCTTCCTAATGCAGCCAGGATATTGTTGGCCTTTTTTGCCATGAGGACACATTGCTGGCTCATGGTCAACTTGTTATCTACCAGAACCCCAGGTCCTTCTCTGCAAAGCTGCTTTCCAGCTGGTCTGTCCCACCAGCCTCTCAGGTCCCATGGACTTGTGTTTCTCCATTTTGTTTAAATGTTCCTTAACCTGATCCTCCTCCATTAAGGATAAGTTTTCATTGCTCCAGGCTTCCCTGCTGGTCCCAGGGGCTTGAGATTTATGAAACCAGAAAACCTTATTCTGAAACCTTTTCTTTACCAGTAAAGACTGAGGTGAAAAAGGCATTCAGTACCTCTGTCTTTTCTGTGTCCTTTGTCTCCAGCGCCACTGTCCTATTTAGCAGCAGGTTTATATTTTCCCTAGCCTTCCTTTCTTCTGCTGCTTATATGCTTAAAGAAGCCTTTCTTGCTGTCCTTCACATCCCTTGCCAGTTCCAGCTGGCCTTTAGCTCTCCTAACTTCACCCCTACATGCTTGGACAATGTCTCTGTATTCCTCCTAGGTCACCTGTCTCTGCTTCCACCTCTTATAGAATTCCTTTTTTATATCTGATTTTAACCAGAAGCTCCTTGTTCATCCATGCAGGCTTCCTGCTGCCTTTGCAGGTTTTCCTGCTAGTGGAGATGGACTGTTCTTGATCTTGAAGGAGGTGATCCTTGAATATCAGCCAGCTGTCTTGGATGCCTCTTCCATCCAGAGCCATAGCCCAAGGGATTCTTACAAGCAGGTCCCTGAACAGGCCAAAATCTGCTCTCCTGAAGTTCAGGGTTACGATTCTGCTTTTTGTCCTGCTGCCTCCTGGCAGGATCCTGAACTCCAACATCTCATGGTTGCTAGCCGTAAAAATAATTGCATATATAGTGTATTTGAGAGCTACTTCTCTCTGTATCCATGTCAAGAATCCTCTGGCACAATGCCTACTGTTGGTTAGATGGATCTTTATGATATAATGTAGAAAAACACCCAGTCATCAGAAACTGCCTCATTTAAAAGACTGTGTGGAGTCTGGAAGATCCAGGGTAGCAATGGCATTCACCATGTGTTTTAGTGTAGTTCACAGAACTTATTTTCTGATTGTCGCATGCTGATTTTTTGTATGCTTACATAGTATTACATAGTATTATACTTACTTAGTATTATACACCAAAATACTTGCTTTACTTTGACTTAACAATTCCTCTCCTGCAATGGACAATCCTTCTAAATTTCTCTAGTAGTGGTGAATCAGTTGCTTAGGAATTAGATACACATTCACCCCAAATGCTGCCTGATTTATTAAGATAAACTGGTGTTCATTTTGATTTTCCTTAATATAATCCATTATGTTTCTGATATTGCTGTAACTTGCTATTCATAACCAACTGAGCCATTTTTGTGATGAAAGTTAGGTGAACAGCTGAGGAAAAGAAATAGGACAATATTGCAAAGCAAGATGTCACCAACTCCAATTGAGAGCCTTCCATAAGTGCAGCTGTGATTTAAAACAGAATTGGTGGAGGTGGTTTCAAAATTTTTAAAAAATTTGTTACGAGAATAAACAAAAACATTCAGCTAAAGAACAATTAAAAATAATTCTGCTGTATGACTTTTTAAATGTCAAATTTTAAAATTCTGTTTATATATCCAGATTTTTAAAATAAAAAATGGAAGAAAGGAAATTATGGCTATGTCATTTTAAAACTAAAAAAAATGAGATGGCATATTAAAAATTCTGGATGGTTTCAATTTTTGAATATTTATTTTGTATTTTCTTAAGAAAATACTTGCAAAAATATATTTTCTAAGCATTTAAATATTACATAGCCTTAATGTGTTACCAAAATAGAACCATGTTCACAAGAACCCTATCTTTTTCCCAGTCCTCCCACTAATTTGTCTCTGACTTTGCCATAACCTTGTATGATCTCAGATATATGGTTGTTCTTCATCTGTCATTGTCTCAGGTTTTCACCTGTAAAATCTCCCCGTTTCCTCTGTTATTCAGATTATAACTTATTTGGAATGGAAGTATTTTTCAGTATGTTTGTTCAGTGCCTGTTGTCACTAATTCTTGGCCTTGACTGACAGCCAGAAGCAAACAACATTCTCCTAACATTCTCTTCTGTAACATAAATGAAAATGTATTCAGTCCATGGCTATTTTTCAGATGAAGAACACCTAACATATTACCATATAAACAAGGATATGCTTTTATCAGAAATACAAAGAAGACTGAAATGGAGAGATATACTCACAAGTAAATACTCATCTTTTTTCTCTTCTGTTTAAATGATAAGTGCCTGTTCAAAGCATGTTTACCAGTAAATCATTGTGTGGCTCATACTGAAATTATGTTTAAGAACAAAATTTTGGGATTAATTCTCTCTAAATGCCGAGTAGATGATACAAATGCCACACTTTTTAGGTAATTTAGCTAGGTCAATAGATAGATTTAGGAACGAAATTATTCACTGGCAGTAAAAGGCTATTCATTTCAAAAGTTTTAATCTGATTTAAAAATGCCTACAATGAAAGATTGAAATTGGAAAATTATATGCATTAATAGTGCCCTGGTCTTTTGAATTTCAATGATAATTTAGAGACTTTTTAATAGACATTTAATTTCTATTAATTGCAACACAATTACTGCAATGGTTACATGTTTGGGAGACAGAGAGTGGAAATTACAAGTGTACTTAGAAATTGAACTGCTCCATTTCTTCCTTTTTCATCTGTTGTTTTCATTGACTGTTCCCTGTTCAGATAAATTTAGTATACTGACATTGCTCAGATCTGCAGTACCACAGTAGCACTTCCTCTTTTAACATGCCAGCATAATTTGTCAAGATGAAAATGAGCTTACTTTTAAAATAACCTCTGATTTTTTAAAGGTATAAGTAGGAATTTTTTACACCTTGCCTTTTTGTGAGGGATGACACAGAAGAGCTGAATATGATAATGTAGCCCACATGATTTTTACTGCAGCACTTGACTTTACTGTAATTATACAGCTACTGGAGAGCCACGCCAAGCCTACTTGTTTTCCTTAAAATTTTTGGCTTAAACAGGTCAGTATCTTATATCCCATCAGAAGCTCTGGTGATGGAAAAGTGAATTCCTGAAGGCAGTAAAGAGGTTAAAGTTGAGAAAAAGATTTATAAAAAGTATTTTGGGGAGATAATATATATGTACTTGAGATCAGTCTTGAACTACTATCCACTTTACTGCTGACATTAGGGTTGGACAACAACATCAGGTTTAATGGAAAGGATTTAATGATTGGTTGGATACAAAGGATGATAAAGTAAAGGGAGCTTAAAGTTGGTAATACTCACTGATCAACTACAGGGGTTAAAATAGCTGCCACAGTAGAAAACTGTAAAACAACACACACATGCATTTCATCAATATAAAACTTCAATTTGCTCTTAGTACAATGAATTATTTATTTGTTAATGAGATTCTTATCAATACATCAAAGAATATCTGGTAACTTTCTGTGCACCTAGCAGTGTACAAAGTGTTAACTTACGCTGTTTCAGCTATTTATACCAGGCAGAACTGAAAACATAAATGATTAAGTTAAACAGATTCCTGTATTTGATTACAGAGCTTATTCGTTCCAACAGAAATTCTGGGTCAGGAAGAAGAAGTAGGGCTACCTGCCGGGGGAGGAGCGAGGGAACCACACACCGTCCCGCCGCACCACCCGCGGCCTGTGACGCCGCCATGACACCGCGGCCTCCAGCCGCGCCCGCCGCTCGCCCCCCTGCAGGACCGGCCGCGGCTCCGCCACGCCGCCAGGGGGCGCCGGAAGCGGGAGCGACGCTCTCGGCCGCCCGGCTCAGTGCGGGGCAGTGGTCTCTATGGCGCTCGCGCCGCCGGCCGCCGCGGCCCCGCCCCCGCGCGGTCACACCACCCGCTCGCCCGGCGCTGCGTCAGCCACACAAGATGGAGACGGCCGAGGAAGGTATGGTGCTCGCTCCCTGCCCTCCGCTTCACGCGACTGCCCCCCCCCCCTGCGGTGGGAGGAGGGGGGGCTCAGCGCCTGCTGGCGGGCGGGGGTTTCTCGCAGCCTGCGGCTGCAGGTGCCCAGCCCTCTCCCGCGCCTGGCTATGCGTGCGTGTCTGCGGGGGAGGCCCGGCGCGTGCGCGGCCGCGGGGAGCGGGGCGGGTGCGCGGGGTGCTGCGCGCGCGGCTTACGTAACCGCGGCCGTTGGGCGCTGAGGGAGGTGGGGGTGGGGGGAGAGCCGAGCCGGACTGTGCTGTGGGAACACCCCGGCGAGGAATCGCTGTGGCGGGCCGTTAGCAGTGCTCTTCCTCTGCCCCTTACTGCTCTTGTTCCTACTGGAGCCCCGCAGGGTGGTGGGGACCCGCCGGGGGCTGGACGGCGAGAGCCGGGGTGCTTCTAGCAAGCCTGCCAGGGGAGCCTAAGAGGCCATGAGGAAAGGGCTCCCTTGAGCCGTACGCAGTTCTTGCCTAGTTTGCTCCTCTCTTAGTCGACGAATGCTGTCATGCTCTCTCCTGTAACTTAGGGAGTTCTCAAATTTATGCTTTGCTTAGTAATAGTAGTATCTCTAGCCTCTGCTGCTTTTTTGCGAGGTTAGCTGTGTTGCATATACTGGAAAACCTGTTTGAAAAGTTTATAAAATGAAGTGATGCGGTAGTTAACTGACTTTCCAGGCTCTTTCTCCTGCAACTGACTAACGTGTAATAATTTACCTCATATTAAAAAGAACCTGTGTCAAGGAGATCATAGTAATGTATTTCTAATGTGTAGTTTCAACTCAAGAAGTACTCTTAAATAGAAGTCAAATGCGAATGTGTTTCTTCAGCATTTACTTCTATCCAGTTCATTTTAGATAATGTTGAGCTCTGTAGTGCAAGCTGGTAATGCAGAGCTTTCATAATTGTGGATTAATATTATAGCACGAAAGTAAATAAAAGTGTTTACTGTTTCAATATTTCTTGCAGTATTTCAGTGTTATCTTAAGCAATAAGTACAAATGTGTATGACAATAGCAGGAATGTTAGAAGGAAAATTTTTAGTGTTTTGGCTTTTGTTAATCATGCATCATTGAAAATGTAACTTTTTGTCTAGTGGCACTTGATTCTTTTTTTTTCCCAACTTTAGAAGATTAAATAGAAAAAGCAGGACAAATACAAAGCAATAGATGAAATAACTCATCTTTGTAGAAATTTCTATTGGATTGTAGTGTAGAAAGCTTAGTGCTCATGGAAACATGGTTTAGCAAAACATAAGTGGTTTTAAAATCTAGTAAGTTCTAGAACTGCCTGCTGCAACAGTCATGCTTCTGTAGACCAACAGTTACACATACTGATCACTTCAGGAAAGTGACTGTTGAGACTTGGATTTGACATCTAGTCACCCAGAAAAGTTGGATTATAGCAGACTGAAGTGAATTCTTAGAAATCACGAGTTGAGATCTCACCAGTCCAGTAGACAGCAACTCCATCTCAGTGGATTTGATATGAAAAGCAAAATTGGGTATTTGTTGCAGAATGTTAAAAGTGGTGATTCTGTACTGTTGATTATATATGCTTTTATAGGACTTAGTCTCCTGAAGAGAGACCATGGAGTGAAAGGAGAGGTTGTTAATGACATCTCAGAGCATTGTCTCCCATAATTAAACTTTAGTATCATACTCTATTCTTGGAATTTAGACTTTCCTATGTATTTATGTATATATATAGTCTCATATATTATACAATAGCCTTATTAGTGTTACCATCAAAAGCTTTGAGTATTGCTATGAAGTCACCTTCTGTAAATAGCACTAAAGCATTATTACTTTTCCTACAGTCTCAAAATTTCATCACAATATTAGGATATTGAATTATTACGGAAATGTAGAATGTCAAATGGACTTTTTGTAACTACTGATCACCTGTTAATGACATTATGTTCGTTGTGTTTCTGATGGGATTGACAATTGTCTGAGTGGTATTGTGGAGTCAGTTTGCTAACTGGATGGTGAGAGTTCAAATAAAAGATGCAGGTTAGGATAGTAACAGGCAGAAGTAAGTAAGGCCAATAAATGGCCTTAGACCATGCTTCTCTGTAGCACCTGAGGAAGTAGTTTGTTTCTACAAAAGGTAGAGACGAAGCTTATCAGAACCTTTCAGACATTGCCTGTCTGTGTAGTACAGTACATACTCTAATGTCTTACAGGTGTGAATGGAGTGTGTTCTTAGGATGTATCTATGGACTTGGGTGTGGGTTTTTTGTTTTTTTTTTTTTTCCTGCTCCTAAGATAGAATGGGTAACTGTTCAAGAAGTACTACTTGAGATAAATTTTCAGAGTATTTCGGCCCTGCTGTAGTCAAGGTACACAACGTCCACTGCTCTTCCCTCATGTACCCAGCCAGTCATTCAATCAGAAAAAGCTATCAGATTGGTTAAGCAGGATTTCCCCTTGATGATTAGGGTTCCTCCCCTCCTCGTCCCTTTTCTTAGGAGCACCAAGGAGAATGCTTGTGAGGTCCAAGAGCAGCAAATGGGATGTTTAAGTAACTGTTAGCCGTTGTTAAATCTCTTCTGCTAAGCTTCTATTTACCTTGTGCAACACTTGGATGGAATGCGATCATTCTGTTTGAAAGTTTACAGCCACATTCAGGGAGATTATCCTTAAAAATCTAGATGAGTTTTTTGGGAAAACTTTCTCTTTTTTTAATTCAAAGAGTACTTCTGTGTGTAGTTTTCATGTGTATATATCCTAAACATCTTAAAACACAAAGCATCATTTTAACATTTATTACAACATGAGCAGAAAGATAACATTTGTATTGCTTTTTCTGGTGGTCTCGTGGTCATGTCTTCTATCAGGCAGAATTGATCTCTCAGCGTCTTTTCAGTTTAAATTATTGAGTTCCATTTTGCTGTATGGCAGTTTCTAGAACATTACTGTCTAATTTGTCTTGTAAATGTAAGTTCTTTAAGCAAAAGTGTAATAAGCTTTATGGTCTGCTCACTAGATATATGCAGAGTCTGTCGGTCTGAAGGAACTCCTGAGAAACCCCTCTATCATCCATGCGTGTGTACTGGCAGTATTAAATTTATTCATCAGGAATGGTAAGTTCTAAGTCTAATAAAAGACATTAACTTGTTTATAACAATGATATTTCCGAAGTATTCAGATAAAGTAATAGGTAAAGCCAGTTTTCAGAAGCAGCATATTAAGTGTTTTGGTGTTTCTTGCATGACAGGGTCATTATATTTCACAAAGAATTTAGTAATTGTGTATGAAGAGCAAAGAATTAATAATTGTATGTACTTAAGACTACAGTTCTGCTCGTATGTCAATTTTGTGGAAACAGTAAGCAGAAAGAAATCTGTTTAGGTTGTGACTTTTTTTTTCCGCTGCCCTCTGACAGATGTAAATGACAGTGAATATCTAACCTCATATTAAAAAAATCAGGATATTCTTGAGGTGTACACTTGATGAAGGAAACATTGTAGTGAAAACAGTAGTTCTGGTCAAAAAAATACCTTTTTTTTTTTTTTTAATCATTATTTCACAAATGCAAAAGCTATTGTATCTTAGGGGTGTTTGTGTATGTATCACAACTTAAAATATTTTTAAGGATTGATTTTGCAAGTCAGTGTTCATACAAGGATATGTGCTTTGAGGGATTAGCCTTCTCAATAACGTACACAAAGAATGTACTTTATCAGTTATGTCAGTGATGTATTTGAAGAGTCAGATTACCTTTTTTACTTTCTAAAACTTATGGACTAAATGAGTTTAATAAACATACTAATTTAGGTCTTGCTTATTACTACCAATATACTGCTTTATGCTGGAAAGCAGTGAGAGGATATATTTTCCTTAATGCAGGGAGATAAGGGAGAGATGTAATAACATGTATTAATATGACTGCTTTTTATTGCAGCTTAGTTCAGTGGCTTAAACATAGCAGAAAAGAATACTGTGAATTATGTAAGCACAGATTTGCTTTCACACCAAGTAAGTATGTTTTACTATCTATTTTTTTCAGCATTTCTTTTCTTTCATTTTCTTAGTATTTGTGATTACTTTTTCATTCAGCATGCTAAATTCAAGCAAAAATGCAGAAATTAAACCACACTGAATCATAACTGTTATGCATGTTATTGCAGACTGTGTGAAGTGAGTAATAGATAATACTGTACTTTCATAATTTTATGCAAGCCATAAAAGAAATATTATTTTATACATATTCTCATTGGCTCAGCCTCATTCCTTTCTTGTCAGCATTACAGCATATGTTGTATTTTCAGCTTCAGTGATAAACTTGAGTATTGAGAATTTTGAATGTTAAGGTGAATCACAGTGAAATTTACATTTGAAATTCAGTTTTCAATTCCCTTTGAACCATCTGCATCAACACCAGATGACTTCTGTCAGTTTCTAGTCAAACAATTTTGACAAATAATGCAAACAATAATAGCTGATAGTTCCAATTACATTTCAGTCAAGATATAGTAACTACCCAATATTCCGTTACCTTGGACCGAACTAATTAAGTCAGACAATTTATGATCGAGAATGACTGTATCTTTATATAGTTCCCAACAGGTTTGTTAATGATGCTTTCACCAGTCTTTGTAGAAATAAGTGAGGTCCTTTGACCAGGTAAAAGAATAAGCTAATTGTTTACCACTGTATTGACCATTGAACAGGTAAAGTGGTTCTTGTGCTACATATTGCATTAAACTTTAATATCAATTTATTCTTTAAAACTGCTGATCTTTTTATTATTGTTAACTGTAAAAGCTGTCCTGAGTTGAAAAAGATGATTGAGTATTCTAGGAGTTCAATACAATAAAAATCAAAGCTCCCCTTTAGAGTATCTGATCCCAGTTAAAAGAGTAGATCTCCCACCTTATTTCCCTCCTGCACACACCCTTTTTTTATTTTCCTAGATATGTATTGGTAGAGGCAGCTGAGCCTGAAGAGCCAGATGCTTTTGTTCATACATTCTTCATCCCAGAATTCCCACAAGATACCTTCCTTGTCCTGAACTCTAGAGTTGTTCATTTCTGCACAACAATTAAGCACATTAGACCATTGTTAAATTAATCAGCAGTGAAATGTGCAGTATTCATAGAATCATAGAATGGTAAGGTTGGAAGGGACCTCTGGAGGTCATCTAGTCCAACCCTCAGCATAGTCCCATACAGGGACGCAACCCATGACCTTGGCATTAGCATCACCACACTCTAACCAACTGAGCTAAACCTTATTAATTGTCTTAGCACTGTAAAAAGAATAGTGCATTTAATGTTGCTTCCAACAATGCTTTCAAGTTTTTATTTTAATACTACGGACACCTATATAGGAAATACAGCTGAGAGGTATACTCAGCTTGCAGGTTTTATTTGTTAAACTTTTTCAAAAAGGCATTACGTTATTGATTTAGAAGCTTTGCAAACTAAGAGTGGTCCTGGTTCTACTGCTCTCTAAAATGTAATTACATTCAAAATCATATTCTGCTGCTAGGTCCCCTGCAAAATTTAGTGTACAAGACAAGAAAAATACAGTCACTCAATTATAACAAGTAAGCCAGATTTACTGGTTGCTAAAAGTTTACATAGTCCAACCCCCTCTATTCAAGCAGGGTCACCTAGAGCATGTTAGACAGGGTTGCATCCAGGCAGGCCTTGAATATCTCCAGAGAAGGAGACTCCACAACCTCTCTGGGCAACCGGGTCCAGTGCTCTGTGACTATCACAGGGAAAAATTCCCCCACACGTTCAGGCGGAACTTCCTGTGGTTCAGTTTCTGCCCATTGCCTCCTGTCCTGTCACATGGGACAAATGACAAAAGTTTGTCCCCATCCCCTTGACACCCTCCCTTCAGGTTTCTTATACACATTGATGAGACCCCCCCTCAGTCTTCTCTTCTCCAGGATAAACAGGCCCAGCTCTCACAGCCGTTCCTCACAGGGCAGGTGCTCCAGCCCTCTGATCATCTTCGTAGCCCTACGCTGGACTCTCTCGAGTGGTTCCACGTCTCTCTTGTACTGGGGAGCCCAGAACTGGACGCAGTAGTCCAGATGAGGCCTCCCCAGGGCTGAGTAGAGGGGGAGGATCACCTCCCTCCACCTGCTGGCAACACTCTTCCTAATGCCCCCCGGGAGACCATTGGCCTTCCTGGCTACAAGGGCACATTGCTGGCTCATGGTCAACCTGTCATCCACCATCATTCCCAGGTCCTTCTCTGCAGAGCTGCTCTCCACAAGGTCAGCCCCCAGCTTGTACTGGTGCATGGGGTTATTTCTCCCTAGGTGCAGGACCGTGCACTTGCCCTTGTTGAACCTCAGGAGGTTCCTCTCTGTGCATCTCTCCAGCCTGTCCAGGTCTCTCTGAATGGCACCACAGCCCTCAGGTGTATCAGCCACTCCTCCTAGCTTGGCATCATCAGCAAACTTGCTGAGGAGGCACTCTTCCCTCTTCTGGGTCATAGATGAAGAAGTTGAACAGGGTGGGACCCAGTACTGAGACCTGGGGGACTCCACTAGCTACAAGCCTCCAGCTAGACTCTGTGCCACTGATGACAACCCTCTGAGCTCTGCCTTTCAGCCAGTTCTCAATCCACCTCACTGTCCCCTCCTGTAACCCACACTTGCTGAGCTTATGTAGGAGGATGTTATGGGAGACAGTGTCAGAAGCCTTGCAGAAGTCAAGCAGTGAAGACTGAAGCAA
Organism: Rhea pennata; assembly: GCF_028389875.1. Taxonomy (NCBI): domain Eukaryota; kingdom Metazoa; phylum Chordata; class Aves; order Rheiformes; family Rheidae; genus Rhea; species Rhea pennata. The sequence goes on from NC_084664.1 coordinate 76,909,632, forward strand.
AGAAGGCATTCAGTAATTCTGCCTTCTCTGTAGCCTTCATCATCAGGGCTCCCGCCACATCAGATAGTGGGTCCACATTTTCCCCAGTCTTCCTTTCACTACGGATGTATTTGAAGAAGCCCTTTCTATTGTCCTTGACATCCCTTGCCAGACTCAATTCTAGCTGACCTTAGCCTTCCTCACTGCATCTCTGCATACTCTGACTGCATTCCTATAATTCTCCCAAGTAGCCTGTCTGCTCTTCCACATTCTGTGTATTTTCTTCTTCTGTCTGAATTTGGCCAAGAGCTCCTTGCTCACCCATGCAGGTCTCCTGCCCCTTTTGCTGCACTTCTTACTCATAGGGATGCACCGCACTTGAGCTTGGAGGAAGTGATGTTTGAATGAATTGATGTTTGAATGAACTTGGATGAAGAAGGAATGAGAACAGAAATAGGATAGTTGTGTCATGACAGCTTTGGGGAAAAATAAAAACACTTACAGATTTAAGCCATCATAGTGCATAGAATTTGATACAGCATAGATCAAAAGAGTGTTGCTTTTCTAGTATCTGTTTCTCTCAGTGAAAAGTAAGGTGATGATGCATTATAGGTAGGGACCTGTGGGAGACCTCAAATTTGTAGTTACAGTATTAACTAGTAAAAAAAAAATGTACAACTGTTGCTCTACTTCCTTCTAGGGGGAAGATAAGCCATTCAAAAATGCTACTGGCCAGCAATATGAAAACAATCTATTTTGTTTATATATGTTTATATCTACATATTTATATATGTAGTTATATTTATAAATATTTGTTTTCTTTGTTTTTTATATTGATTCATAATGATCATATATCTAACTTTTCTGCAAATATTTGCATACTTCAGAAGTCATCCACTTATTACCTTGTGGCAGAACTGGTCTTAAACAGGAGAGATGACAAAATCTGTAACATACTTGATCCTGCAGGATCTGTTCTCATTTGGTGGGAGTAAGCCCTTAGGAGACAAGCAGTTCCTTAAACAGTTGCTTTGAGACCAGTTAAAAATTGTTGATGATTCTGTGTGAAGGTGGATTTGTACAGCTGTTGTACTGCAGATGTAGGACAGGAAACACTAGCAAGAGAACTTCATAATTAAGAAGCCTAGTTTTGCCTCTATGATTTTTTTTTCTATTGTGCAGCTAGCATTTACAACTAGAGGGGCTGTAACTGCTTCTGTTGGTGGTTCACTTTTTTTTCATTCAAAATAAAGCTTCTTTTAGTAAGCACAGCTCATATTTCCTTACAAGGGAAATTTGTGTGTGCCTAGTTTTGGATTAAATTTTAGTATTTGTAAAATATTATGAAGGAGAGGCTAAAATGAAAGTATGTGTTTGTTTTATTTCTTGTTAAGTTTTGTTTCTTGTTGAGTTTTGCAGAAATTACTATATTCAAGTTCAGCTGATTGTTTCTGTTTGTCAAAATATGACTGTGTCATGTTTGCATTAAAAAGCCTCTGAAGAGGTAGTGGGAATGATGAATACTTCCTGAAATAAACTGGAAGATATGACTGTGATGAGCTAGAGCATTGAGAACTTTTCTTTTCTCTCTCTCTCTCTCTCTCTCTTTTTTTTTTTTTTTTTGTTGTTTTTTTTTTTTGTTAACATGCTTTCCTGTTTTGGTACAGAGGAGTTCTCTGTCAGTTGAAATTTATTGGCAAACTCTTTCCCTAGTAGAGAGATTACTTATTCAGTGGAAATGTATTGAATAATACAGGAAATAGACATCTCAGATTTTTAGGAAAGATTATTGGGATGGAAATTAAGTGATGAGAAGTACAAGAAAGGGAGTAAGCAGAATATGTACTGGGGAAGGGTCAAAATCTCAAGGCCCCATACTGGTAGTGGGAAAGGAGATAAAAAGGAGTGTGGATAGACAGAACAGTGGTAGCTGGCAGACAGAACTGGGAGGATTAGTTACGGAAACCACTGTATTTGGTACTCCAGTGTATTTGCAGATCAGAGGTTCTTGTCATGCTAGGAATTTTGGCATTTTTATCCAGTCTCATGCTGTAGGACACAGAAGAACTTATTGTCATGGTTCTTTATTCCTTTTGAGTTATTGGGCTATGGTACAGTATCCTTCTGCTTAAGACTGCTGTGTTTTATTTTGTTTCTCCTGCATGCTCTATGAATTAGGATATAGAATAGACCTCAAATCCAACTAAAATGTAACTGCCCTAACCATGATTTACAAAACTGATACAAATTCGAATGTGATGGAGGAGCTGGTAGTAGAAGGATGTAAATAAAAGGAGGCCTCTTCTCTGGGTTCATTAGATGGGCGTGATTGGGAGAGATCAAATGGTATACAATGCTGGGCTGTTCATTGCAGCCCTTTGTCTGTATGTCTCAAGGGGCAGGGAAGTGAGAATGAGGTAGAAACAGTGGTAGAAGCTTTATATGTTCTGAGGTGTGTCAAAGTAGAGAAATGCAGCAGTTTATCATCACCACCACCACACATGTATTGAAAGCTCCTGGAATCATGAAGAATCGCAAAACAGTTAAGATTTAGGGGATGTAGCTTAACTTCTTTGAGTAGTAGCTACATCGTGCATCCATATTAATGTGTAGTAACTAATTAAATATAATGCAATCGTTAGAAATAGATATCTTCTAATTGTTCAGTGAAAACATTTTGTAATCAATGTCTATTATCAGAGTAATATGGTTCCATATTTTAGTAGCATTTGGGAAGGACAGGTTGCATGTAGAGGTTTCAGTGGAATAATATGGAAAAAAGGGAAACCAAACTCAAAGCTTAATCAGCTATCATGTAGCTTTTTTCCCTCGTCTGATAATAGCAGTGAATGCATAAGAAGGAACTTTGTCACTGGCTTTCAAGTAGGGAGGGTTTTCTGTAAAATGTGTGGTGTGAAAAAATTAAGAGAATCTATTCTGAATATGTATGTATGCATTGAGAGATTTGCTTTATGTTCTGTAATAGGCATGAACTTAGAAATCTTGTGTGATATGAAATAGAAATGTCATTTTGAAGAAAAAGTATTTCTGTGTAAATTTTAACCTCTGTAGATACTTAATTCATACCTTTCAGTCCTCCTATCTGTTTGATGATTTCAATTTGCTGAATTATGTGCTTCTGGATAGCAAGTGACATCTTATGTTGCTTAGCACAAACACATCGATGGTATGCAAAGTCGAACTCTTATTGCTTGTGCTCTTTCCTCAAACTAGGTTTATATAGCAAGGCTACCTTTTAGGTAGTTCTGAATAACAGTGTTCCTGGATTTAGGATCTGCATTCTCTTGCAGACTTCAGCTTATTTTGAGATAACCAGACTTTACTATTGGTATAATAAAGCTACTAAAAAACTCCTTAAATCAATGTGAAGTTATTTTTCATGTAACACTCAGTATGCAATATAAGAAATGTGTAATGGTTTTACTATTTGGAGTGATCTGCTGGGAAGCTATAGAACATGTTCTTATAGGAAGCTTTTGTCAAATATAAATATTTTGCAGTTGGCAGGACTTCTACATAAATGTTCTTTGAAAGGGCATGCATAAGAATTGTTTCATAAATGTCTTTTCTACACAGTTTATTCTCCAGATATGCCTTCACGGCTTCCAATCCAAGACATCTTTGCTGGACTGGTTACGAGTATTGGCACAGCAATACGATACTGGTTTCACTATACACTTGTGGCCTTTGCATGGTTGGGAGTCGTACCTCTTACAGCATGTAAGTATTAATTTTCTGTGTTGTAATGCTCTTATACACAGGAAAATGTTTTGCGTAATATGGCAATATTTCATACAAGCATTGTTGGTTTGTTTAAGAAAAATCACATATTTCACTTTTTAATGTTTTTCAGACATTTCTAGCTATTGTTACTTTCTTACATAACCAGTTTGAATTGTAAGCCAGTACTACAATGGAGGAAGAGGTTAAGAGAGCACAAAGTGCATAAAAGGGCTTTCAAACTTCTTGTTATAAAATTACTACTTTCAACTATGTTCTTCAAAGTCTTTATGAATTTTTTTATTTGATATTACTTATTTATTTTAGCTAGAAGAATTGCAGTCCTGTTTTTCTTAACTATGTAGGAAGTGAAAGTACTAAAACTAAAATCTCTTATAGTCATCCAGTCATGCAGTAAAACTTAAAGCCAAACAAAGGCCTGTAAGTAGTGAAGGAAATTAAGTTTCTGTGACATTTTGGGTTTAACTGCAATAATATTTAGAAAACCAAAGCTTTAGCATATCATTTGACAATCTTTCCATGTATAAGAATCACAGCTTGACAATATTCTATATCAGTTATAGTATACCTCAGACAATATTTAAAAAGATGCAAAGGAATGTTGTTGTAGCAGGGGTTGTTTCAGGAATCACCAATGTTCTTACAGAGTGAAAACTTGTACTTTTGCAGCTATCTTACAGTTGTTCAACAGTTTAATAAAGTGCTACTTTTATTTGAGTGTTGGCTGTTTAAAATTATTCAGTGGGACTTACAATAGGGAAGATCTTTATGTAATGAAGTTATGACGCTTTAACTCAAACGTTCCACTTTTTCTTAGCTGATCGGGGGAAAATGTTAAAAAGTATCTTTGGAGCTTTATGTGACCTAGAAGGAGCGTTGTAAATCTCTTAGTTAATCAGCTTTTTTTGTGTGTTAGGGGGGAATGATAATTTCAGTCTGCTTTTCAGGAATAACTGTCATGTCTACACACTTTAAAGGACAGTAACATTTGCTTTTGAAGGAAGTATACTGAAGTATTTTGCTTCATGTTAAGCTATCTAAGATTTAGTATAAATTGTGTTCTTAAAGAAAATGAAAAAAAAAGCTTTGCTTCTGCTATGTTGAAAATTCAAGTACAAATTTGGGGCTAGTGAAAAAGCTTGAAAATGAAACCAACTACAACAAAATAAGGGTCTCTGTATAATCTTGTGGTCTAATATTACGCACTTATGCCATAGTTTCACAGTATATTTAGGTTAAATTAGCTCTGCACCTGAAATAAGCAGAAAGGAAATGAACTGGTGAGAAAGGAATAAAGATCATAAAGGCATAAGCCTCCTTTAACTGTTTGACCTGGAGTTTTTGTTCATTCTGTAAGCAGAGTATAGGAAAAGAGCATGCATATAAACTGCTGTAGTATCCAGACTGAAATTCACTTTTGAAATACAAAAGGAAAGAACTATTGATTCCATAAGCTAAAAATACAGAGAAGATGAGAAGCAAAAACAGATACAGTGCTCAATCAAGAAAATGACTGGAAGTGCATCTTTAAACATAGAAAAACACCCCTTGAACAAAAGAGCAGGAAACCAGTAAATGCATCTCCCTACACAGTTTCTCAATATGTTCAGTGCTTTCAGTTGTAGCTGGTGCTGTGTTAGTTTGAGTCTAGCCCAGTACTGACACCAGCTATAAAGAAGTGATCCCATTTCTGCAGCCTGTCCTTCCTATAGGACATGTTCCAGAAAAAAAGAACTTTTCTGGACTTGGAGTAAACAGGATTTATAGACTGTCCTGGATTAAAACTAACCATTATTTAAAAATTTTTAATTGACTAATTTTAACCTGGTTGTTACTCCTGTCTTTGTTTTATCTGTGTTACAAATGTCAGTCATTTTGAATGTTACAGCAGTGTAAAAAAAAAAAAGTTTTTATCTAAATGTTATTTAATGAAATGAATTACAGCAAGCCAAAAGTTTTCAGGAGACTGTGTCATTTTTTGATTCTTATAATCTGACCTGTTGTTCTCCCATTGCCTCTTGACCTTTTTTCCCCCCATTTTCTCTTGCATATTTTTCTTCCTCCTGCTATCCTATCCTGCTCATCTCTTCCCTCTTACAGATTTTTACTTTAGAGAGTTTTATTTCTGAGAATGGAGTTCTCTTCCTTGGGTTTTTCGATGAGTCTTGATCTTTTATCTTTGTCTTTCAAACTGTGAATATTGTGAACTTTCTTAAAAGACCAGCTCTCCAAAAATGCTGAAATGTTGCTAAAAGTCACTGAATACAACTTATCTACATAAGACTTCTGAAAATGTCGTTTTTAGTTTTAATACTCCTTTATTAAGCAGACATAGCTGAATTATGACTGATTTTTATGAGTGACTAGGATTTTTTACTTAATTTCTATTCATGTTACATTGTACATGTAGCCCTCTTTATGATTACTTTAAGAATTAAAGGGTATAGTGGAAGGAATCATTTTATTTGTGTGTTATGTTATCCAGCATGACAGAACTATTCAATCCAACAAACCCTGAAATATCCCTTAATTTCTTTTTAAAATCGTTTATCCGTCATCAGGATCTGTTTCAAGAATGTAGATTGATATAAATCTGTTGTCTTACCTTAAATACTATAATCTTTTTCTACCTTCATGTATTTCTGTCATCTGGTTCATACTTTTTTGTGAAGCTACTCACACACAATTAATATCTTTCTTGTTATTTTCTATCTTGAAAAAAGAGATGCATAATAAATAACTTGGCTAGCATCCCAAAGGAGGTGCATAGTAGAGCAAAGAATCAGGTGCTCCAGATTAACATGCTAGTCACGCAGTTATCCTGTTCTTGGGCAAATATATGATGATAAATAAACTCTGCATTCTTTTTGGTAACTACACTTTATTGCATACCCATCTTAAATGATAGAATAAAAGGAATTTCTGTCTGTGCGTGTTTTCAGCGTAATCCTAGCAGACTCTGATGTGCTGTTACTATTCTGTTAGCACAAAGAATATTTAGATTGATGGATGAAAAAAGTTAGTCAAATGATATTCTATGATCTGTTAATCCAAAATACTTACATTCTGTGTGGTGAATGTATTTAGTTGCCTGGTTCCCAGAATGAAATGCCCAAGGTACCTGAACAGTACTTGAGGTACAAATGAGGTATGTGCGCCCAGAAAAGTGAATGCTTCCACTAAGGCAATAGGAAATGCTGAGGTAGGTTGTCTGAAGAACCTCCCTTGTCAAATCTAAGAAGTTATGATTAATGTGAGACCAGTAGTCACATAACATTCATAAATACAGTATGGTATATGAATGTTTTTTCTAGAGTTGCCAGTCTTCTAAAAATACTGCATCTAAAGGAGGTGGTTGTATACATGTTTCATAGTTTTGTAGTGATCAGAATTGTGGAGATTTATAATAGAAATACTAAAATTGGTATGAGTGCAGTAGGAGTGGAAATGTGTGTGTGAGCCCCAGAAGAAACGGCAGAAAAAGGATTAAATGTATGTGCTAATAGGACATACTTCTATAGCATATATGCTTTTATAGATGCTATAGAAGAGCATCTGTATGTAGTTTCATTCAGATGAAGAGGGGAAACAAACTGACTTAAAGATAAGGTGTCATAAGATGAAGAACAGAATTGGAGACGTAAAGTATGCAGATATGGAAGACAAAAACTGGAATTTACAGATTTTATTTAAGAGGAGTGAAATAAAATAAGGCAAAAGATCCCAAACACCATCTACTCATGAAGGTTAAATAAGAAAGTTTAAAATCAGCAGCAGCAGTCACAAGAACCCAAGAGACATGATGAGGATATGATAGTTGATGTCCTTTGCCCTAAGTGTTGCACACAAGTGACCCTTTCCAGACCACTTGGGTACACCTGTCTTGGTGCATGTAAGTATGTGAATGAGTGAAATCTGTGAGAATTTTAGCTTATTTACAGATTAGTTTGTTTAAAGGTGGTGTATAATAAGATCTTCCTTTTCCATAAAATCTCAAAGTGAGTTTTGTTACTCTGGTTTCCTACAGCATAGTGTAATCAGGAATTTTTCAGACTTACGTTCTTTGATGTCTTCAGGCTAACAGAGTTCACAGCTACGTCTTGCACTTTTGAAGTTCTCCCACCGTGTAGCTGGACAGTAGACAGAGGCAAGCTATTGAAACTCACTTTGCAGCAGAAGATCAGTATCATCTTGCTGAATTTTATTTAGTGGCTGTTAAATACAAAATGTATAAACAGTACTGACTACAATGAAGCTGTCCATTCTTATTTGTTTGGCTACAGTGATTTTTTTTTTTTTTTCCTTAAGCTCTAACTTGCTTTGGACTTTTGAATTGTGTGTTGTCACCTGTTTTGAATTATTCTGGGGAGGTGAGTGTTGCCTTCCTCAATGCTCTGTTACCTTTTGTATAAAGGTGAGCATAAACGCTAGCTAGGTTGTGGTGGTGTTTTTTTATAAAAGGGGCAATTGTCAGGAGATAAATTGTATAGAAAATACACTTCTGTGATTGAACTTTTTTAGTGGATTGATGTAGAAACAAACTGTCTGTGAGGTCTAAACAAATTTAACTGAACTATTTAATCTTGGTTGCACAAATGATAGTATGCAGGTTTATACTTGTGTGCCTGTGCATGCCTAAAGGATGAGATGAGAATCTTAAAGAATTGCATTTCTGGTTTTAGGTGCCTTAATTCTTCTTACATCCTGTTTGGAGAATCTGCGTCATTGTCCTGTGGCTCTGACTGTAATTTTCTAAAGTAGGCTGTATGGTCTGGTAGCCTACTTTTTTAAAAGATCATGACTGAAGAATGATAGTAAAACTAGCATTAATAAACATCAGATATTAATCTATAAAATGATAGTGCACAACACAAAATGGTTATGCCCTTGCTATAGGATATTATGATACCAGAAGTTTATACATGTTGAAAATACGATTGAACAAATCAATGGGAGAAAAATCCGTGAAGGAGTCAGTATCGCAAAGATACTGTGGCACAGGAACTGTGAGCTGTTCTTGCTGGAGCACATGAATCTACTGCAGATGTATTGCTACAAGTATTTTTAACCTGTTCCTGTATCTTCCCTTAGGCATCCATTGCTGGCTGGTGCTGGAGATAGGATACTGGGCTAAATGAATCTTGAGTCTGATCTAATATGGCAGTTCTTATACTTTCAATGTATACTTTATCAAGTACACTCAGCTAAAATAGTTTTGTTCAACGTGCTGTTTGTGTTCTAAGTTCTGGTGCAGTAGAAGTAGTTAAAGGTTTAATGTAGACTCATACTTTGTTTGGATTAAAGTATTGGCCTTTCACAGCAAATACAATATTGAGGTGTCTTTATGAGTAACTTAAAATTGCAATGCCTTTAGTTGCCTGTTTCCATGATACAGGATTTTGTGAACGTTTCCTCTTGGCTCACTTGAAGTTAAGACTTTTTTTTTCCCCTTGTGATAATTATTTAAGAAACAAGGCAAAAAGAGAGTACCTATGACCCTTTCCAAATGAAGCTTTTGTCAAAAAAGGATTTTTACCACGTTTCTGTTTCTTTATGCAGGCCGTATCTACAAGTGCTTGTTTACTGGCTCTGTGAGCTCACTACTGACACTGCCGTTAGATATGCTGTCAACGTAAGTACCTGACTAGCTTGATACAAATTACTTCTGTAGTCAGATAACTATGAAAACAATAGCTTTGGAAGTTAGCATCTCCTTCTTCTGATTACGCTTTTTGTTTTCCACGATCTTACTACTGCTGCCCATTTTTCTCTGCATGGCAGGAAGCATGACAATCTGTTTTACAGTACAAGTCATTTCACTTTGAAGTTCTGTTACTGAGGATCCTTGGAGATAACTGAATTTATAAAGTGGGCCATGTTTAATAGTTTCTTATGAAAGATTTGTATTTGATGTCAAGAAATTTTATGTGGTAAAATTTCCATTATTCATTTTAAAATCCTTTAAACTGGTCTAAAGTCTTGTCAAACTTTCTGTACCTGATGTCTCATAGTAGAATATTAATATATATTAGTATGTTAATGTGACACTTTGTTACTTTTTTTATTTTTAATTTGATTTTATCCATGCTGAGCCTCTTTAGTGATGAGGGGTTTTTATTTGATTGCCTTCTGTTTCATATTTGTATTTTAATGCTACGGCTGCCGTATGCAGTTGGATATTGTCCATCTTAGTCTTTTAATCGGTATCTTTTATAGAATTAGTAAATACTAACACAATAGTGTTTCAGGCTGGTTTTTATTTTTTCTTCCTTGGGCCTGAGGGATTGAGATTAAATTTGATTAGAATAAGTCATGCATTTTTAACGAATGTCCTATACTTTCTTTGAGGTACCCTGTTTGGGGCTTTTTTTTTTTTTTTTTTAAGACAGGTTATGTTACATTTCCTTAATTTTTATTAATAGAGAGAGATACTCACTGGAAGGTATTAACTGTATTTTTCCTGTGATCTCACGGTAAACATATATTGGAATTCTTGAGTTTTCTGAGAAAAATCCAAAATTTTACAACTGAATTTAAAGCACCTCATCACATGTCTTCTGCTAACTACTAAATTACAATCTGTACTTGGAAAGTAAATAAAGGACTTCAATATGTGTATAATTTGAATGGCACAGGAAGCTTTGCTTTGACATACCTTTCTTTGACAGTCTGTTTCAACAGCCCCTGTGTCAGTCTTTCCCTTGGGCTTTGTTCTTGTCCTTGTAGTATTCACTGTGCTGTGCAAGCACAAGAGTATATATGGCTGCATGGGGAGCTGGACAGAAAGTACTTGGGGTAGCAGGATAGTTCTTATTTTAAAAGCTTATTCTAGCTAGTTCTCTGAACAAATTCACTGTGCAGTCATGCAGCACAGGTCATGGCTTAGTACAATGAGTGGGAACAAGTGGGAAGGGGAGCTGGAATAAGGACAGGGGTTACTGAACTTTTTTGCTACTGCTTTAAAATTACTTATGACTTGTTAGATTAGGGGTTTTTAAAGTATAGAGTGGAATAGGTAATATCTGAGTTAAAAGGCCAGAAGGTAGAGCAATCAGAGTCAAACCTTGCAGTTTCATTTGCTTAGGGTAGCTGAGCAGATAAAATAGTGAGGTACGTATTATTGCTGTTTTCTGACTGGTACCTTTCTCAGATGCCATAAAATAAATAAATAAAAAATCTATCAGCTTGTCACCGTTTCAGTTTTCATCATTTGGTATGTTTTACATTTTCCTCTTTGCTTTGTAGGTTATTTCCCAAAAGCCTCTTCATTAAATCTTGGAAGAGTTTGTTTTTTACACTGTCACTTTGTGTGTCACATATTTTAATGTTTTGCCTTCATCTTTAATTTTTCAAAGTAATGTCAATTTGTGTGACAAAAGATGGTTGAGTCATTGTAAGTGGATGGTACTTGAAAGAGAAGTTAATGCTTTAAAATAGATCTTATACTGAAGCAAATCTGAATTAGATTCCCAGAAGAACCAAATTTGTTCAGCCAGTTTCATTTACTTTAGTGGTTATCATGTTACTTTTCCTATTCTTGAAGTTTGTTTTTCCTGAACTAATCTTGAAGCTTTTCTTAGTGAGTCAGATCCTGTTTTTGCAGAAATATTTCTGTTTTAATAGTGATGATTTCACAAATCATACCAGAAGGGAATAATAAAGCCTTTTTCAAACGAGTGTTTATCTTGGCACTTAGCTCTATTAATTAACATTAACATCGTATGCTTGCATTTACAGCTTTTCTGCAAGAAATCTACTTTGAAGAGATTTTTAAAAACTAAATAAAAATTACATACAAATACTTCATTTATGCAGCTAGATAAACTTAGCATTTCACACAAATGCCATTTTACTTGTTGATTATGGACAAGGAAGGGCCGTTCATTGTAATTAACTGACTGAGTTTAGTTTGAATAAGCAAAAGATACTTGTCACTGATGGTTTTTTTTCTCCTTTTTAACAGGGAGAACTTACTGGCTGACTGTTTGCAGGGTTGTTTTGTTGTGACATGCACTCTGTGTGCTTTTATCAGCCTTGTTTGGTTACGTGAGCAGATTGTCCATGGTGGAGCACCACAGTGGTTAGAACAAAATCAGCAACAGCCACTAAATGGAGTTGGTCAACAAAATGAGGTAAAACTTAACTGCTCAGTCATTGAAAATAAATTTAAAAGCTGTGCGTGTGAACAAATACATTACCAGACTCAATATCATTTATTTCAGAGTATCTTTATTTGTGTGTTAACATTTGTTGAATGTAATTTCTATAGTACTAAACAGTGATGTTACTGTTTTTATAAAATATTATTGAAGTTCTGTAAAAAGAAATGTTAATGGATTTGTTTAGAATAATTTATTTCAAATAACTTAATTTGTATAGATTCTTATGACTGTTACAGACTTGTTTCTCTGTGCTTTTTGAGGAGAACTTTTATGTATAAACAATTGTCAACTGTGGTAAATGAAGATACACGGCAGTTATTTTGCCATTTTCATAAATATTTCAGTAGTTTGTGAAGTAACATTTCAGTGCTCTATAAGCAGTTGGAGGTTCTGTGGAACATCTGAAAATGGAATAGTGCTCATTGGCTATGTTACAGTACAAAATCATAAAAAATACACACCATTCTGAGTAATAGTCTACATCAATGTTTGTAATAGCTGCAAAAGTTCTAGTACATTCCATTTATGATTTAAGACAGAGTTTGAATCATCTCTGTTACAGTATATTTTGAAATATTGTAAATTTTAAATGCTGTAAGCTTTCTCCCTCACCACCCTTTCCCACACTGTTAGTGCTTACAAGAGGCACTCAGGCAGGAGAAGAGATGATAAAAGCAATGTATCCATAGAGGTAAAATTTTATTTTCCTTTGTGATAAATGTCAACTTTTTAAAGACAGAAATACAAATTCTCAGCTTGAGGAGTTACTTGGGTTGTCTGTGTGTTGTTATCTTTCTAATACAGTACCAGTTTTCATCAGGATTGAGAGTACTCCCCTCTATTGAGCACTGGTGAGACAGCATCTGGAGTGCGGTTTCCCTTTTTGACTCCCCTTTATAAGAGAGATACAGACATACTGGAGCAAGTCCTGCAAAGGGCCACAGAAATGATTAAGGGATTGTAACTTCTGATATGTTAGGAGAGACTGAGAGAGCTGGGATTGTTTAGCCTGGAGAAGAGGAGGCTCAAGGGGGTTCTTATTAGTGTGCATAACTACTTGAAGGGAGAGTGTAAAGAAGATGGAGCCAGACTCTTCTCAGTGGTAGTGAGCGACAGAACAAGAGACAGTGGACATAAATTAATGTATAGAAGTTTCACTTAAACATAACAAAAGGTTTTTTACTGTAAGGCTGATTGAACACTAGAACAGGTTGCCCAGAGAGGTTTTGGAGTCTTCATCATTGGATATATTCAAAACTTGACAGAACATGGCCCTGAACAAGCTGCTCCAGTTGACCGTGCTGGGGGAGGTGTTTGTTCAGTTTTAGACTACACAATCGCTAGAGGTCATTTCCAACCACAACTGTTCTATGAAGAAGTCTGGCTGTTTCTGCAGCTCTTTAAAGAGCTAGGTTTATTCTTGCCAAATTTAATGCTTATCTAAAAAAAACTACTAGTATGTGTTCTTTCTGGACACAGGTCAAACTACAGCAAGAATATAATCAATTTAACTGAATACTAAATACTGTTTCTGCAGGCTCAGGCTGTTGCAAATGGAGGTGTTGAAAATGCTGTGCTTGATCAACCAGCTAACCCAGCTGCTGAGAATGTAGTTGTAGGTGAGAACCCTGACATTCAAGAAGAACAGGTAGATGAAGAGGAAGAAGATAACGAAGATGAAGAAGATGCTGTAGTAGAAGATGCAGCAGATGCAAACAATGGAGCACAAGGTAACAGGTGACTCAAAACAGTAATGTTCTTCTAATTTTTTTTTTGAATATACATGAAACCATTGTTCAAAATAGTTGTCATAATTCAAGGAAAGTGTTTGAGTAGGCTTCTACCACAGCTTACTTACCAGCTTTGATTTTGCAAAGCTTAAATATTTGTTTCAAGTTCGGAAGCATTTACTTGCTGAAAATTATCAGCAGTCACGAGTTGAATGTTATGCACTTAGTCTTTTTACTTAAAACATGGTATGGAGAGTTTACATCTTGGGTGAGTCTGACAGCTGTAAACATGGTCATTGTCTCTTCAGATGACATGAATTGGAACGCTTTGGAATGGGATCGTGCAGCAGAAGAGCTTACTTGGGAGCGAGTAAGAAAATCATTTTCTTGAATTATTTGAGTTTTTTCTGAGGCTTGTACTTGATTTCTAGTATTAATTTATTGAAATCCATGTGGGATAGATTCTGATACTGTTGTATAGTATGAAAACTGGAAGTGAGAGTCTTCACTTGACTTAAAGTAATTAAAATATTACTGTGTTACTTGTGGACTATAAAAAAGGCATTTCTTACTAGAAATGCAGTAACAGCTTAAGCATCTTTTAGTAGAGATCTTTCTGATGACTTCAACTTGACCAAGTTAAGAAGTGAATTGCAACTTGCACTGAGGATGCAAGGCCAGATCAGGAGCATATAGGTGTTGAGTGATATATAGAAAAAGTAAGTATTAAACTATCTGTGGAAGCATTCATCAAGCTAAACAAAAGAGAACCAGAAATTCTTGCTGAGTATTTTATTTACATATTTACAAAAGACAGGGCAAGTGTACTTTTTTTAAAAAGGATGGAAGATTGCAGTGTAACATTTCTTCTATTTTTGGATATTCTATTAATGGATTAGAAATTCCATGATTATAACTTGAGACGTGTGTCCGCTGTAGTCATAGCAGATTGTATAGAGACTAGAGAGCTACTTTTTAACCTGTGAAGTGGAATACAGGAAGCAGTGAATATATGATTAGTTCAAAACTCAGTGCATGCTGCAAAATCTACCTGGAAGTAGATGCAGCAGCTTCATATGATTTATCATTACCACTAGTGCCCAAGCTGGATAGTTACAAATCTAGTTTTCTATTCCTAGGCTATGATGCAGTCATAGCCTTGACTGTAATGTGGAGATACGGTTTTCATGAGGACACAGTCGTGATCTTTCTTTCATATCTGATACTGTGTATTTAGTTTGTTTGGAAGGTTTGTTTGGTAGTGAAAAAGGACACACACAATTTCAAGTTTCTGTACCCAAATTGTTTATCTCAAGAGAAAAGTATTACATTTCTGGAACAATTTAAGTGCTGCAAAATGTTGAAGTATTCTTAATTTAAAATGTTCTGATGCCTATCCATGAATATAGAAGTCAACTCCAGTAGACTTGCATAACCATTTCTGATCCTATGCTGGCATAGACAACAGACATATAATTGGCATTTAGTATTGAAAGTGGCTCTTCAGTTATGCCATCTTGTGAAAATAACATGCAAACTTTCTAAATTTTCAGATACACTTGCTTCTTATTTTAATTGGTGAAATATGTTCAGTTTTAATATCTTGGAACTTCAGCACAAAACTCTAGTGAAAAATAGCCTTGAATCTGGTATTTTATAGCATTAATCATGGATTATAAGTAACTGGATTATCATAATGGAAAATCCTTGAAGTGAGCAGGAGTTTTTGGACTAGATACTCTGGTTTTGATTGTTTGGTGTACACTTTCCATAACAGCTGTTAGTGGTGAAGGATTTGTTTCCTGTCTTCCCCAGCTGTAAATCAATTTCTGTTCTAAACTTAAAACTATACAGTATAGCAAATTTAGAAAGTTTTCAGTTGCCTTTATTCATTGAAGTTAAAATTTTTAACCTTCCGTTTTTCTCAGCAAAACATAAAGTGATATTTTGCAATTAGCAAAATACAGAATTGTTTTATTAGTGTTTGAAAATAGCAGTTTAGTCAGTAAAAACTCCAGAGAACATAAAGATCTGTTGATTGGATTCTTCAAGTCCTTGAGAGAAATAGCTTATAAATTAATTGCTTACACATTCGGTTTGCTGCATTTGAATACATGTGTATTAAGATATTCTATATGTATACCATTGCCTTTGATTAACTGAGTTGGTTGTGTTTGAGTACTTAGTTCCTACCTTTATCTTTTAAAAATTATGTCGGAAGTCTGTTGGTCAATTAATAGAAAAGTACATGACTCTATTAGACATTAAAAATCTGGAGTAGAAAAACTGTGAGGTTTACTTTATATATGTTACTTTTTTCTGATGAATGAATAAACTTAAATTTCTTTTCCCCCTAGATGCTTGGACTCGATGGCTCTCTGGTTTTTTTAGTAAGTGAAATTCTGCTTTTTAAGAATTTCTATAGCAGACTTATTTTTAAGAAATTTTTAATTTAAATTTTTCTATTTGAAGTTCTGATTTTAATATGATATATATTATTTAAAGAGATTTTCATTGTCAAATGCAGTGTCACATTCAAGTAAGTTTCCTTAATTTTAGGAGTTTCAAGTAGTACAGTATAGTACTTCCTAGAATTTTTTCCCCTCTTGCATATTCTTTCAATTAGTACAAGTATTAATCTTTTTGAAAGTCTACACAGTAGTGGGTCTGTGTAGTAGAGCACATATCTCTTAAACTGATTTCAGAATCTTTTTGATTAAGATATTTTAGCAAAGCTCTTCTAAAAAGTCCACTGACTTTAACTCTTGCCCATGACTGAATCCATGTTGATTATCTCCCTGACAAACTCCTGTATACCATGCATATCATACAGTGGGCCTTAGGTGCAGGCAGGTATTTGAAAGATTCTGTCTGCTGCCAATTGTACCTGGTTGTTGGAGATCTCTAGCCCTGACTTCAGGGGAAGGGTAGAACAAGCATAAAAAGCTGACGACAGTGAAACTTTAACCCATCACAGCTACGTTTGTCAGGTATCATCTGTCAGGTCTCTTACTTTAAAAATAGAAGTGTGCTCTCTTGCAGCTATAAAATTTTGACTTTATTTTGTTTGTGAAAGAGCTGGTCTATTAAATATTAATGTGTTTATTAGCTGCCAGAGTGGTTAAATGTCTCATGTTTGAAATAATGTTTCATATTTTCCTTAACATCTCATATTTAAATTAAAATAGCATAGTCTGTCATTAGTAGCTGACATTGCTATTCGTCTGAAAGAAATTAAAATTCCAGTGTATTTGTGGATGGGTTCGTCAGCTTAGCTAAAAGAAATATAAAATGTCAGTTTTAACAGATTTCTTGTTATGAAGTCTAATTTTTAAAAGTTCAGAAAAATATTTCTCATTTATAGAACAAGTATCCACAAACATTTAAAATAATTACATGAAATGTAGAACTGTGTTTTCTTAAAAATAGAAATTTGTTTTTACGAAATAAAAATAATAAAGCAAATTTACATGCTCTTACCCAGTGGAATAGCCATGAATGCAAACAGATGCTCTTATAATATCTCCTGCATGTTTTGGTTTGAAATATGCAAGTTTTATAGCTCTGATATTAGATATGCAAGTTCTGGGAATAATGTGCAATTGAAATTAGATACTGAAGTAAAGTCATTTTACTTAAGTGATTGATATTTATGTACTGCTTCCTTGTCTTCTTCCTCTCTCCCTCCCCCATACCCCTTGCAGGAACATGTCTTTTGGGTGGTATCTTTAAATACATTATTCATACTTGTGTTTGGTAAGTATGATTTGCTTTTAGTTATAAAAATGCATTTCTCTGAGAAGGGAAAATACAGGTTAATGTTAAGTCTCTTCTTTTTTTCTCTCAGGATAAATGAAATTCTGACTTTTAAAAATAGAACCACAAACAAACTGTGACTATGAATTATTACTTCTGACTTCATCATTTTAATTCCTTTAAGTGACTGATACTGCATCCAAAATACATAATTTAAGGAAAAATACTCATGATAATGGTGATCATAGTGTAAAAAAAGGAAGTATAGTAATATGATATCAGCCAGATCACAGGAAATATCCTTTAACATTTTTCTAAAAGTATTAAAACTTCTGGAATTTATGAACAATTGTAGTACTTTTAGATGTGATTGGGCTAGTTTCTGTCCTTACAGTTTTATCTAAAAATAGTTAAATCGCTTCTGCCATCAAAAATCCACTTTGGGAACTACTGATTTTTTTTTCTACTTGCAGTATGTTAGATAAACTTGCGTTTCCACTCTGACTCCAGAAATGGGGGTAACAGATTATATATGTGTTTTTGTTGTTGTTGTTTTGGATTTTTTTCCAAGATTCTCTTGAGAGGCAGTAGTTAGAGCATTAGACTGTGGTTCAGCTTCAATTCTGTTTTTACCACAGACCTGTTAAGTGACACTGTCCAAAAACATTTATTCCCTATGCCTTTGATTTTATTGGTTTCATTACTGATGGAAGCTTTTGGACTGCAGTGCTCAAGCTTGTTATTGCTGCTTATTTGACACAAATATGGGCAGAAGTAGTATTGCAAGATGCTTCAGAGAAGATGAACCTCTCTTGAAGAGATACTGGAGACAAAATTTCATTAGTTTTAGAACATTAAAAACTGAAACCATACTTTAGATAGGGACCTTTGCCTGGCAAAATAATACTCACAGTACCAAGCCAGTGATGTGAGTGTTTAGTTGCTGAAACAAATCAGTAGGTTAAAAGAAAATAAGAAGAGTGATAATGGATATTTAATCCAATAAAAATACATTTTTTTCTAACACAAGAGGTGGAAAATACTTCATAATTTCCTTCTGATAGTTTTCTTCTGGTTTACAATTAATTATCAGAACATAAATTAAAAGTTTTTGGCTGCTATAAAGGTTAGGCTTTTTTTGATAAATGGATAATTTATCCATTCTTGATTTGAATTCAGGTTGAACAGTGGAATTGTTCAGAACAGTAATCTTAAGTGAAACATAAACTGTTCAGTGATTATAACATAAGTCTGACTCTATGACAAGCCAGAATAGTTCATAAAGTTGTCATGTAGATGTTTTTCCAATAGCTCTAAGTGCATTTTGCAGATGGGAAATCAGGATATATATATATATATATATATATATATATATATATATAAGAAAGAGTGAGTGTCTTTCCCAAGCAAGCAAGCAGAATATTTGGGAATTTAATTCATATCTCCGAAGCATATTTCTGGTATCTTTTCCGTTAAGTAATGCTGCCTAAATTCTAATTGCCAAACCTCTAATTAGTTATTGGTAATTACAATCCAAGTGAGTTCAAATTGTAGTATAGAAACATCACAGAAAGTACTGCTCTTGCTAAAATGTTCCTATGGTGTTTTCTGGAACAGGTTTGTTACGTTCTGATTAATTAAATTCTGATTAAATCACATTTTTCTGGCTTACTGTAGTACTGTGAGGAGTGTGTATTCCTTTGTGCTTTTGCTTAAAAGGAATCTATTAGATTCTTCTTTGGAGAGATTTATTTTAAAAAGATCTTCACTTTAATCTCATAAAACAGTCAAAATGCAAGATGCAACTTTTCAGATGAGTTTGCTGTCTGTAGGAGTTGTGCATGCGTGGTTTTCTCTGTTCTTAAGAATGAAGATTGTGTCTTCCTTTGTTTTCCCCATTCCCCAGAGTTATTCTTGAAAGAGAACTCTTTTCCTCCCAAACTTTCTCTTCTCACTGGGCATGAAGACCTCCAGATCTCCCCTTATCTTTAAGGTTTTTTGCCCTCCTCAGTAAGTGCTGATTCCTTGAAAGGGGCTTAGATTAAGCCTTTCTTTGCCATTGATTAGTGGTACAAGGTACAGTTTTTATATGCTAGTCATGTGGATGTGAGGAGGTGATGGAAAATCATCAGGCTTTTCATTTGAGGTATGATTAGTCTGCAGTAGCCTCCAAAGTAGCTAATCATGACAGTGAAAAGAGTGGAGGTGAAAACAAGTTTGCGGTTACTGCTGCTCCTTTAGTTGCCTTTGACTTCCTCTACTGTAGGAAGGTGAGGTTGAGCTCTCTAATGCTTTGCAGCTCTATTAGGAATATTGCCCTATAGTTTTCTGCTAGAGTGGAGAAAGTGCTGTGCTTTTGACTTCATTCCTCCTGAAACCTCAGAATTGGGGAGAGTTAGTTCTCAGGAATGGTGACGCTTGCTGACACCAGTTCAGGTAACTGGGACTTCCCAATTGCTCCTCATCCTGATCCCTCCGTAGCAGCATTGTCTTTCTCCCCCTCATCTTCTCTTCGCTTTGTAGACTTCTTCAGGGCTTTCCAGTTTCTGGCTTTTGTAGTCTTCAGTAATGCATCAGCTTTAGTATTTTTTGAGTGATTCCTATCCAGTCAAGATAGAAAATGGCTACTTCTTTCACTGCATGGGAAGGAAAGAGTACACGGACAGGTTCCTACAGCACTGTGTGACTGAAACCAATCTTACATGTAAGATGGGGAAGTGGAATTGATTTACACGCAGCAAGATGAGCTAAGAAGAAAAAGACTGTCGTCTTACTATGGGTAGTTTTAATTTGTAATGGTTCAGTGTGAGCTCTGGTTTGACTTTCAATGTCTATAAGATAATAGAAATGTAATTCTTGCAACTATTTGCATAGAAATTGCTGAGGAATAAAATAATTACTGTGTTATAATAAACATCCTGCAAATAAGAATCCAATGAGCAGTTTTCATGGTGCTTTTTTTTTCCCCCTCTCACCTTCTTTCCACTTATATTATGCAGCATTCTGTCCTTACCACATTGGTCACTTCTCCATTGTTGGCCTGGGTTTTGAGGAATATGTAAGTACTGTTTTACAATTTCAAAATATAAAAATTGCTATTGCTTGTGTAATCAAAAATATTTTTGCAAGATCCTTTCACATTTATTCTTGATCACAGAAGTAACCTAGAAAGTTTTTCATTTTTTTCTTAAACTCCTTTTTTTAATCTGTTTATTTTTTTCTCTCTTCTTCACATCCTCCATTATTTAAATTTCCAGTGACCTCTCTGTTTATCCTCCCCCCCGCCCCCCAAAAAAAATGCATGTATGGTTTTAACAGCTTCTTGTTCCTCATGCATTTTTAATTTGCACAGTGGGTAATTATTGTAGTTGATGATAGTAGGTAATGAAGACTAGGAGGTAGTGTAAGAGGATACCTTTTGTTTCATATACAGAGTTCATTTTGTGTTTAAAGAATGACATTATTTGTTATCTTCCATAAATGTAAGTTTTCTGCTCTTACTGGAGACACCAAAGAACTAATTTGTTAAAATATGTAAAAACTAAAGAAATCTGTTATTCTTTTTGAAGAGTTGGAACTTGGACTCTGTCCAAATGAAAAGGAACTGCTGTCTCTTAGACTGATGTATTTTTTTTTCTTTCTTCCAGGTTCAAGCATCTCACTTTGAAGGTCTGATTACAACTATAGTTGGATATGTGCTGCTAGCAGTGACTCTAATTGTTTGTCATGTATCCTTTTGTCAGTAGTTACCTGGTTCAGATTTTGCATGAAAGTCCTGAAAACTGAAAGGATTTGGTCACAAGCAAGATTTCTGTGTTCTAGCTGCATGTTTTTAACACTGCCTTCAATTTGAAAGAATAAACATTTATTAGCAGTTTCTGTTCAGCAGTACACAAAGCTAGCATCAACTTTAGACTACACTATGTGAGATGCAGTACACTTGTGGTAAAATAGTTGATGGCATGTGTCTGTCTCCTAAAACACATTCAGCTTTTCTTGGAAAAGGTATTTGTTCAAGTGCTTGAAAAAGAAAGCTGCCATTTAAGGTAGACCTTCAGTTTTAAAATTTAATTTAGCAATGATATTCCTGTCTAACATTTTCAAAGGTAACTACTTATTTCTTGAGAGATTTTTTGGATGCTTAATTCAATAAGATTTTGTTAGATGTGTGTTTAGCAAAAATGCTAAGTACTTATTTTTAGAAATAAATTTCCCCTTTTAGTGGGTTAATCTAGCACATCAGCTTTTGAGACAGAATTGGAGTCAATTTTGAAAATACAGAGCCTTCTTTCACTTCTGCCGTTTATAAAATTTGCTGTTGCTAAAAGCCAAATAACATAGTGTTTCATTATAATAATAACTGTGATCTGCTGAGCTTGTTACAACATATTTTTCAGTATTATTTCCTTAAAGCTATCTAGGGTTTGGCAGCCCTTGTTAAGTTCCAGCGATCACGTCGTTTATTAGGCGTTTGCTATATTGTTGTCAAGGTAATCCTAATTTTTGTGTGTGTTTTTTTTTGTGTGATATTTTTTTTAAGAAAAAAAAATTGAATTACAATTTTGTTAGTGATTTCTGAATTATTTGTTATTTTCTTCTTTTTTTCCCAAAAAGGTTTCCTTGTTAGTGGTGGTAGAAATTGGTGTGTTTCCTCTTATCTGTGGCTGGTGGTTGGATATATGCTCTTTGGTAAGAAGAGACATAAAAATCTTTTTAATAATGCTTATATTTGAAGAAAAAATGTTCTGATGAAAACAAAATTGTTGATATGAGTTGAACAGCATGCTGCTTGTTTTTACCATCATAGTGCTTCCAAAGGGAAAAAGTGTTTTGTTTGTTTAGGTACAGCTCAATGCTAATTTTGTCTTCCTTTAGACAACCTAATACAAATAAACATGATATTTTTAAAATAAGGTCGTAATCATTTTTACTGCAATTACAAGACCACTATGAGAATTAAGTTATTTATGGGGGAACTGATGTACTGAATAACTTTGTGTGTGGCTATTTTATGGAAAATGGTAAATATGATGGTTGTATGATCTCTTATTTTGAAAAAGATTCATGTTGTGCTTTCTTGTAATTCAGGAAGACAGTTTTGTATGCTTTTAAAAAATTCTTGAAAAAAATTTAAGTGATTAATTTTAAATGGAGAACTTTGATTTCTTCTAGCCTTGGTAGAAATATCATTTTACTTACGGGAATAGGCATTTGTGTGCACAATAGAACCACTTAGTTTGAACTGACTTGTAACTTGCATGGTGTATGTTAATGTTTGAGTTGATTTTGGTTTTCATGCTATAAGTTATCTGGATCAAAAATTGATCTTTATTTGCTGTTCTTAGTGTAAATATTAATAAATATTCTTTTTTTTTCCATAATTAAATGCTATCCTTAAATATTTATGGGTTAGCATGAGGCAGACATTTAATTTAAATGCCAAGTAGCATATGTGAACTAAAGTAAATAAAATGAGTAACTGTGGAGGTTTGCCAAAATCTATTCATATTTGTTTATGACTTACATTCTAGGAAATGTTTGATGCCACTTTGAAAGATAGAGAATTGAGCTTTCAGTCTGCGCCAGGTACCACAATGTTTCTGCACTGGTTAGTTGGAATGGTTTACGTCTTCTATTTTGCGTCCTTCATTCTCTTACTGAGAGAGGTAAGTCTATAAGAACATGATTGTTTTGTAGCGTAGAGAAGCTTGCCTGTTGAAGTGATCTTTCACGTCTGGGTATTGCTGCTACTGTGTTTTGTATGCTTGTTAGATTTCAGTGTTATGTATAAATGGCCGTACTGGTATTTACTGCAATTGAAAATGATGATTTAGAGTAATGTTTTACTTGAATGTCCTTAGTTTACCAAGAGTCTTTTAACAAGAGTGCTGCCTTCCAGTGGATCTAAATACATTTCAGATATTGAACACTCATTAATATTTGAAAGCTAAGCTTTTAATTGGTTATTGCTTCTCTAGTCCTCTTTGGTAATTCTTTCCTTATTCTGTTTCTGTACCCTTTTGTTGCACCTTATGGTATTTTATACCCTTGTTATGTTTAAAACATGTTTAGCTGCAGCAGTGTCCTGCAAAATGCAAAACAAGGAATGCAAAAATTTATCTTCATAAACTGTTTTCTACTTTCCACTTCAGGTGTTGAGACCTGGTGTCCTATGGTTTCTCAGGAATTTGAATGATCCAGACTTTAATCCAGTGCAGGAAATGATACATCTTCCCATTTATAGACATCTCAGGAGATTTATATTATCAGTGGTAAGGACTTCTCATCCTATTTCTTTATGTGAGCAACAACAACAAAATCTCACTATGTTAGCTCCTATATACATTACTGTATATTTAAGGGGGGGGGGAATCACCATGAAGATGACTGGATGCTGGAACAGACTGTCAAGAGAAGGTGTAGACTCGCTATCCTTTCAAAACTTGATCAGCTCTGAACAACCTGCTGTAGCTGGACCTGCTCTGAGCAAGAGATTATTGGACTAGATAACCTCTAGAGTTCCTTTCCAACCTTAATTATTCCCTGATATCCACTCCTTATGCAAAATGACATTAACATTTTGTGTAGTCAGGCAAAAAGTGTTCATTATTATGGATGTTGTAAATCACTTAGTTTTGTCATGATACTCATTGCAGTAAACATTCTGGGTCCAATTCAGCTAGAGTGGTGCAGAAGGGGTAGAATAGTTTTCTAGTATGTTTTGGGTTGGATTATGCTGATTTTGCTAGTGGCATCTGCTTCCAAATGTTGTTGTAGAACATTGGAATCTGTGATTTCAGATAAACAAGCTGAAGGAAGTTTGCCTAACAGGCACTAAGGGCAGGGTCTCAAATGAGCTTCTTCTGGCATAAGTGTCATGTGAACTGTCGAACTGATTATACAAGAAGCACTGTTGTTTGATACACTTATTAATATTTCTTAAGTATTTTAAGCAATGAAAGCTCATCAGAAGGAAAGTAAAGCTGTTTGACATGATTGCAGCTGTCAGCTACCCAGTCAGTATTTATCCAGCCACAATCCTGTCTGTGGAGGGTGTTATGGAAACATGTCAGAGCCGTATGGGAAAACTAGGTTTCGCTGGTTCTGGTACTCACAGACTAATTAATCTTCCTTGTTGCAGATTGTCTTTGGATCAATCGTATTGCTCATGCTTTGGCTTCCTATACGCATTATTAAGTATCTCCTGCCTAGCTTTCTTCCATATAATGTTATGCTCTACAGGTAGGCACTTTTTCTACAAGATGCTTTTTCAGTCCTGCTGTAAATAAAGACCTTTTATTTTATTCTTCTTGCATTAATTTGACATTATATTTGGTGTATTATTTAATTCCTTCTCAATCCAAACTTCAGTGTCAATTTTAGAAAGTGAAGTAACTGAGCATGTGGATACATAGTACAACTCATCAAATAAAAAGTTGCTAAGAAAAATAAGTCATTTCTGTACTATTGCCATGGTGATAACTTGTTTTTCTATATGCCTTCAAAACAGCTTTCCCTTCAAATTTTTGTGAAGGAAGTCATTCTAGTGTTTGTTTTACATACTGTTCCCTGGTGATCACTGTTTCAAGAATGAAATAGTCTGTAATTATATTCTTTTTTAATGGCAATACTATTTTCCTAATTCGAAATAACAACTGAAGCAACAACAATAACAGCAAAAGGAAGATCAAGTCATATTCTCTCATAGTGGGATATAATATTTCTCAGCATTTTCTTCTTAAATTTCACGTGCTCCTGAATAGTGAAATGCTTATGAGCACTTAACTAGTGCTTAGAAAGCACATGACGAAAAATGTCTGCAAAAAGCTAAAGATTGTTTCTATATACAATTCTACATTCAATATAGCTTTTGTTGTGTTGCTGTTAATACAATTCAGTGTAGCAGATTACTATCAGAATGTTCCTGGTGTTTGACTTCCTGCTCATCCCATTGTTTCTAGTGATGCTCCAGTAAGTGAACTTTCCCTAGAGCTCCTTTTACTTCAGGTCGTGCTTCCAGCTTTGCTAGAACAAGGACATACAAGACAGTGGCTGAAGGGTCTTGTACGAGCATGGACTGTTACAGCTGGATACTTACTGTAAGTACAGAAAGCCAAAATCAGCTGCAAGCCTTACGTTCGACTTAGCCTTTTGACAAGAAAGCAGCATGTTTTCAAGAGATTTAGTTGAGTGGCTTTCACAGCTACTTTATAGATAGATGTGTGATTAAAAAAACTTCTATAGTGATTTCCTATGGAAGAACCTTCTCTAACTAATCATTGTAGCTCTGGACTAGTCTTTGACAAAAAATCCTTTTGCTATACTATTCTAGCATTTACCTGGTAAAAAATCCTGTAAAAGGCTGACAGTTTAATTTCCTATTATAGATGGAAATGAAAGAATAAGTGTAAAGAGAGTATTTGTGTGTGTCACTTAAGTAAAACTCACATGCTTGTTACATTTCTTGCTTATAACGCAAAAAGAATGAATTACTGGAAAAATGAGTTAGAACATTAAGCTGAAAAATTATAACGTACAATGGGGAATTTAAAATTCAGTCTTTAAAGAAGAATGAAACAGTGTATTTGTACCCTAAAGTAAACAAGGATATAAGCTGAGGTTCTTAATTTTGATTGCAAGGCAGTGTTGTTGCACTTGAAATTATTTTTCATTTTTCAGTTCATATGTTGTTTCCAAATTAGTCAAGAATAATTTTTTTTCTGTAAATTTTTTTTAACTTAAATTTGAAGTACATTGGCATTCTCACACCTTGTCCTGCTTATTGTGGATCAGTCAGATATAATTTTATAAGGATAAATATTTTTTTTTCTTGGCTAAGTTACTGTCCTAAGATTCCAAGAAAATAGGCTTTTTCTTCCATTGCACCCCCCCCTTTTTTTAAGCTTACCCTTACTTACCAGTAAAACGTAACATTTCTGTTCTAAGAAGTTATCTTTGTAATCAGCTTGTCCCTGTTTTGATAGTGTTTAAACATGAGAGAAGAAGAGTAGTTCCAGAGATGATGTTAAAAATGACTTTGCTTAGCACTGTTGCAGTTGCTAAGATCAGTTATAAAACATTTCTGCACCACTTTTAGTTAAGCAAAGTTGAAAATCTCTTCTACTTTTCTGAAGCAAGCAGTGCTGTGAAAAAGCTTTCCTTGTCTGGAGGTTTGAATTTTTGTATCTGTCTTACTGCTAAGAAGAATTCTGCTAAACCTGAGAAAAATTAACACATTCATATTGAACTACTTTTTCTTTTATCAGGTTCAAATAAGGATCTATTTGCTAGTGACATATGCAGGGCATGGGAATAGAATGCTGCTTATGTAAATTGACTGGTCATGGTACTCATGTTCGGAGAAAGTTTATAGCAATACAGTACTGTCCTTGTACAGTCCAAGTTTCAATTCAGTTATCTCCCGTAGAATTTAATATCAGTAAAATAAAAGCTGTCAGTGAAGCTGCCTGCTTACACAAGCTTAAAATATTGATGCAATTTTCCTTTTATATGCACAACAACATTAATATTAGGCATTGCTGTAAAGCAGTTAAACAGATCAGTGATCTTTATTTGTGACTACATTTTCACTGTTCTAATCTGCATCCACGCTAGTATTTTTCTTCTGAGTTCTATACTTAAAAAGCCACTGACTATCAGAAAATGGTTTATTTTACTACTTCAAGATTCTGAAAGTTATCCTATATTCATTTTGTACAACTTATATTCATTCTGAATACATTTTTAATGCATCTCTATTACTGTAAAGTTCTCATTTGTATGAGACAACGGAACTGCGTTACGTTGTTACAGGGATCTCCATTCTTACCTACTTGGTGACCAGGAAGAGAATGAAAACAATGCAAATCAGCAGCCTAACAACCAACATGCTCGCAATAACAATGCCATTCCAGTTGTGGGAGAAGGTCTTCATGCAGCCCATCAAGCCATACTTCAACAAGGAGGACCTGTGGGTTTCCAGCCTTATCGTAGACCTTTAAAATTCCCACTCCGGGTTGGTATATTCAATGTATTAAGAAAAAAGTGAAAGACCTACAGTTTTTAATGTAAGAAATACTTGATGACCTCCATGAGAAGTCAAGTGGTATTTCCTGTTGTTTTGTGTTGTACAATTTACATGTTGTTAGGAAGTGTATTTCTAATTTGTTCTCATATATAGTTTTTCTTCAGCCAGTAACTTTTAGACCCTCAGTTTCTTTTTTCTTTTCTAAATAGATCTCATACATGTTATAAGAAGCTCATGTCCTCTTTTTTTAACAACTAATAATGGAAAGAAGTATAATAACCTCTTAGGAAACACGTAATTCAGGAGGATCTCTAACAAGGCATATCTTTCTATTAGGTATACTTTGATCATGTAGCTGGAATCTATCCTAAGCTTTTTTCACTTATTATAAGATTAGATGGGGAACTTGTGTCTATATTAAACATAGAAAGGTGCAGATGTTTTAATACTTCAAAGATCTAAACCCCTACAATAAGAAAGGAAATGCTAGTTGACAAATATTTAAGTTTCTACAATAATATGAGTCAACCTAGATAAAATATTTTGTTGTTACCAGAGCTCTGAGTTAATCAAATGTAAACTTTGGCAGAACTCACTCACACTATTTCAGGTATAACAAAAAACTAAAGTAGTGGCCACTGCCATTTTAGCTCCGTAAAACGGCTCACTGCAGGAGTGTATGAACACAATGTTGCCACATAGGAAACAGTGGGAGAAAGTAGCTCAGGAATGAATAGACAAGGGAAATAAAATGAATTTTCCCTTCTCATAGGAGTTATGTCAGCTTAGTCATAATATATCAAAGCATGGTATGGCTCTGTGGCTTCACATAAATATGCAGGCCTGTTGAAAGGTGTGGTCACATTCATCCTTCTACAGTAGCTGTTCCTTTCTCCCCCTTTTCACGTGAATACCAGTGCTGGAACATTCATGTGATGAACTGGGTCAGGAAACTGATCCAACTGAAAACTGACCTAATATACACAAGGGTTTGGGTAGAGATACTTTAAAGTCTGGATAAGACTTGACTTTAAAGAATATATTTGTGATACTTTCAACTAGACTGAGTCATGTTCGTATGAAGCTCCTGGGATGACACACAGGTTAATTGAAGTTAATTCCC
Source organism: Rhea pennata (assembly GCF_028389875.1). NCBI lineage: Eukaryota > Metazoa > Chordata > Aves > Rheiformes > Rheidae > Rhea > Rhea pennata. The sequence continues at coordinate 76,938,171 of NC_084664.1, forward strand.
TGTTTGGCTGCTAAGGAGGTAATTACAAAGCAGTATGGTTTACTATAAGTTGGCAATATATAACAATTGTAATGTGGAGATGCTGCTTTCAAGGAAGAGATGTGTTAACCTAGAGATTCATTAAATCCTTTTTTCTAGACTGCTGTTATGTAGGCTGTATTATTTTGGTGGATGACTCAATAAGGACATGGACTGAAATCATCTCCCCTTCTCAATTAAGCTATTGCATAATAAAAGCTTTCTGTAGTTTTGGAGCTGGCCTTGAACTACTGATGAGACCTAAGCAATTTCATATTCAGCTATCAAAGACTTTGTTTTTCTGGTCTACTCTCCTTTGCCTAGACATTTTAAGTTATTCTTTGGAGACTTCTACAAAAAGCCGAAATAAGAGAAGAATCAGATGTAACTGAATTTCCTTGCATTGTTGTCATCAAGAGATATGATGACCTTTTCACCACCTCAAAAATGCAGTGGCTCATTGATGTGATACTGTGTCCCTAGTTCCACCTGTTTCAAATATTAAATAAGGAATCATTTATCATGGTATATTGATCTTGGTTCTCCTTGGATAGGTTTACTTCATGAAAAATGTGTTTCCAGCCCTGATTTCCAGCAAGAAATAATATATTTAAAGGAATTAAATGTAATGGAAAACAACAGAGACTGAGCAACTTCCCTATATTTTAATTATTTTCTTACTTGGGATTTTAAGCATTTGGTGAGGGGGAAGAAGAAGACATAGTGAAGATCTGGGACTTTTTCTCTGCTTTCTTTAATATTTCTGTATCTAACCAAGTTGAAACAACCTATACAAAGGGATTTTACATTCAATCTTTTATCATGTACAATTTTGTACAAAAATATTTACCAGTAGAACTCACTATGTCCATATGAGCTGAGCAAGGAATAATAACTGCTTTTTCATGTTATTTCAGAGTTACAAAATAAGCATTTGGAACTGATTTTTTTTTTAATTGAATTAAGTGTACGTTATTGATCTTGGAGCAAATTAAAAAAATGTTTTTTTTTTTTTATTTCCCATAAAAGCCTCTGCCAATTATGGTTCTCCCTCAGTTGCTCTATGTTTAATAGTACTTGATGGATTTTTCTTTCCTTTATTTTTCTATTTGCTTTTTGAATGCATGTAATCTGGTATGCTCAACATCCAATGTCAAGAGATTCTTCTGTTTAATTAACTGTTTTGTGTGAAAAGTACAACCTTTTGTTGCCTGCTACTTAATTATTTCAGTTTTTCTGTTGCTTTTATATTATGATACAGAATGAGCAGTTGTTTCATATTTCTTTTCAATGTACCCTGCATGATTTTTGTTTTTCAGTTTTGCATCACATACTTTCTGTCATTCTTTTCCAAGCTGGAAAAACTTGCCTGCTTAAGTGAAATACACTATGGATTTTGTCATGCTTATTTTCATAATCGTCAGCCTTTTTACAGAATCTGAGCAGCTTTCTGCAGCATGATTTCTCTCTTCTCTGTTACATCATGGCTGTCTATAAGTTGTATTCTATATTAGTTTTGAAATAATTGCCAGATAGGATCTGTGGACCTCTGTGGAATCTATTTAAACCAGCTGAATTTGTTTTGTTTTGTTCTGTTCTGCTTTTTTCCAACCTCCATTCCTCTGGTGGCAAGGCAGTTTCATTCTCAAAACTTTTATAATCTTTAATTTTCAGCAAAGCCTGCAAACTCTCTGGCAAGCTTTTTTCTGGGGATTTTTAATATTTACTGAAAACTTTAGAAAAATACTTCTTTATAAAAATAAATTATTTTTTCATAGCCTTTAAGTTATTTCTAAAGATTTTGTGGGGAGGCTTGTCTTACAGTTCTGGATTTCGCTTCCCAGAGTTTATCCATTTTCTGTTTCTTCTTTTGTGCATTTATTCTTAGCTTTTCCAAAATATCATCTTCTGATAGCCATTTTTATTCTGTTTTTTGTACAGATTTTGTGGGACCTTTTTTTCAATCTTACGAAGATTTGGCAAAAACACACAATACCTATCACTTTGGTATATTTACATATATGGCATGTGAGCATTTTTTTCTGACAACTTCTTTCCTTTTTTAATACATTTTTTTCATTTTCAGGTAGCTCTAACTTTTGAAATAATATTACTGTGATGGATTTTGGAAGATGAGGGCTGTCTTTGCAAGAGCTTTGAGTTCACTCATCATAAGAGTTATGATAGCGATGATAGTTATTGGCAGCTTGTGCATTGTTTAGGACAAAGTCAAGACTTGTTCTTCCTCTTGTACATTCTCCAATTCGTTGGTCCAACAAGCAGCAGGAGTGTTTAAAAACTTTATATCAGCTTTAGTTCCTGGCATGATACTTAACTGTATTATGGCGACTTGAATTCTACAGTTAGTGTCAGTTTTCTGCCCTCGCTAGCTTTCCTATATCCTTCAGCGTGTTAGAATCATAGAATCAGTAAGGTTGGAAGGGTCCTCTGGAGATCATCTAGTCCAACCTCCCTGCTCAGCAGGGTCACCTATAGCACTGTCGTCCTAAATCAGTACACAGTAATTAGCCCTACTACTGCTACTGTTCCTAATTAGTATGGAATTGCAATCCTTAGAGTGGAGTGCCTAATCACTTTATTTGACTCTAAGCTTTTCCTAATGTATAGCATGTCTTTCCACTAGTGCAGCTGGCTCCATCACTCCTAAAAATTTTATTCTCTGTTATTAGTGCTCCTCTGGTCATCTTCATTCCATCAGGTTTCTCACATGCCTACTGTGTCAGCGCTTTTTCACCCTTGTATTTCCTTCGTGTATCTTAAGAAGGCGGCTTTTAGTACTTAGAAATGTGTGATATAGATTCAGTTGCTTATTTTTGTATATTCTGTTCAAATAGCCTTTAATTATTCAGACTACTCTTTGCCACTTCCTTCTTGAATGTTGTCAATCTTTGCTCCATCTTCTAAAGATGCAGGCCTTTAATGACATCCTTCTGTCCGCCTGCCTGAAAATACAGCATTATCTTTAAGCTGTATCCACCTAATTTGATTTTTTTTGGCTTCTGTGGCGCCTGTGTTTCTTATACAGGCTTCATATACTCCATTTTTTTTTCTCAGTTTCTAAATCCTTCCCTACACCTTTTTAACAACTGCAGGTTGCAACCTGTTTTTCTAATCCCACATTTGTCACTGGGAATATTTCAAAGTTAGTATTTATTCATCTTTAATTTTATTTCCTCCTCCTTCTTTTGTTGATTGTTCTCATAGGGAATGATGGAAAGTAGTCAGTGATGATGATCCATAAGTGACTATTTATAGACAATTTTGGCCTCAAGCAATGTCACACCATGTGTTTCTCACAATTGATAAAAATTTCTGCCTGCAGTCTTGTCTGTCTGCTACTCTAGCTTTTCTATCAGTTTGGGATCTTTTTCCCTAAAATAGGTATTGTAGGTGCAAAAGAGTATGTGGCCATCACCTGGTAAACACCTGGCAATTGGGAAAGCATCCATCTTCACCCAGGTTGATGTCTAACCAACCACAAAATTTTCCTTCTTTTAGGCAGTGCTGGAGATCTTAGCTTGGAGGTGAGACTGGTTTACCTTGTCCCAAGAAATCTCATCAAGGAAACTGTTATAGATTTAGGTTTCTCTCAGGAGTCTGTTATGATACAGTGTTAGTTTTCCCCTAGTAAGCATTTTTGTCACACAGTTTAGGTAAATAGTGAAGCTAAACTTCGTATCATGTGGTGCTTGGGATACTTCAAGCTGTCAGGTATATGAGAGTACTGTAAACAGCTGGAAACCTGACCAACAAACCATCAAGTTTAGACTCAGCTGCTGGTCACATAGACTTGAGGGCATATGTAAGAACTTTCTCAGCAAGGTTTTCCTGATTATAAAATCATTATCTGACTTACCTGCCTTACAGAATTAGAAAGAGGATTAATTGAAAGAGATTGTGTTGGTCAGTGCTGCAATCAAGAGATTATTTTTTAATGAAGAATTTTGTTTTTTCTGCATTCAAATGTTTAGTTTTTATTATGACAAATGAGGAAGACTCAAAAGAAATAAGATATCCACAGTCTAAAAAGTGTTGTTTATGTGGTGTTTTATTTATATAATGAAATACCAATTGGTATTTGAACAGGAAACCATAGGAATGTTCTATTTCTAGCTGCCTTGTATTCTCCTTTCTAGGCTAATAATCTTTTTACGTGTTTTTGGCTTTAGTTAAGTAACTTTTTCCTATAAACTGTTTCTCTTTCCCCTCACCCTTCTTTCAGATATTTCTTCTGATTGTTTTCATGTGCATAACGTTACTGATTGCCAGTCTTATCTGCCTTACATTACCAGGTAAGTCTGTTACCATAAAACTATATATTTTAAATTACCATTACCATAAAACTATATATATTAAAAAACAACAACAAAAAAAACTAGACATTCTCTACAATAATAGATGTTTTGAAATCTTATCTTAAAGTTTAAAGAACAACATACGGAAAAGGAGTGTTTCATGTTTAATGAAACATCTTCATAATGTAGTAGCCTAAACCTCAAATGATAACCTTTATTGAAGCTGGAAATAATACCTGTACCTAAATTACAGCTCAGTAGAGAAGGGACTGGCATTTCCTTTGCTCTGTTGTAGATACTTTTTTTTCTTGAGGGGAGGGACCCAGGCTTTGAGGCAATCTCTGTAGTAGCAATAAGAGAATTAGTATTCTTGCACGTTTTACTGTTTAGAGAATGAAAATACATAGATAGCTAACAGTCTTCTATATTATATCTTTAAGTGAATACTTCTGAAATTGTATCATGACACCTCACTAGAGCCTTTCTAGCATAGCCTTTAGATGTGATACAGTATTGATACACATGCCAATGTCCAAATATGCATGAACAACTACTTTAGCCAAATCAAAAGCACTTTGTAATGGTTTTTCAATTAATTGAAAAAAATTAATGCATATAAATTTGCTTGAACGCTGTTGGCTAGGGAATTCTAAAATTTGACAACTCTAGCACCAGGTCATCTTTGCCTCCTTGTTTTTAATGCTCCTAAAATCAATAATGTATTGAGGTCTGAGTTCTGAATCTTGTGATAGCTTTAATTTAGTACATACAAATAATTGTACTATAATTTCATTGAATAGAAACACTGTATTAAAAAATTAAATGTAGCAAATGAATGGGAGAGCTTCAGAAACCCCATCGGTGAGTCTTAAAGCATTATGTGAGACAGTGAAATTACTCAAACATAACACTTAAGATTTAAGTTCAAACTTATGCACTAATCTGTGATTGCCTTTGAGGTTCTGAAGATTAATATTTAGGCTCTAAATAGTGTATCATTCAGTGTTTTGCTTTGTTGTAGTTTAGATGACATCATTGTAATGTAATGAAATTTTAGAATAAATACTCTACATGCATATTGGCATTGTCTGCATAACTGTTTAGAGCCTCACACATTCATGCCTTATGAACACAGTACCAGGATGTTTTATGTTGAGTACTATTTGTGCATTAATAACTAACAGCAAATTTATAAATGTTTTCATGAGCATCTTTCCTTAATACATCAAAAACCATTACTCTATTTAACAGTGTTTGTGTTTTCAGTATTTGCTGGTCGATGGTTAATGTCATTTTGGACTGGGACCGCCAAAATCCATGAACTGTACACAGCCGCTTGTGGTCTTTACGTCTGTTGGCTAACTATTCGAGCAGTAACAGTGCTGGTTGCCTGGATGCCACAGGGTCGTAGAGTGATTTTTCAGAAGGTCAAAGAATGGTCCCTCATGGTGAGTGGGATTTTTGGGTTTTTTTTTTGTTTGTTTGTTTTGTTTTTTTACTTTCAGATTACTCTGTAAATTTTATTGCATTTTCCTTTAAGCCCATCCTGAAGTTTATATAGCATATGTTCTTATTTCATAGACCTTTGGAGACCAGTTAGCAGAATATTAAGCAATCAGTGTAAACAAGCTTGTGTGTATATGTTTAAATACACATGGATGTTTTTCTCTGTTCCTTTAAAAGTGAAAATGTTGCATTATATTTTCTCATACATTATGTGATCTCAATAAATATATTTACATTTTCCATATATATCTGGAAACTAAACTATTACTCGGTTAGTAAGTTGACATTATCAAATAAACTAATAAAACTGGTAGATGATGACAGATGTAATGTGTCTAAAAAAAGGTTTGTGTATTTTCAAAAAGATCTGTGATTTGTCAGGTCTGTGTTGTTTAAATGAAATGTTTTTAAAGAAAAAAATCCTGTTATCATAAATTTGCTGTCATGGTGAAAATTTGAACTTACCTCACCCTTTTGTCTAGGTTTGGGTTGTGAGGATTTCTATAGTGTTTTTTTGTTTGTTTGTTTGTTTGTTTTTTGTTTTGTTTTTTTTTTTTTTTTGCCTAAATAGAGTAATTTTAAACATCCATAGCATAAATAGCATCTTGTGAAACACCTGCTTACAATAGCTTTTTGTGAGACTAACACAGACAGAAGAGCAGTGTGTGTGTGTGTGTGTGTGTGTGTGTTATATTTTATCCTTCTTTGAATATCTCATTCTCCATTTTCACTTAGGAAGTCTTAAACTTGCCTAGAGGAAATTAAGAGAGAAACTGTAATACTTGTCCTTTGTCCCTGTCATGTTGTTAGATTATACTACTTTTGTATATGGTTTTTGGTTAATGAATTAAAAGTAAAAGAATTCTAGAACAAAGAATGAAATTATTTTTGGGGCAGATATATAAATCGAAAATCTAGGTTTTTTTTTTCCAGCTTTATCTATTTGAGTGCTTTAATTAAACAAAGATCATCTGACAATATGTTTAAACTTTAAAATGTAGTTGCATTTCTTGGCTTTTATTTATTTATTTGTTTATTTATTTTAGATAATGAAGACACTGATAGTGGCTGTGCTCCTAGCTGGTGTGGTTCCACTTTTGCTTGGTCTTCTGTTTGAACTGGTAATCGTTGCACCTTTGAGAGTTCCTCTGGATCAGACACCTCTCTTCTATCCTTGGCAGGTCAGTTGCTTGGTGATTGGTATGTCAGGCTTTTCAGTGTTCTTGTTCTTCTGCTGTTGATGCACTCCTTTATGTAGGAGTAAGAGGATTCCAGGAATTCTGGTTTCTCATTGATTCAAGGCTTCAGAACATTTCATACAGATAAGTTTCCATGTAGTAAAGAAAAGACAGTCTGGATGTGAGTATTATTAGACCCAAAAGGTATGTTTGTTAATCTATGTGTGAAGAGCTGAGCTCTCTATGATAACCTTAGAGGATCTTTGAATTTCACTAATCGGATACACAGGGATTTTCAGTAGCTTAATATTCAAATTATGTACAGAAGTTAGTGTAGCTATATATATGCGTGTATGCACATGTGTAACTCTTCAGACAGCTTTCTACCAACAGCTGGGCAGCAGGGAGTTTGGTTGCTTTTTTTTTTCCCATACAAAGTTGTAATTCCCTGATGATACACACTATGAATGAAGTTTGATATGCTTTAAGATCATTCTAATTTAAACTGAAATGTCAAATCATTAATACAAGATTTTGAGATAGTAATATTTTGCTTTACTTCTTAAAAAAAGTCTCATAGGCAGAGATATAAGGGAGTGCAAATGTCTTCCTGCTAATTTCAGTGGAGGAAATGGAAATACTATATATTGAGTGATAGATGCTTGTATCATTTTATACTTAAACTTGAAAGCTTTTAACTCAAGGAAACTTAATTGAGGGAACTCAGAAGATCTAGGAAGTATATTACTAAATAACAAGAAAGTGTTCAAAGACACTCAATTTCTAAGCTGTATACAAACAAGCTTTTATTAGCTTTAAGTATTCACGTGTCTTATATAGAGAAGAATTTGTCTACCAATTGAAATCTTCCCTTATTTCTTAACGCGTGCATTCTTTAGTGGTGTCAGTTCCTAAGTAAGTTACTAGTAATCAGGACATCGTATCACTGCAGCACTAGAAGATTGTAATTTTCAAACCTTTTTGGAAAAAATGTGTAATGCTAGAGATTACCTACAAAATCTTAATTTGTCCATGTTAGTTCTGTAGAAGTTTGGAATTGAGTACAATGGAGGGGTTTATTTTCATGTGGTAGAGCTTCCTCAAAATATCAGATTAGAGAGAATTCAGGCTTGTTCTAAAATAACAAGAGTTACTGAATGGGGAACTTGAGTTTAGAAGGTTTATGTGCTTTAGCAAACATAAAATGTACTTTAAAACAATGTTAACATCTTTTTTGTAACGAGTTTTTAAAATTTTGAACACAGATTATCAACAAACTGTCTTTAAAATAACTGAATTAAAAGAAAATATGCTTTCCCAGCAGTTTAATGATTTATACTGTGTGGGTTTTGTTCGTTTGTTTTAAATCAAGAGTCTGCTGTAAATGTATGCAACTAATCTGGAAAGAATTGAATCATTTTGTGAGGTCTTTACTAAAGACTCGTAGTTGTTCTTCTGTCTTTTTTTTTTTCCTCCAAAGTTCCATGCTGTAATGGTTGCACTGTACCTTAGAGTAAACTTTTCACTAGATTGTATGACATCCTCCTGTAAATAGCACTGCCATGCTTTGTTTAGCAGTGCTCACATCAGGTAAGTTTTTGTGAACAATTAAAATTTAAAAGGAAAAAAAAAGGCAAGAAAAAAACTTGTTTCCTGGCTTGTGAGAGGATCTTTATATCTTGTAATTTTTTTTTTAAGGAATTAAAATAACTTGTTTCTGCTTACATGTTAATTAACCATTGTTAATTAGTTTGTACCAGAGTACTGGTCAGTTTCTGTAAGTAAGTGTAATGCTTTTATTTTGTTTTTGCCTTTGGTTGAATACTATTAGCTGATGTTCATGGTTCCAGGCACATCAGTATTTTACAAATAGCAGTTAAACATGAGAGCATCCTCTCTCTTTAAGAATTTGCTTAATTTGCTGTCTCCTTTGGAACAGTTTCCCTTGGGAGAAAAAAAGAGTTTTCTAAATTATACATTTCTAAGTAATATTAACAAATTGCTCTAAAAGGTTTTGCTATAAAAGTATTTTGTAAAGTTGATACGTCTGTTTTTACAAAATCAGGACTGGGCTCTTGGAGTTCTGCATGCCAAAATAATTGCTGCCATAACTCTGATGGGTCCCCAGTGGTGGTTGAAAACTGTTATTGAACAGGTAAGAAAGAATTGTCCATGTGAATTACCTGTATAATGCTTTTACATGCATTTTTTTAACACGTTAGAAAATGGACTCCCTGTTGTAATATCAGCACAGCTAGTTTTATAGAATCCTTTTAAATTATGTAATCTAATCCATTAATCTACATTTAACAGTAAAACAAAAATAAACCCCATTCTGAGCCATCCTTACAACTGTTTGCAGCCAAGCTGTGGGTCAGAGATCATTCTCCAGCTGTATGTGCCAGCCATTAGAAATCAGTCTTTTCCATGATTAGTCTAGCTGTGTTGCTACCTCTCAGCTCCTGGTAGTAATTACAGATACTCAAGAATTGTAGAGTCCCAGTCTTCAGCCACAGACCCACAAAGAGGGGCTCTCGTCTGCCCAGCCAAGGCAGATTGTTCTGTTTTCTGCAAGTGTTATTTTAAATGCTAGCATCCACAGGATCCTCTTTCAGCTAGTCTTCAGCAAGTTAACAGAACAAAACAATTCCATGTTACCAACAAAACTCCCTTCTACAGCTTTAATGATCTTTCAGCTACCCTCTTGTATTCCTGCTGCCAAATCCCAACACTATTCCATATTAAGTTTTTCTCCTGAGCACTACTTGCATGATTTTCTGGAACCATCATGACACAGAACATTGCAGAAAGATTTCCCTTCTCAGACTGTGGTCATTGTATTTTTCATCAAGTTAGGAATTCCCTTTGCCTCTGAGGAGAGATGTGTAAAACCTTGTAATGATTCCTGTAAGCATAGAGCATGCCTTTCTTGATTGATCTTTTCTACTTCTAACTTGTTCTTCTTAGGTATATGCAAATGGGATTCGTAACATTGATTTACACTTCATAATTCGTAAACTGGCGGCACCCGTAATCTCTGTTCTGTTACTTTCCCTGTGTGTACCTTACATCCTAGCTTCTGGTGTTGTACCTTTGTTAGGTATGTAAACATTTGGAATATTTGTTTATCATCTGATGGTTGTATTTGTGTAAATAAAACTTGAAGTTCTAGGTTATTAGAAAAAGAAACACTATTCTGCCAGTAAATTTAAAAGCTTAGTTATTGCTGGTTTTTTCTTAAACTTTAGGGGTGAGAAATAGAATAGGTTATTCTGAGTGGATGTCTAATAAATTAAAGTGCAGAATAAAAATATGAGACAGAATAATATCTAACAGCAGAAATGTAGGTATCTAATGAGCCTGGGAAATATATGTCTGGTTAGTTATCCTGACAGTCAATTTTTAACTTTATTCTTTTTTTTTTTTTTAGAGGTATATTAAGCTGAGGATTTCTTTTTTTGACTTCAGCATTTTAGCTTATATTACGGTCCTGCTCTGTTTTGCAGGAGTTACTGCTGAGATGCAAAACCTAGTTCAGCGTCGAATTTATCCTTTTCTGCTCATGGTTGTGGTTTTGATGGGAATCCTTTCCTTCCAAGTCCGCCAGTTCAAGCGCCTTTATGAACATATTAAAAATGACAAGTGAGTATATATTAGGGTTTTAAATTATTTTTCTATTGTAAATTGTGGTAACAGCCTCAGGTTGAGTGAATTCAGATGTTATAGAAACTTAGCACTAAAAGGAAGTGCACTAATAAACACTAGTAAGAAGCTTACTAGACAAACGACTGTCAGAGGCAGTTCTAAGGTGTTTTTGGCAAATGTTTGTTTTGCCTGTTCAGATAAACAAGCATAGGGACAGGCTGTCTTTATAAATGGAAGACTTTTCATTATGTCTCACTTAAATCTTCTCTGCCATAAAAGAAGCTAGTTACACCTTTGTCTCCCTATCTGTAGTCTTGAAGGACAAGTTAATATATTTGAAGGTTAAATCTCATGCTGATCTGCTGCTTATAAAAACATATCTTCAGTGTTTTCTGTACTTTTTTAGACCTCTTAAAAAAAAATCAGAAAAGCATTATGTAAAGGTCAGTTGAATGGATGCTCATTGTTCTTACCAAATTTTTGGTCATTTTTGTTTTTCAAAATTATTAGTATTTTTTTTTCAGATCAACTGTCTGATGAAAGCACTAATTTTCCCATTGTTTTTCTGGTTATGGTGATTAATTTCAAAGTGTGTATGTATGGTGTTCTTACTGCTTATGTTCGGAATGCTTGCCATTCCCAAATCCTGTAAAACAAAGTCTTTTCTTGAAGTTGATCTTGCTTCAGATATTAGTAAGGAACTGTCCCAATGCATGCTGGAGTACATGTGATTTAGTCTTTTAGATTTGAATGCGGCTAACTGATTAAAATACTCAATATGCTTTTTCCCTCCCCTTTATTTTGGGGAAATCCCCTTTTCAGATTTTTAATCTACTCCCTTCTGTTCATAATATTTATTCTTCATTTTTTAAAAATGCATCTGATTATCTGAATTTTCTTAATGTTTTTCTGAAGTTGAAAACACCAAGACATCAGATGTTTCAGAATTTTCAGCAAACATGTCTGCTCAGTTAATCTGTTAAGTACAGAAACTATCATTTGTCATGTTTCTCACACTTCAATATATTTATAGGGCCTTTTTATTACTGCCTTTTATGTCTCTTCCTATGTAGTGTGGGGTACAGGTCCACTACTGTGGGGGTTATTTGGAAAAGTTAATTTTAGACCCTAGCTGCTAGTATTCCTAAGTTTTTCTGTATTGGAAAGAAACAAGTTATTCTGTGTTATATTCATACCCTGAATTACCCTAGAACAGTTTTTCTTTCCACTACTTAAAAGGAGTCTAACCTCAAGCCTAAAATAGACTTTTCTGAATCTTCTCTGTGCCTTCCTTCAATATTAGAAAGGTATTGATAAATTAAAAGTGTGCTTGGGACAAATGTGGAAACTTACAGAATCTAGAAATTAAATTAAAATTATAACCTAAGAAACCCCATTTGATACTTTAGCTCCTTTTACTCTATCGGTTGATTTAAATGCTGTTCCCCCCACCTTTATAATATGCTGTCGTAATTGTAGCTGGTATTTATCTTGGCAGGTGGATTCTGAGGTAAATGTTAGTATCTTTCAGGCAGAATGTAGCTTGAATTGCAACTTGGATTAAGATTTTGAATTGTTTTCTTTTGTAAAATATGTCATGTAAACTGTAAACACAAAGGTATAAAAATATTTGTAAGTGGAAATTACTTTGATATTAAATTATTATTAAAGAAAGTATTGTAACTCTACAAGGATGGTTATCCTTATAGAAAAGAAACTTGTACGTTACAACTTAAGTTAATGGTCAAATTGCAATGAGCAAGTAAACATAGTTATGCTACCCAGTGGAAATTTGTAGTCTAAAATTAGTATGCTTAATTAAGTCTTTCATGTAACAGATCTCAAAAGTTTGAGTGAGTTTTGTGACAGTCAAAATTTGCCAAAATATGTAATAGTTGTTTTGGTCACAGTAAAGAAAGAAAAGGAGTGGCAATGAAGAAATACCTAAAGGAAATAGTAGGTTTCAGATGAGGAATTCATAGCAGTATATGGCTGTTCTGCATAAGTTATTTGGTTTACTTAGAAAATCAGTTAAATGGGTCTTTTGTTGTTTTAGTCTGTATGCATACGTATGCTGTCATCATCATTAAAAATCAGCTTAGCTTAAGGTGGTGCTTTTGTATGCGTACATATATTGTCATTGCTAATGTTATAGTCTTAAAACATGGTAAGACATTTCCCTGCTAAGGGGCTGGAAATACAAATATTCAAGCAAACAAAATATGCAAGCATTTCATTTTTAAAAAATTCAGATTACACATATCTGAATTGCATGACCCTGGAGTTAAGGCTGTAGACACAAACTTGTAATGCCTGTATTTCATTCTCAGCTCCCTGAAAGTTGGGGGTGGGGGGGAATATAAGGGTTGAAGACAGCCATTTTAAGTGTTTCATATGTAGATTAACAAGTTTTATTGAAATAAAGAAGCTACTCCTGCAATAAAGGCAATACAGTGAATTTATGTTACATTATTGTAGTAACTTTGTTAATTGCTTGCTGTTTTCATAGGTATCTTGTTGGGCAACGACTTGTGAATTATGAACGAAAGTCTGGTAAACAAGGCACATCAACAGCTCCACCTCAGTCTTCGCAAGAATAGAATGGTCATGTTAAGCATCCTGACCTTCCCTTTGCCTTTACGTGTCCTTTTTCATAGACATGTCTTCAATCTTTGGATATCTTTCCCAATAATAATCTCAGCAGTGTTTTTGGCTTCTGTTTGTAGCATCCAGATAGCAGTTAAGGCTCTGTTCCTTTATCTGCATTTTCTGATGTTATCAATGCTGTCTGAGGTCTGTATATGTGTAAATAGAAGTATCCTGACACCCTAAAACCTTGGATTAAAAAGAATGTGCATTGTACATCTTTAAAAAAAAGTATATTAATTTATTAAATCTAGCTGTCACTTTATTTTGGACTGCTGTTCTGTTGACAATGTGCCACAAAGCAATAGCGCGAAGAGGCAAGATGTTTTTATAAAATTTGGAGATTACTTTATGGTGTTCATAACAGTTCTTATTACAGTAATATAGTATGATTTTTCTTGAGTAGAAAGGCCACATAAAGAATATAAGAAATAACTGTCTTACAGTAAGCGGTGAAGTGGCTGTGATGAGAATATAATGAACTATGTATCTTGCTGTCAAGTCTTTTTTATTATTTTGTATAACACCAAAGCTGTTGTACATTTTCTATTGCCTGATTGTTTTTCATGTGTCTCAGTTTGTAATATTGTACAGTATCAAGAAATATTTCCTCTTCTGCGAATTCAGACTGTACTTGTTGAGGCTCAGTTGGGTTTTTCTGGTTGTTTTGGGGGTTTTGTGGCTCTGGGAATCGGAAGTTCCTGCACTAAAACAGTAAGTTAAAAACAGACTAAAGCTAGGTATAGAAGTGTTTAAAGATACTGAGGAAAGTTGGACAGATTCACAAATTTTAGCCCATTTCCTATCAAAGGTAGAATTTTTTAGGACCTCAAGGGACAGGATGAAGCTTGTCTGATGTGTCTGCACTGGAACAAAGAGAGCAGATTGTACGTAATAATTGTGTGACCTGGTCCTTAACTAAAGAGCTAAAAGACTTTTCTTCTGTAAGCTACCAAAGCTGCAAATTATAGTGAGAATTTTATATTACACAATTATGTTAAACAACAACAACAAAATCTAATTACTTTCAGACTGAGTCACTGAAATTTTTTTACGGAAGTAATCCTGAAAAAGTTATTGACCACACACCATGTATTACCTACGGGGAGGGGAAAGGAAATCTATGTATGCTATTAAACAGGAAAGGAAAAGTTAGCTGATTTCTTTTCACACAGTCAAAGAAGAGCCACCAAATCAAGCTAAATAAATTGTGGTATTTCTATATGTAGATACAGTTTTTTTCTTTTTTTTCTTTTTTTTTTTTTTATGTAGATGTATTAAAAAAAATACATAGCAGTAACATAAAGCTTTAAGTAGAGTCAAACCACATGCTTAGAATGCAGTACCTTTTCTACGATTATATTGGGGAAATACGAGTATCCATTACAGTAATCAGAAAGCTGATAGAACAATTAACTTGCTACTGAATACATTCTCCTTCAGTATTCTGCACTTACTGTATGTGTGTGTAGATTAATAATGTGAGAATCCGGCATGTGATGGCTGTGATGGTGGTAGTGCATTTTGGTGTCTAGACTCTTACGTTAGTAGGCAATGAGCACGTGCCAAATGCGTAGGAATCTGCAGCAGGAGGATTGGGCTATCACTATCAGAAGGCCAGAAATTACTGTTTTACAGAATTACTATTTTTTTGATAGTTTTGAACTACAAATACTACACTTTGGAGTAATTACTAGGAAATTTCCAGTAAAATGGAGTCACAGCAAAATAGTCCAAACATTTCTCTCACTATTACTGACTAAAGGCTAAGTTGAGAATTCATACCTGATATTTTTGATGCGCATATATTTTGCATTTGAATATTTATAGTGGTGTATATTGTGGGACAAATATTTTTTCCACTAGTTTAAGTTCACTGATAAAGCATTCTTATTTATGCCAAAATTCTGTCCTCTACATATCTTTGGTTTAAAAAGAAGAAAAAAGAAAAAAAGAAAAACTCCAAAACAGTCTTACCCCTCAGATATTGCCAGCACTATTGTGCTTCATGTAGAATTTGCAGTAGTGCAGTTTCTTGTAACTTTGTGTTTTTATCCAGACAAACTGGTCTTAATATTAAAATTTATTAAGAAAAAGCCTTTGTGCTGTTTCTTACTACTGTTATTTTACAAATCATAACAGAACAAAACTAATTTGGGTCAGTCACGTAAGCTACATTAAAAGAACTGCAGTTCACATTACATTATTTATGCTTGTTCTTTATTAATGAGAACTGATTTCAAATCAAACTGTTGTACTTGCTTTTGCACTGCTTTACAGATGATGTTCGTTGCTGAAACTGTCTACTCTAAACTTTCAAAAAAACTTATCTCTTGATCTCCTTATTTTTAAGCTTGTCTTGGGAAAGAAGGTGAAGATTGTATAGAACAAGAATGAAGTAATGCTACTACTTTATTTTAGTCTGTATTATTGTGTTGTGTGTTCCCCTCTGGGATAGAAACTTGACAGTAAGCAGGTTAACTCTTTCCTATTAAGACAGCTGACGAGCTCTGTACCAGTGGCTTCCAGCTGTGCTAGAGTAATACAGCATGCAGTGGTCTCATTCTTCTCTTCAAGTGGGAATAATGCAGTGTGGCTTTTACCACAGTTTGTGTTAACCTTAGATCTTGGATAGACATCCCCTTTGTGGTGTTGAGTATCTAATGCTGTTTAGCAGTTCTACAAGCCTTTATCAAAAACCTTCAAAACCTTCAGGTGGCTTTGTAGCTATATTTTGCATACTAAGAAAAGAGTTAATTGCAGCATGACTTTGATTGTTCATACTCAAATATTTTGTATTGATTAAAACTCTGCATCTTCTTTCTGCCCCCCCCAAAAAAAGTGTGTATATATATATATATATATATATATATATATATATATATATATATATAAAACTAATTTCTGGCACTTCCATAGTAAGATGCCAACTCCATCACTGATTGCAATGTTAGTATCACTTTTCAGTTGATCACATTATTTCTTTCCTTGCTTTCACCCCCAGCTTCAGCAAAGGTCCTCACAAAAATCTGCACAACAAAAGCAGTATTCTTCAGGCAAGTGTAAAAGTTCTTTGCCTACCAAAAAAAAGAGAAGAGAGAGAGAAAAGACAGTGGTGGCTTGATTCTACTGCTTAGTGTGCTGATTAGTATCATTTTGTTTCCTTGATCCTCACGATGCATGCATTGATTTGTCAAGATCGTAAGTTTTTTCTGGCAGAGTCAGTGTTTCTGTTCTGCTTGCTCTGTGAATAGGCCCTGTATGGTCTTAACTGGGGTTCATAGGAGAAATGATGATGCAATGATACAAGTAATAAAAACATTAAACAGGCAACTGAATCTTGATAGTGTAATGTAGTTTAGGAAACAAGCTCTGCTGAAACAGATGAGGTAAGTTAGAGTTCTCTTTTATTTTGGTTTTACAATTCTTAATTGTATTCACTGGAACTAAAAAGTTGAATATAAGCAATGTTTCTGTTTTAAATTCTATGTTTAGAAGTTAGCATATTATTTCTAAATTTATGGCGTAATCAAAGTTTACCTAACAGTGGAAGTTGTAGAAGATTATTGCACAGCTGTATGTATCAGTTTCTCTGCTCAGATGCTTGCTTGCTGTTATCACTTATCTGTTGAGTAGTGGCTGATGTTAAAGCTGCACAAGCTGTGGGGTTTTTTTTGTTATTGTTTGTTTGTTTGTTTTCCCTCCTGTAAGAGAAATTTGACCTATTTGGAGTTGTTCCACATCAGATGGTAGGTCGAGGGGACTGTGCCTTGTTCATGTGATATGTGCTAATTTACTTGGCTTTCAAGGAGCGATTCAGTTTCTGGAAAACAACTTTAGTTCTACCTAAAGGGAACGGACTTCCTTATTGCTTCCATAAACAACACTGCAAAGCTCAGTATTTACTTATATTGAATACAGTTTATGTATTGAAACCTAGATAGTGAAGTGTAATCCTGAGTTTCCTTAAACAGCCTATCATTAACCCATGTATAATTAGGAACTGTTGTCATACTGCAAGCCCTTGAAACTGAGCAGTCTCCCTCTGTCACTTACCAGCTGGTATTAATTTTACTCACTGGCTGACTCTAAAGTCATTCCAGTCTTCATTCTTTGTTATGCTGTCTTCGTCCTCTTTTTCCTTTTATGCGTCTATGAATTACAGTCCTCTTTAGGTAGATGTTTTAATATAATTACATAAAAAAGGATCTTATTTTTAGCTAAAAATATTAGTTCCCTTAAGTATAAAAAGAAGGGGCTAGCCTTAAAAAGGATTCAGCAGTACCCCCAACATGCCAAACTTAAAACAACATGAGTAATGATGAACTGGCATAGGCAACAAACAGGAGACATGAGTAGAAAATGTCCAGTATACTTGGGTCTGATTATAAAACAGGAGACTATGTAATAAGAATGATTGTAACTCGTGTAACGTTTTTTTCTGTCCATCTCCTCCCATGACTTAAATATGACCCTTGACCAGCCTGGGTCATGTAGTAGAATGAGCAATGTCTGCATTCTTCCTCTATCTGCAGAGAGTTTTGTTTTTTTTTTTTTTTTGTTTCTTCCTTGGGTGGGGGTTTATACATGTAATTATACAAAGATTGCTTTAGTGACCCCTTTATCTATAAAGCAGTGTTCTGGAGCAGCATGTGATGAATTGGTCTCATGTTTTGTAATTATTTTTTGTTCTTGTAGGACAGTTAGCTTTTTGCACCCCCCCTCCAATTTCCAATGTATCTAAAAATAACTTTTTTTAAGAATACACAGTTTGCAATGAAATAGTCATAGAAAATCTCTCCCCTTACATGCTACTATATCCCATAACATGATCTGGCAGCTTTATGCATTGACTTCACTGCACTGGACCCAATAATTGGAAGAATTCATGGCATTACATTTGTATTGCAGGAATGCTCCTTTTGCAGAAATGAACTTCAATTAACTTCTCTGCTAATCTTGGGGATCTTTTGGGACTGGGGATGATAGAGAATATGAAACTTGTGCTGTTTACCCATTATACTTCTGCAAAACTCCATTGTGAAATTAAATTCCATTTTTGCTTGTAAATGCCAGTGGATAATGTTTGGTACAGGTATCAGTAGGTAAGAGTTTTGGAAGCATCTGTCCATTGAATGAAAAGATCTGTCATGACCAGAAGTTTGTTTTTATGTAGTTGTAGGAATCTCCGAAGTATTTTGAGGCTCCAACTTGGCTGTAGTCTATGCAGAGCATTATGTTTATGAACTGTGTTTTATGAAAAGATTATACAATTTACTAAAATGGGTGAGGTTTTGTTTGGAGAGCACCACTTTATTACTGATCTTTGCACTGTTTGGCCTTAATGAAGTCCTCATCAGTGGAGGCATGGTATGGATCAAGAAGGGCTTGGGGCTTTGGGTGTTTCCCCCACCACCACCAAGTAAGATTGCATTCTTTTTCAGAAATGGATTGGCCTGCTTCAGGCATGCTGAGCATGTATTTCCGTGGAGTGAAGGCAATCTGGAGTGAATAATCCTATTACCGAGTTCATCTGAGTGCTCAGGCTGCTCACAGCCTGTGTTACAGGGGCCAGAAGAGGCACTGCTTTATAATCAATATATCAGATGCACCAGCCACTTCACAGAGGGCACCAAAGGGGAAATCCTGCTTAACCAATCTGAGAGCCTTCTGTGATGAAATGACTGGCTGGGCAGATGAGAGAAGAGCAGTGGACATTGTGTACCTTGACTTCAGCAAGGCTTTTGACACTATCTCCCATAATATCCTCCTACATAAGGTCAGCAAGTGTGGGTTAGACAGTGATGTGGATTGAGAACTGGCTGAAAGGCAGAGCTCAGAGGGTTGTCATCAGTGGTGCGGAGTCTAGTTGGAGGCCTGTGGCTAGTGGTGTCCCCCAGGGCTCAGTACTGGGTCCCATCCTGTTCAACTTCTTCATCAGTGACCTGGATGAGGGGATGGAGTGCCTCCTCAGCAAGTTTGCTGATGATCCCAAGCTGGGAGGAGTGGCTGACACACTTGAGGGCTGTGGTGCCATTCAGAGAGACCTGGACAGGCTGGAGAGATGCACAGAGAGGAACCTCATGAGGTTCAACAAGGGCAAGTGCAGAGTCCTGCACCTAGGGAAAAATAACCCCATGCACCAACACAGGCTGAGTGCTGACCTTGTAGAGAGCAGCTCTGCAGAGAAGGACCTGGGAGTGCTGGTGGATGACAAGTTGACCATGAGCCAGCAATGTGCCCTTGTGGCCAGGAAGGCCAATGGTCTCCCGGGGGGCATTAGGAAGAGTGTTTCCAGCAGGCGGAGGGAGGTGATCCTGCCCCTCTCCTCAGCCCTGTGGAGGCCTCATCTTGAGTACTGCATCCAGTTCTGGGATCTTCAGTACGAGGCATGGAGCTACTGGAGAGAGTCCAGCGTAGGGCTACAAAGATGATCAGAGGGCTGGAGCACCTGCCGTGTGAGGAACGGCTGTGAGAGCTGGGCCTCTTTAGCCTGGGGAAGAGAAGATTGAGGGGGAATCTTATCAATGTGTCTAAGTACCTGAAGGGAGGGTGTCAAGGGGACAGACACAAACTCTTCCTGTCCTTGTGACAGGACAAGAGGTAATGCGAAGAAATTGAACCACAGGAAGTTCCTCCTGAATGTGAGGGGGAATTTCTTCCCTGTGACAAAGCGCTGGACCAGGTTGCCCCGAGAGGTTGTGGAGTCTTCCTGTTTGGAGATATTCAAAGTCTGCTTGGATGCAACCCTGTCTAACATGCTGTAGGTGACCCTACTTGAGCAGGGGGGTTGGACTAGATGATCCCCAGAGGTCCCTTCCAACCTCACCCATTTTGTGATTCTGTGATTCAGGTGGTCTCTGTCGCTGGTTTCAGCCGCAGGAGTAAGAACAAAGGTCTCCAAGTCCTCTGGGGAGGGCTCTGAAATGGGGAGCTTTGGCTCCTTGGTAGTCTGCAGCCACGCTGAACCAGCCAGATGCAGCTCTGCTCTGCGAGGTGGCAAAGAGCACCTGCTTGGCTATAGGCATAGTTGGGATGGGTAAGGGGTATTTCTGTCCCAAACTTTCAGAACTGTGGAGCCTGACTCCTGCCAAGATGGTTCCTCTGTGCGCCCTGAGGAGCCGGGCAGTCATTTGAAGCAGCAGCTATGTAAAGTTACAACTTCAGAGAACGACTTGTCCCATGTGTACTTTGCAGCATAGACAAGGCTTGTTAAAGTGCCCCCCGAGCCTGGAAAGGAGGAATGGCAGAATCAAGGCCGGGACGTGCCTTGCCACAGCGAGGCTACCCCAGAGAGTCCGAGTTGGTGCCGTCAGTGGGTCGCCTGCAGGGCCAGTAGGTCCTGGAGGACCGCGGCGAGCGACCTGCTCTCTGCTTGCCCTGCCCGGGACGTCCTTAGGACGGTTCCAGCCCTGCTGGGGCGCCCCCGCCCGTAAGGAGCTCCGCCGCGTTGCCAGGAGACAGCGGCGGCGCGGGAGGCGGCGGCGGCGCAGGCCGAGGTGAGGGGCGCCCGGGGGGCCTGGGGGGGCAGGGTGGGGCGCGTAACGGCCGCGTGTTGCTATGGCAGCGGCCGCCGCAGGCGGCGCCGCCCGCGCGTGTGCGTCGCGGGTCTGTGGGAAGGCGGCTGCGCCCAACGTGCCGGCGGGTCCGGGGTCGGCGCTGCCCGCTGTCCTCCCGTGGGCGCTGGGCGAGAGGGGGGCTTGGCGTCTGGGCGTGCAGCAAGGTTACCTTTGCGTTTAGGAATCGAGTAGGCCACTCGAGAGCACTGGCAGTGTAGCTGTTCCTGCTTTCTAGGTTATCCTGGAGCCCCCAACACCTGTCAGTCCTCCGGCCAAAGCTGCGTACTTCAAAAGCATGTGACAAATGTGGTAATTAAATACAAGCTCTGCAGTCTGTCTGTGAAACCGATTTGCGAGAGGTTTGGAGAAAACACTACCGTGCTGGCATTACTCCAGCAATGAGGTTTTAAGTGTGACTTGATCCTGGAAGCAGGCTTTGATGACAGCGATTCCATTCCTCTGTCGCTGTTTGGTAAAGGAAGAATCACGATAGGGTGGGAAAAAATTCACCTGCCAGGTACTATTTTTCCTTTGTGTGAAACACAACAAATACGCACCCTTTTCTCACCAAAAGGGATAAAGGATGCTGCTAATATTGATTCCTCTCTTGATACTCTTGCTTTTGCTGCCCTTCCCTCCTGCAAATGGCTGACATGTTTTCCACTGCTGTCACTGAAGAAACTTAAGTTCTAGTTTGTCCTCAAGACGAGGAGTGTGCTTTGATCTCCCATAAGTGCACTCATGGTGTAATGGGATAAGGGGCAGACAGTAACCTTTAATGTCCCTTCTTTTGGACCTCGGGGAATAGGGTTCCTTGCAACAAATACGTGATGTTCTGAATGAGTCGAATTTATCTGTAGCGCTTCATGAGCAAAGTACAATGCCTAATTGCAGCATATGTGAGTATTTTGGTCATCATTGTAGTTTCCTGTTGTAAAGTCTGCCCAGAGTGCAAATTGGTAACATTCTGCTACAGTATTTTTAAAAATGTGTGGACATGGCAGAAATTTGCTAAGCCGCATACTTAAGTTTCAATACAAAAATGACAAGTTTTTCCTTGACTTGCAATGGTTAGTTGTCAGCATAGCTAGCTTCCATGTTTGCTAGTGTGATTTGGCTGAACTGTGATTTCTATAAACAGATATATTATAAAAAGTTTGAGAGAAAAATCCATTAAAATTATGTAAAGATAGCTGTTGAAATGTTACATTACTATGGTTTTGTTATTAGGGTGTATTGCCTTACATGTAAAAGGAGTTGGTTTTAATCTGTCTTCTTCCTACCCAGAAAATCTCTGACTAGGGTTTGGAGATTAATCTGGGGTTAAAACCAGGGTAGTTCACCTTATACGGAGCTACAGTTGGAGTCCAATTTTCAGTTAAGTGTTTTGCCTGGTGTTCTCATCAAGTTGAAGGTTCTTAGATACTTTCAGTGCTTGTCTATTTGTCCTTCTGAGGTTAGTAAAGTGCCTGCTAGCCCCAATAACTGAATATGGAAGGATCCTAGAGAGTTTTGATACAAGCCTACCCCCAAACACCTCTAGTTTCATTTGCATTCTCCATCTATCAATTGCTGTTTTATTATTAGTTCTTTCAGGTTCTTGCAGCCAAACTTGAAAGGACCATGCCTCTTCCAGAGACCATGTTTTGTGCTCAGCAAATCAAAATACCCCCAGAGCTACCAGATATTTTGAAGCAGTTTACCAAAGCTGCTATTAGGACTCAACCTCGTGATGTTTTGCAGTGGGCAGCTGGGTAAGTCTAGTATTCTCGTAGTGATGTAGCAGTATGTACACGTACACAAAAAAATCTCACTGCTTCTGACTGTTACGCAACTGAATTGACACAGATGTTTAACCAATTTGTATATCATGCACATGCTTCTGTGCATGACTGTAGCCTGTCAGCAAGTTAAAAACAATGTGTTTGATTTACTTTATCAGTGCGGTTTAGATCTGGCATATCTGTGGAACAGTTTAAGTTCCATGCAGAAAATTGCCTTTTTCCCCCTCCTTTTTGGGGGTTAACAGCTCTGTCTTGAAGACTGAAGTTTTTTTTCTCATGTAAGACTTATCAGAATTTAAAGGAAATGAGATGAGGTAATTTTCTAATTCCTAAGCTTGCTTAGGGTTTTGTGTGTTTGTTTCCTGGAACAATCTCCTTAAACATTAACGAAATAAGAAAAGAGCCTGAAAAGTTGTGACTTTTAGATGATAGTCCACATCACAGAAAAAAAAGATCTCTCAACAGATGATGTAGTTGCTTTAAGATGCTCTGTTTCTCTTTGTGTGTATTTATTTTTACCTCAACTGCTTGTGCTCAGTTTTTCTAGTTCTGCAGTTTGTGTGGCCAAGAGCAGTAGTTGTGAAGATATGCTCAATTGGGGAATGGTGGAATGAAAAATGTGTATAGGTGGGCAGAGGGGAGATTGGCAAGCTGATAACTAATCTTGTTTTGAGTTGTTAGCACTTGCTAGTCCAGTTAAGAAAAAACAAGCACAGCTGAATCACTGCAGCTGTGGAGTTGGAGAACATTGGGAACTTTTTTAAATTGTGTGTTGCTTTTAGGAATATGATACATGTGGTGTGTGATGGATGAGCTTCCTGGTTTGAGGAGAGTGTGGAGTACTTGCTAAACCAAGTAGTCAGGATCAGCTGCTTCCAGGTTTCTGAGGCCTGATGAGATGCAGCTTTCTAGTGCTGTCTTAGCAGATTGGTCAGTGACTATTGCTCATTGTACACTCCTCTTCTTTGAAATATGTTCTTATGTAAGAGTATCTGAAGTAGGATCAGGCCTAGATTTGGGAACTGAATAAATCAGAAGATGGCTGTGGTTTCACTTGCCATGCTAGTGTTGATTAAGCAGCTTGGTTTTGTCGCATGCTGTAGTGTTTAGCCATGTGAGTAATCAGACCAGGAAACTGGTCAGGCTGAAAAGTAGCCCAGGTGTTACAGATGCATACATATAATGTATTTCTTTTTATATACTTAAGCTAGTTCAGTCTGCAGTGCTGTATGCCATGCATCTTTGCAAGTACTTGCACAGTATGAGATTGCCTAGAAGTGGGTTTGAGTGACCTAGGCAGATGAGGGAGGAAGATAGCCAAAATGTTTAAGTCAGACCTCCCATTGACAGAATGAAAACTAAGTTTTTCTTGCACATTTTAGATTATTAACTAGCTATGACAGAAATGGTAGAGATCCAGAGATAGCTCTCTCAAGGCCGTGGCAGCCTTACAATTAAAATGGATGTGCATCCAATTCCAGTTCTGCTGTGTTTATTGAATTTTATTTTACAGTGGACAGAAGGTAGGCCATGGGTAGAATGTTAAAACAGTCGGCCTTAAGGTGCTAGTTAGTCTCCTGGAAAAAGTTTGCACTTTGCCTTTCCAAGCATGCTCTGTTAATAAATCACTTGCCTTTGACAAGAAAGATTTAATACATTGTGCACGATACAAATTAAATACCTTAAGAATTATTGGAGTATCACAGAAAGGAGTAGGTAAAATTTAAAGATTGCGACTTCCAGAAGAAGCACGGACTCTGGGCATGGGGCAGGGTGGGAATTCTAGCATTAGACATCTTGCTGAATGCTGCTGCTTCTATTGAGGTGCACATAGATTCATTTATAAAATTGTAAGAGCTTATACTTCTGTGTAGCTTGTAATCATCATTGGCGCTGAAATGTGTTACTGTTTCCATTTACTTAGTTACTTCTCAGCATTGTCAAAAGGCGAGCCCCTTCCTGTAAAGGAGAGGATTGAAATGCCTGTAGCAACACAAAAAACAGACACCGGTTTGACCCTAGGACTCCTTAAAATCTTGCACAAACAGGTACAAAACAGCCTTTATCAAATACATAATGCCATTTAGGAATGCTAGTGTGTTAGACAAAAAACATAATTGGGTCCTAGAGGTTGTCTGTTGAGTATTTGATGTATTTTGGAGAGGGACTGTATTATTAACTTCATTCTGGCTCTCAGAATTCTGAATGTGGTCCTATGATTTTGTTTAAAGCTTGCTCCAAAAGCCTTGGTGAATGTTGCAGAGCTCAAAGAAAAATGGAAACAGTTGTGCTTGCCAGAGGAACAACTGAAAGCTATTCTACAATTGGACAACTTCGGTGAAGAGGTGGAATGGATGAAAATTCTGGCTCTTGGGTGTAGTGTGCTCGGTGGGGTACGTTCACAACAGCAGCCTTCATAAACAGAAGTAAATGATTATATATTCAGTAGACCACAGAATAATTAATGTGAAGGAACTCTGGGGTTAGATAGTATAGTGGTGCTTTTGTGTCTGCATTTTATGTATGTATTTTGTATCTGCAAGCAACAACTGGCAGAGTAGTCTGCATGCTTGCTTGTGCTCTCAGTCAGCTTTAGTCAGGAAAGCACAACTGGAAAGGAGGATTTTGATGTCCGTACTGCTGTGGCAGTAGAGTGGCAAGAATGTCCACAAGGAGCTGGGATTGTGGAAAATATGATGACAGAATAGCAGAATAGTTGAGGTTGGAAGGGTCACATTCCTTAAGCTGCTTAAGCAAGGTCGCCTAGAGCAGGTTGCCCCGGACAGTGTCTAGATGGCTTTTGAGCATCTCCAGCAGTGGAGACTCCAGAATCTCCCTAGGTGATTTGTTCCAGTGCTTAATTACTCTCACAGGCAAAAAAAGCTATTTCTTATATTAGGATAAGGAGCTTTGTGTTTCACTCTGTGCCTTTTGCCGCTCATCCTGTCACTGGACACCACTGAAAACAGCTTGGTACCGTCCTCTTTACACCCTCCCTTCAGGTATTGATAAGATCTCTCTGAGCCTTCTGTTATCTGGCCTTAAGAGTCCCGGCTCTCTCAGCCTTTCCTCATAGGAGAGATGTTCCAATTTCTTAATCATCTTAGTAGCCCTTTGCTAGACTCTTTCTCCAGGAGTGCCATGTCTCTCTTGTGCTGAGGAGCCCAAAACTGGACACTACTCTAGATGTGGCCTCATCAGGGCTGAATAGAGGGGAGGGTCACTTCCCTCGACTTGCTGGCAATGTTATGCCTAATGCACCCGAGGATGTTCTTGGAGGCAAGGGCGCATTGCTGGCTCCTGGTCAACTTGTCCACCAGGACTTTCAGGTGCTTCATCAGCCTGCCTGTAAGGATGTTACGTCAAAAGCCTTACTGAATTCAACGTAGACAACATCCGCTGCTCTCCCCTCATCTCTCCAGTCAGTCACTCCATCACAGAAGGTTCTCAGGTTTCTTAAGCAGGATTTCCCCTTTGTGAATCCATGCCTGACTACTCCCGATCACCTTCTTGTCCTTCCTGTGCCTGGAAATGGTATCTACCGTTAGCTGCTCCATCATCTTACAAAGGATCAAGGTGAGTCTGATTGGCCTATAGTTCCCTGGGTCCTCCTCCTTGCCTTTTTGGAAGACTGGAGTGACACTGGCTTTCTTCCAGTCTTTAGGCACCTCCACTGTTTGCTGTGATCTTTCAAAGATGATGGAGAGTGGCCTTGCAATGACATCTGCCAGCTTCCTGAGCACTTTCGGGTACATTCCATCAGGACCTGTGGACTTCCTTTCTCCAGACTTTCTCCTTGGGCTCTGGCCTGGGAGTTCTGAAAGCTGGTCGTAATAGTAAATAGTAAGGCAAAAAAGGCATTCAGTATCTCAGCCTTTTCTGTGTCCTTTGTCACCAATTCAGTAGCAAGCCCACACTTCTAGTCTTCCTTTTACTGATGTATTTATAGAAGCACTTCTTGTTGTCCTTGATATCTCTCACCAGATTAAACTACAGGTGATGTTTGGCTTTTCTAGCTCCATCCCTGCATATGTGGGCAGCATACATATTTTCCTCCCAGGTGACCTGTCTCTGCTTCCACCTTCTGTACACTTCCTTCTTTGAGTTTTACCAGGAACTCCTTATTCATACTTGCAGGTCTCCTGCTCACTTTGCTCAGCTTTCTGCTCATTGGGATGGGCTGTTCTTGAGCTTGGAGGAGGTGATCCTTGAATATCAACCAGCTTTCTCAGACTCCTCTTCCCTCTAGGGCTCTACCCTGTGAGATTCTTCCAAGCGTGTACCTGAACAGGCCAAAGTCTGGTCTGTTGAAGTCAGGACTGTGATCCTGCTTTTTGCTCTGCTTCTTCCTCACAGGATCCTGAACTCCTCCATTTAATGGTCACTGCAGCCAATGTTTGTACCCCCCCAACCAGCCCTTCCTTGTTTCTAAGTGTGAGATCCAGCAGAGCACCTCTCCTCGTTGGCATCTGTATCACCCTTCTCAGGAAATTGTCATCAGTACTCTTCAGGAACCTCTTGGATTGCTTGTGCCTTGCTGTGTTGTCCCTCCAGCAGATATGAGGCTGGTTGAAGTCCCAGACCTTCATTTACTACTACTTCTTGATCGAGTGGCCTGTAACAAAAGCCCACAACTGTCAGCCGTGCTAGTTTGCCCCTTAATCCTTACCCATAAGCCTTTAGTCAGACCATCGCCCACCGGTAGGCTGAGCTCCATGCATCCCAGCTGCTCTCGCACACAAAGGGCAACTTCCCCTCATCACCTGTCCTGCCTGAAGAGCCTGTAGCCACCCATGGCAGCATTCCAGCCAGGCAAGCTGGCGCACCACCTCTCCGTAACTGCAATGAGTTCATAGCCCTGTGACTGCGCACAGATCTCTAATTCCCTGTGCTGCCTGCATTTGTGTACAGGCACTTCAGAGAGGCAACCCAGAGAAAACCATTTGGGCCCCCATGCCACTGACAGCTGACCCCAGAGCTCTGTATTTAAGTTTGATATTTCCCAAGTTGCCCTTAACAGTATTCATTGGTGCCCACCTGGTCAGAGGAACAGACAAGCCTTGGCAGTCTCTCCACAACATTCCAGATCTGAGCCTCCTGCAAGCCTCTTTAGATGACAGATCAGGTCAGCAATCTGTGTCTGTTGGCTGTGTCTGTTAACTGTGCTGTCATGATGAGGATGATAAAGGAGTGATGCTTTTAGCATCAATGTAAATGTCTCTGGAGAAGAGCTGGAGGGAGAAATGAAAACATCAGTTATTAATTGATTATGTAGCTGATTAAATTTTCATAGAAGCAGTTAATGTTACTAAATCTATGTTTTCTTTTAATGACAGTAATAAAGTTACAAAAGCATTTTACAATAGAATGAGAGATTCTAAGTCTTGCACTAAACTGATGTTCTTATGAATACGAGATAACATTTTTCATGACTTCTACAGTGGGAGCGAAAAGGACTAGTGAGACAAAAATATATGTTAAATATTGTTTCAAGGATGCTTTAGTATCTGGAAGCTCTAAATGTGGGATTGCATTGGCAATGCAGTCGTGTTTTTTTCTGTTTAAACAATCCATTTCTCAATTCCAGCTACCCCTGACCCCAACTACTGCCATAGTGCTTTTTCTACTACCTGTTAAAATGATAACATAATTGCAAGGAAGAAAGCTAATGAATATCAGCATTCCTAAAAATCAAATAATATCATACCAATTATACCAGCAATAGATATACCGGGCCTTGAGCAATATGGCATGCAATTTGGCTGTATCAGAGATAGGGCTTAGACTAGCCCTTGCAATCTTTAAGTATTGTAGGATTCTTCTGAATCTTTAAAAAAAAAAAAAAAAAAAAAAAAAAAAACTCTCATTTCTACTAGAACTTCATTACTGTTTCCATCCCTAGACCTGCACCTGGAGATTAATTTGGTGTAGAAAGCTACATAATGATAGAACCTAACCTTAATTTCACTTGCACTCATTTTCAGTAGCTTATGGGCTGTATTTTGTCATGGTATATAAAGCACGTTCATGGCTCTGATACTGTTCTTCTCATTTCTTGATTGGAATCCTTACAGTCCTTACTGAGTTCCATGAAATATGCCTGTGAAATTTTAACAACTGACCCAGATGGCGGACCAGCTCACGTTGCATTTGAAACCTTCTCATTCCTTTACTCATATTTGGCCGGTATAGATGGAGATATACCAGAGGAGAAAACTGAAGCTTTCCTCCTCACCATTAAAAAACAAGCGTAAGTAAAAATTTAAACATGAAATTTTAATATGTAGATTACTAAATTCTAAGATTCTTGAAGTTCTGTAGTATTACCTATGGTATGTTGTCCCTCTTGAAGTTGTCTTGGCCTTTAGTGGGTATAAAGGACAAAGGCTACAGGTCATCTGACCTGCACTGTTCTTCCTTTCTTGGTGTAATTCATACTGATTTGGGGAGGTTAAGTATATTTCCAGTTTGTTCTTTTTGCTGGCTTTATAGAGTGGTTTTAGTCTTTTCAACATGCCATGAACTGATGCAGTTCTTGACAGCAGGAGATATGTAGATTGCAGGTTAAGTAAAAACTCATTGCTCAGCAGTTCTCCTGTCAAGGTGTGGCTATCAAGGCCAGCTGTGTTGTTCAGATCTTTCAGGTGCTGTTGTGTCATCTTTAGCTTTCTTTGTAATAAAGAGGCAGCCTCTTGACTTCATGTAGTGCAGTTTATCAAGATATGATGAAACTCTGAATGACATGTCTCATATATCAAGACAAAGTAATTATTTATTAGTGTGGTATCAAAGGTCTAGTTGCTAAATAGCACACAATACTTTATTGGGCAGGTGGCATAAGTGGGATTGGACATTAAGATGGCTCTGAACGCTAATGCAGTCATGAGGTTTCCCTGTTTTTTTTTTTTTTTTTTTTTTTTTTTTTTTTGTGTGTGTGTGTGTGTGTGTGTGTGTGTGTGTGTGTGTTTGTGTACTCTGGTACTCTGGTTACGCCCAGTATTCTTAAGTGTCCTTCTTACAGGTTTGGGTAGAAAATACCTTGTACGTGATCAGTCTATTCAAAATGCAATGCCATTTTCTGATTTGCTTTCATCATTGTTGGTACTCACCATTTGTTGTTCTGGACTCTTTTAAACATTTGCACTTCTTGATGATCAGCAGGTTATTTGCATAGTTAAGCTATCTGTTTTCTTGAGCACACCAAAACTAGTCTGTTTCAAACAGGTTGTTGATCATGTTTTGTCTAATACTATAGCAAAAAGTAAGATAAAATGTTTTGGCTTATGTAAACACCTACGCTAAATAGGCTTAATTCATGCTAAATGCTACAGCTGAAAAGCTCATCTCCATTGCACCCAGATTAGTTATTTGAATTCTTGTGCCCACATGAGTTGGTGGCAAAATCTCTAACTTTTAAACAGATGGAGGCAAGGATACATCCATGAAATTGCATATATTCCTGCTAGACACAGCTGTATAAGACTGATCATGTGTTCAACCCGGCTTTCAATGAAACTGCCGCTAATTTATCCAGTTTCCTACTACTGTTTCCTACTATCTATCTGGAATTAGTCTCTCTGTCTTAGCTGCGTGCACATGGGAATTCATAAATGCAGAGGGACCAAATGAACTGGATGATCTTTTTGTGATTACAGATACCAGGGTACCAATTTTTAATAATTCTTTTCATAATAGCTCTTCTTTATTATTAATATAACCCTCATTTCAGAAAAAATGTATTTCATCTTTTTGTTAGTCTCATTTGCCTCCCACTTCCTCTCCAATCATACAATTGTAGAATCAGTAAGGTTGGAAGGGACCTCTGGGGATCATCTAGTCCAACCTCCCTGCTCAAGCAGGGTCACCTAGAGCATGTTAAACAGGGTTGCATCTGGGAAGGCCTTGAATATCTCCAGAGAAGGAGACTGCACAACCTCTCTGGGCAATGTGGGCCAGGGCTGTGCCACTCTCACAGGGAAAAAATGCCTCCTCATGTTCAGGCGGAACTTCCTGTGCTTCAATTTCTGCCCATTGGCCCATGTGACAGGACAGGAGGCAACTGAAAAGAGTTCGTCCCCGGCCCCTTGACACCCTCTCTTAAAGGTATTTGTAGACATTGATAAGATCCCCCCTCAGCCTTCTCTTCCTCGGGCAAAACAGGCCCAGCTCTTGCAGCCGTTCCTCACAGGGCAGATGCTCCAGCCCTCTGATCATCTTTGTAGCCCTATGCTGGACTCTCTCCAGTAGCTCCATGTTTCTCTTGCACTGGGGATCCCAAAACTGGATGCAGTACTCAAGATGAGGCCTCCCTAGGGCTGAGGAGAGGGGCAGGATCACATCCCTCCGCCTGCTGGAAACACTCTTCCTAATGCCCCCCGGGAGACCATTGGCCTTCCTGACCACCAGGGCACATTGCTGGCTCATGGTTAATCTGTCATCAACCAGCACTCCCAGGTCCTTCTCTGCAGAGCTGCTCTCCACAAGGTCAGCCCTCAGCCTGTGCTGGTGCATGGGGTTATTCCTCCCTAGGTGCAGGACTCTGCACTTGCCCTTGTTGAGCCTCATGAGGTTCCTCTCTGTGCATCTCCCCAGCCTATCCAGGTCTCTCTGAATGGCAAGACAGCCGTCAGGTGTCTCAGCCACTCCTCCCAGCTTGGTACCATCAGCAAACTTGCTGAGGAGGCACTCCATCCCTTCATCCAGGTCATAGATGAAGAAGTTGAACAGGATGGGACCCAGTACTGAGCCCTGGGGGACTCCACTAGCTACAGGACAGTAAATGCAGATTCATGTCTGAAACTCTCTCAAGGTTTCAGGAACTGAAGTGTACTTGGTAGTACAAAAGTATGGAGATTTCAGAATTGGTAACAGTCTGGGGGATGTGAGACCACAGTGAGATTTCCTTTCACCTGCTGCAGTCAACGAAAAAGCCCAAAGGGCACAGAAACATAGAGCTCCTGTTCCAAATTTATCTACCACTGGCAAGAGTAGTAGAATTGATCATCCTTGATGTATAGCCTAACTCGGTTTAAAAATGTTGCAGCAGGCAGTCTGTAACTTCATGCTTTCCTTGAGAAGTGGAGCAATTCTCTGAAAAAATAACTCACTTCTTATCTTTTAAAATGAAGAGAAAGTTGATGAAGCCTTCTATAGACAGCTGGAAGTAGCCTCAGGATCACAAGCCCTGATTCTCATGGGGCACTTCAGCCACCCTGACATCTGCTGTAGGGACTACACAGCAAGGCACAAACAGTCCAGGAGGCTCCTGCAACGCATCGATGAAAACGTCTTGTCACAAATGGTGGAGGAGCCTACGAGGAAGAGTGTCCTGCTGGATCTTGTCCTTACCAACAGAGGAGGACTGGTTAGAGATGTGACAGTTGAAGGCAGCCTTGGCTGCAGTGACCATGAGATGGTGGAGTTCAGGATCCTGCAGGAAAGAAGTAAGCGCAACAAGCAGGATTGCAACCCTGGTCTTCAGGAGAGCTGACTTTGGCATCTTAAGAGACCTAATTGGTGGAATCTCATGGATTAAGGCCCTAGAAGGAAGGGGGGGGGGGCAGGAGAGCTAGCTGGTATTCAAGCATCACTTCCTCCAAGCTCAAGAGCGGTGTATCCCTATGAGTAAGAAGTGCAGCAAAAGGGACAGGAGACCTGCATGAGTGAGCAAGGAGCTCTTGGCCAAATTTAGACAGAAGAAGAAAATCCACAGAATGTGGAAGAGGAAGAGATCTGGACAGGCTGGAGAGATGCACAGAGAGGAACCTTCTGAGGTTCAACAAGGGCAAGTGCAGGGTCCTACACCTAGGGAGGAATAACCCCATGCACCAGTATAGGCTGGGAGCTGAGCTGCTGGAGCTGCAGGAAAGCAGCACTGTGGAGAAGTACCTGGGAGTCCTGGTGAATAAGCTGACTATGAGCCAGCAATGTGCCCTTGTGGCCAGGAAGGCCAATGGTCTCCTGGGGTGCGTTAAGAAGAGTGTTGCCAGCAGGTGAAGGGAGGTGATCCTGCCCCTCTGCTCAGCCCTGGTGAAGCCATATCTGGAGTACTGCATCCAGTCCTGGGCTCCCCAGTGCAAGAGAGACATGTAGCTACTGGAGAGAGTCCAGCATAGGGCTACAAAGATGATCAGAGGGCTGGAGCATCTGCCCTGTGAGAAACAGCTGAGAGAGCTGGGCCTGCTCAGCCTGAAGAAGGCTGAGGGGGGATCTTATCAATGTCTACAAATACCTTTAAGAGAGGGTGTCAAGGGGCCGGGGACAAACTCTTTTCAGTTGTCCCATGTGACAGGGCAAGAGGCGAGGGGCAGAAACTGAACCACAGGAAGTTCTGCCTGAACGTGAGGGGCAAATTTCTTCCCTGTGAGAGTGACAGGGCACTGGACCAGGTTGCTCAGAGAGGTTGTGGAGTCTCCTTCTCTGGAGATATTCAAAACCCACCTAGATGTTATCTTGTCTAACATGCTCTGGGTGACCCTGCTTGATCCGGGGGGGGGGAGGGGAGGGGGATTTGGACTAGATGATCCCCAGAGGTCCCTTCCAACCTCAACCATTCTGTGATTCAGCAACAAAGGTTTATGGCAAAAAAAAGGAAAGGGCTTTACCAGGAATTAAATGCTACTAGGCTGGAGGAGAAACTCTATAGTTTTCAGTTAAATTCAGTAACTTCAGTTAAAATAGATGCCTTTTAAAATAACTCTTTTTCCCAGATGCTTCTCTCTTTCCTGTCTATTAAATCTCAGATCCCATACCATTTAGGTCTTTACAAAACCAAACAGCAGCTCGACTGAGCAGGCAGAACAGAAAAGACTAGCTGTGTAGCTGGAGTTTCTTAGTGGTAGTTTAATAAAACTTCTTAAATTTAAAGGAAGTACTTATATCTTTATATATTGTGTAATTAATTTTGCCAAAATTGTCACTGCAGGATATTCTATTACTGAGGTAGACTGTTCAGCAAGACAGGACTGAAGCTGCTCAGGAAGAGAAATCATCTCAACAATTCCATCAAAGTTACCACTTTAGTGTCTCAGGAATTTTTTTTCCCACTCATGTAACATTTAGTAAGATCTTTCCTGTAATGCAGTTGCATTTGGTATGCATTTGGGCCTATGCCTCCTTTATTCAGATACATATTCCTAAATGGAAGAAGGAGGAGTGGTTAGGACTTGCTTCAAAGTACTCAGCATAAATTTTTATGTTAGAACAAGGGCAATACTGCATCTATGCCTTTATTCTTTTTTTATCTTCTACTTCAGCTTTAGACTATATTTGTATTCCAGCAGGTCATTTCAATTCTGACCTTCTGATAGAAGCATTATGTGGGGATAGTTTAAAAGTAGTAAAAAATCAAATACTTGCTCTATCATCTCTCTTTTCTGCGAGGACTATGTATACTCATTTGGGAAAGACTTGATGCTGCCTATTTGTTCAATGTTTGTGTCTTAGCAGCACACTAGACTTTACAATATTAAAGTGCTGTTCTAAAACATTTGATTTATTCCTTTCCAGTGACCAGCAAGATGGCATGGTGCAGCTCAGAAACTTTCTGACTCAGCCTTCAACACTGTCTTTATCAAAGCTACCGTTCAGTACCACGTGAGGGAAAAGAATGGAATAAATATGTGAAATTATTTTTATTCAAACAAAAAAACAACTTACAAATGACAAAAGGAAATCATCCTCTTCTCTGGCACTCTCTTTTCTTCCTTGATCCTACTCCTGAAATTGTTTTACTGGATGTTAGTTGAATGCATGGTTATACAGTTCTCCAATCTGTCCACACTTTGGGAGCTTTCATGAGTAGAATGTATTTTACTAGGGATCTTTCTAACTATATTTTAATTTTAGGAAAATAAAATAAATTTTACTTAGAAAAGTCTGGACTGTTACACTGAGTGCATTTCTCATTATGCTTCTGCATAGCTCTGACTTTTGACTCTTGCACAAATACAGTGTGTCTTTTGACCACTGAGTCTACATGAATAAGCTCTATAAAACAAGCAGTTTTATCAAGCACTACTCAACATGAACCCTGTGGCTGAGGTGATGAAAAAAACAACTATATGAAGGACTGCATCTCTATCACCTATTTTTCCTTATCATTAGGACCCTCTGAGAACATAAAAGGTATCTTTTTACATTCTTAGATGGACTTTCTAATTAATGACTAATTTCAAAATAGTATGTCTTGTTTTCTGATGAGGAAAGGTATGTCTTCTAGATCTTAACTGTTCTAAACATCTAATACTTAGATGTTAGTCTGCAGGAAGCTTTTCCTAGTTACTTCTGGAAGGAAATTGATATGTTCCCAGTGTTTAAAAAGCCAACCTGGTACCTTCCAGCTAGTTTCTTTGGAGAGCTTTATGATGAGCAGTTAGCTTATAAAATCTTTGCCACATTACATTGGTCTTAAGTTTCTTTAGACATGAGCATAGAAGTAATTACTTTCCCCAATTGTCTTTTTGTCATTTTTCAACTACTAAAAGCAACAACTGCAGTTGAAGATACTTAGGTTGCTAGAGAACTGTGAAATCTGCATTATACCCTCTGGCATATGCCATAAACAGCTCTGCTTTCAGTCCTTCTGAAACACTATTCCCAGAGGTGACAAAGGTCAGGTGGGAGGGGAGTTGTTTCCATGCTTTTTAATTGTAATTGAGCCTAGTCTGTGAACATGTGTACTGCCCTGCTTCAGATCCACCTTTTGGATATGTTATTTATAGGCCAGGAAAGCAAAGTAATACAGTTTCTCTCAGTTTCTGCTGTCAGCCTACACTCAAATGGACAAGAGACAGCTAGCTAACATTATTTAGATGCATTAGTATTGCACACTTGCTGATATCTACACCTTGCATCCTGGCAAGACCTGAGACTTTCATTTTGTATCCAAGCGCAGCTGTTTGTTAGGCAATCCCAGTATTGTGTGTCCTTGGCACACACACAGTAGTAATAACACTTCCTGTGGAAGTAGTTTTTTTAAACAGCTGACAAACACCACTGTCATGTTCTTGCTTCTACTTTCTTCTTTTATGGCTGTGATGCTTGTCTTCTTCCCTGAAACAAGAAACAATCATCATGTGTCCTGTTAGGCTTACACTGGCAGAATCTGAACAATGAGAAAACATTCAGTTTCAGAAACTGGAAAGCTTTTGTTAACAGTTTACTTTTTTTTCCCCAACTTAGAAGAGGATTTCTCATGCTCTTTCAATGTCATATCACACAATTCCACAATGGCAGTTAGTGCTGCAGTACATTCTAAACTATGTATTGGAACCAGTTTTGAGACAAGTAGTTGTTCCTAGCCATGCGTATCATTCAACATTTCTTCCATAGATGTTAGGGACAATGCACTTCCTTCCAGCACCACAGTCTTTGTTCAAGCACAAGTCCTGCGGACCTATAGTCTTGTAGGTAAGCAAGAGTGCTTTTGTTGACAGCATTATAGGATCTGGCCTATATCTGTTTGCTTCTACCTAAAAGCATGACCAAAACTACAAAAAAAAGCAACAGCACTGGATGCTTCAGAACAATTTGGAAAAGCTAGTCAAGGGAGTGTACATACACATTAGTGAAACAAATAGTCCAATCTGTTAAGCCTCACTGCAAATCCTGACAGAAGTCTGCATTAGACTTGACAAGCACATGTCATAATCAGTACTACCATGGGGACAGATGGTCCAATTAAGAAAAAAAAATACCCTGACACAGCATAGAACTAATCCTGCAGCATGCTGTTAAAAGTATCATCTTTCAGATGAGAGTAAATGCTAAAATTTGGATCACTCTTTATATCACAGAAAATTGTTTTATTAGTGTTACTAACCTCATGCCACTGGCTTGGTATAACTGTACATGAGATTATCCTAGCTTTTTATTTGGACTGAATATTATAATTCTTTGCACTAAAATCTTATGGGCGTATCGGTACTGCTACCCGATTCAGAAGCAGAAGTCATTTGATACTATCTAGGCTCACCTTTCTCTTTTTCTCCGAGAATCTCTGTCTTTGCCTCTTTCACGACTCTTTTTTCGTTTGCTTGGACTCCTGCTGGTCTCTCTCCTATGTCTTGTGCGATCAGTATCCTTACAGCTTCCACCAGACTGCCGTGAATCCACAGAAGCTGACCGCCTGTCTTCCCTTCTGAAAAACAGAAGGTTACTGGTTTTATTCAATAAAAAAAAAGTTTTACCATCACTATTGTTTTCAATAACATTTTTTTGTAATATAATGACCTAATAATGGTAATAAGAGGGAGGGAATCTCTATTATAAAGTCTGGGGATCTCCCCCCAAAATACAATAAATGCTTCCCAAAGAAGAGCCCGAGTCTATGTTCCTACATGCACGTTTTCATACAATTGTTATTCTATACAACCATAGTATTAGAACAGCCTTGAGAGGCACCTCTGCTTATAAACAGGAGACTGTAGAAGTTCAGAGTCTAGCTCTAAATCCTTCACTCTGTAATTGCCTGCCTTAAGCTACTACCTGCAGTTGGAGAACCCAACTGATCTTCTATTTCATTTACCTTTATTTTAATGCTAAAAACGAACACTTACAGAAACTACTTCAACAGTATTTTCATCTCAAAGCACTCTTCAAGAAATGCAACAAAATAGACTTTTAGCAGGTAATAAAAATGGAACCATGGCAAATGCATAGTAGAATGTGTAGTGTTGCTTAACAGACAAAATATGCATATGTAAAACACTATTGTGTTAGCAAACCATTTCCTGCAGTTTGGTGAAGAGGGGAAGAAATTGTGCACATGTGTTTCCAGGTGTTTTTCCATCCCCAGCTATCATACAGATGGACATTTGCACACAGGGGAGCAATATTAATTCCCCAGCTCTAGCAAAACTATCTGTTCACATGGATCACTTAAAACTCAGCTCTTTACCCATGAAAGGAAGTTGACAATTCACTTTCTCCCCATTCTTCACGGAGACAGAGCTTCTCGAGCAGGAGCTTAATAAAACTAGTATAAGATAAACTGTTTGTGCATGTCACACAAGGTTTGTATGTGTTATTATGAAGAGATAATAAGCTAGTATTACAGGCTCTCAGAGTGCTGATGATCCCACAGAAAGCATTTTAGCGTTCATTAGGAATTTGCTAACTCTGGCATACCTTCCCGAAGATTTTGACTTCCCGCCTTCACATATTTCTGCATTATCCAACCTATTCTCCTCCTGCCAGTGATTGCTGAGTTCTTCCATATGCACACCAATCACATCCCGAATCACCTAAAGATTATGAAAAAAGGATGCATTAAAAAAAAAAAAGGCAGCATGTCATGGTAGTGGCTTGAAGTGGCAACTAGATGGGAGGTTATACTGCTTGAAAAAGCTGTACATATGTTTAAATGGATAGTTGTTTTTTCAGAAATAAAAATCCAGCATAACTTTAATAGCATCATTTTATAACAGACAGTAACTGTATTTTGTTGGCAATTTCACACAAATTCCATAGAACTCAATGCTGACAGAAATGCTGCTGTTATTTGCAACTTGCTGCAACAAACATTTTTTTGATTTGACTAAAAAAATTTCTCTGTGGTTTGCAACTCTAATAAGGGAGGATGCAAGCACAAGAGAGACGTTTTCCTTGACTGAACAGGCATATTATTGTTTATGCTAAGATAAAATAAATACTTGTGTGCAAAAAGCCTCATCATAGCTTCCTCTTTAGATGCTCACCTCAGTGTAAGACTTCTTTGTTATATGAACATTCTTAGCCCTGTATGACTGTCGTCGCCTTTTGTAGTCTCGCATTTCAGCCAGAATCTCAAGATGTGACTTTGGACCTTTTTGACTATCATCTAACAAAAAATTAGAAGTACAGCAAATGGTCAAGAGCAGGACATCAGCACCTGTAGGTACATAATTCTGCTGCTTAATAGTCTGAAACACAAAGTGTTGTGTCACTTTTGAACAGAAGTTTCTCCAGTAGTTTCTACAGAAACTATCATGAAACAAGGTTTAGCACATGCGTCCTCTCCAACTGTCTTGCTAGATGTTTACACAAGACTAGAAAATCTACCATGCAAAAGTTATTAGGTGATCTCAGTCTTCTAACAGTGATCCAAATCAATGTATCCAAAATACAGACCATCTTTTCAAAGCCAGTATTATTACAGGACAAAGACTGAGAAAAACAAATTTTGTAAAGCATTTATATGTGTAGGTGGCAAACACTATTCTACCTCCTAGGCATAGCAAGGCCCAAGAGTAACACACACGTTTCAGCTGATACAAATACAAACTGGCATGACTCAGTAGTGCTAAGAAGCCTGGTCTGACATACCATTTATATATTGCTCTAGAACTCTACCAGATGACTGCCAACCTCTCGTTAGGCTTTTACGCTTAAATGTCTTTAATTTCATCGTCTCTTGCAGCAAATACTGTTCCTTCAGCTTCACAGTAAGTTGTTAATATTAAGTAACCTGAAGTCAGTTACGGCAAAGACAAAAGTGCCTCCCTTCCACCGAGATGCATACAATATATGTGCTGAAAAAAAAGAGCATTGAGGCTTCATACAGTGAAAGTTCTGAGCAACAAACTCAACAATAGGCTGTTTTTCAAACCTTGAGTGATCTTTGCTGCTAAATCCACAAAGAGATCACTGTCATTTTCTGTGATTTGGGACCGAGACCTCTGTTTCTTTGTTTCATCAACAACATAATCATAAAGAGCAAGGCGATCAGCTTGGGTCAGGTCACAGGTGAAACGCTTGTGATTTTGAGGAACTTCCACAGGCAATGATGAGTAAGATCCTGAAAGTTGACCAGAGAATTGTTTTTAATAGGACAGAAAGACAATATAGAAAAACACTGGGAAACTCAGCAAGCAAACGATGCAGGCAACACTCATGTTGTTTTCATCCTCTCTATGTAAAACTGTATGGAGTTCCATTTTTCTTAATTTGAAAGGATAAAAATTGCTTAAAGAAAACAGAAACCCCAGTCCCGCCAAACCACAGAGATTCTATAACCTCCCTCCATTGTTTATACTGTAGTTACGAGTTTTCATATGTTTCAAAGAGAACACATTAGGTCAGATTAAAAAACGTAAGTTCCCCTAAAATGTTTCCAGTTAAGCTCACAAGCTAAAACAAGAAAGATGAATTTCCAGTCTAAGCAGCTCTAACTTAAGAGTGAATCTTACTCCTAAAATTTTCTGTGAAGTACTAGCTGCAAATTATTTGTTGTTCTGTCAACAAGAGCCAAAGTGTCTAAGAGACTACATAACTGAATGTTGCTCACGCAAATCAGTCACATTGCCATTTTCTCTTCAGAGTTTTTAAAACAGACTATCATAGACAGTTACAGCTAAAAAGGCTACAAAAGTATTTCCAAGATCAAAACAACCTCACTGCCTGCTAACTCTTCTTTCCCTGAATTAAGATTAGTCTGGTACTTTGTCTTCCTATTCCCTGGTTAAAACATACATCCTCCAGAACAAGCAGTAAATCCACTCTCAATCCATTGCACCAGCAGCAAAGTGACTTCCCTGAAAATGCAGGATACAGCATTCTATGATATTGCCTGCAGAAAAGTGTTTTACTTGAGAACATTCAAATTCCTAGTAACCATTGACCTGACCCTCATAATCCTGCTCCCTACAATCAAGCCTTGTCCCTGTAAGGCACAACAAACCATAAGGCAATCCCACATAGACCCATACATTTTCAAGAAGAAAGAAGAGCCAACACTTATCTTCACAATAGCAAAGCAACTGCTTCTCTAGATTATGTAAAGAAGGACTTAACTGGAAGCTGGACAATCTTTCGTATCATGCTTGAAACAAACTCAGTCACAAAAAGTCACAAAACAGGGGGAGGGACTTTTCACTTTCATGTTAAATGACTAAATACAAATATACAAATACTGGCATTTTATTTTTAGAATCCACTGTTCTTCCAGGGTCACAGAAGTCCATAAAAGTGCCCTAATAGCTATATGCTTGTGATTTTACAAGACTCCCACAGCTTGTTATCAAGATCAGTCTTCCTTTCCCATTATATAGTTATTTTAAATATGGTTAGAAGCTTTTTTAAAAGAAATTTAAAAACCTTCCTTTGATACAGTTAGTCAAAAGGAAATATTCAATGAATAATGCTTTCTATTTGTCCCTTTATTGTCGAAGACTTTAAATTAAGCAAATAATTCCAAGTCAGTAAATCTTAATGTAAGTCAAGAAAACATTCAATACCGCACCAGCGCTCTCTTCAAATAAATGCAAGATTGCAATGAAAACCGGATAGCAAACACTGGCATCTAGTGGCTCAGAGATATATCTTTGCAATTCACCACTTGGTATAAGGTTTATCTGTTTCCTCTCTACTTGAATGTACTTGCATCAAATTGCTAAATTACCACCACTCTCTAGTGAAAATACACCCGATATGCCCCAAATATGGTGCCAAGCAAACAAAACTTCTTCCCAAGCAACTGACTGTTAAAATTCCTTTTGCTAAGCTGAGAAAACAAAGACAATATGAAAAATCTATGCCTGAAATGGTGCTACTGTATTTGACAGTGAAGTCAGAAAAGCAGAACAAATGCACTTTTCCTCCTGCACAGACAGTAAATACTGCACAGACAGTAAATACTGTATCTTTCAGGCGTTGCACTAATTTCCAAAGCATATGTTGCAGCACTACAGTGGTTTTTGTAGGTAGTCACATTTTTCTACTCTATCTTCGTCTCAGCTCCCAAAGAGAAGCCTAAATTAGTTTTCACCTATACCCTAGACTGGTCACAAAACTCACTGAAAAATGAGACAGAGAAACTATTTGATGAGAGCAGGAAAGGACAGCATCAAATTTGCTGAGGTAGCAGCATATTTATTACACCACTTCTTAGCAGGGTCTTGAAATAATTCCACATAATAAAAGTACACTTTTTTTTTTGTTTCTGATCTGAGGAGAGGTGGAAAGCACATATAGCTCATGTCTAACAATGAATCTTTAAACCAAATAAAACACACAGTCCCTCCTTTGCTCCCTAGCCATTCCATGAAGAACAAGATTGGAGCCAGCCTGGGAAGCAACTGGGCCCCAAAAGGCAGAGGATAATTCCAGGAAATGCAGGCAAGAAGATAACTGTAGGCAGAGGGATGGGAAGTGAGCAATGAATGCTCTAGAAATTTTCCTGAATTTTGCAGTGATGATTTTCCAGTCCTGATGAGAACTATGGGTTTGGGCACTAAAGACTCACATTCCGTCATTTGGCTGCCCTGAGTAGAGAAGGTAATTATGCTCCAAAATATACAAGGGAAGGAATATTAAAATAAATAAATAAATAAATAAAGAATCCTAACAGCAATTCACAAATGAAATCAATGAAGCTGGCAGGGGGGAGAGGTAAGAGCAGCTCTCTACAGATGAGCTCTCTTCATATCTATGTTCTAGTTACCTTGGCTGTAGCCTACACCTTCTTTTGCACTTTCAGCTCTAGCTTGCTGAACAATGTGAAACAGTAGATCTTTATCTGCAGAAAGAGAAAATAAAATATCACAGAACTTTTACATCAAGAATGCAGTATGGAATAGTCTTTATTCTACAACCTCTATTATGAGACTTATGGTATTTTACTGAACATTAGCAGTTTATTTGTCCATAGCCAGAGTATGAACTAAAATGCTATTTAAATTTATTCCACATTTTAATTGAAGTGACAAAAGAGAAGGATTTCTGGGTTACACAGATATGAAAAAAAAAGAATATATGTATATCTATGTGTGTCTGGTGTGTGCATATATGTATATATATATATATATATATATGTATGTACAGCAACTTTGTTCTACACCATTACTACACCCCTAAACTTTAAAGACAGCTTTTCTGCCTTCTAAGAATGTATTTTAATACAAACACACTTTCTGCACTTGTATAGGTTCTTGCTATGCACTCCTTACATCAACATAAGAAAAAAAATCCTCCTTGGATTTGAAGATGAAAAAGGCCAATTGTTCTACAGAGCAGAATTACACAGTGACAGAATTGTGGTATCTGTAAAGTAAGGTAAAGTATCACAACAAGACAAAACAGATTTAAGTGATGTAAATACTCAATTTCTCTAGTACATCTTAGGAAGCTACAAATGGCATTACAATGTGCTATTGCGAAGAGTTGGATTCTGCCACCCTGGGAGTGTCCCCAGTGGTCATCTGCCCCTATCCTGCAGCTACAAGGACCGAGTCTTCACGCAAAGGCCCAGGGTTCCCTGAGCCAGCTGCACACTTACCCATGGTGACAGTGGGTATCTTCAGCTTCTCATAGAAAAAGCTGGAGTCATACATTTCATCCTGCAAGACAAGTCATTCAGGCAGAACACCACCACACAAGTGACAGCAACTGCCGCAGGCCTCTGCCTCTGCGGCCCCCTGTGCGGGAATGCCTGTCCCGGGGGAATTACGAGGAAGCAGCTTCTCCTTCTCGCCGAGCCCCCCCAAGCACCGGGAGCCGCTCAGACAACCGGACCATTCTCGAAAGAGCTCAGCGTGGGGATTCACCCTCCAACTGGCGCATTTCAGCAGAAAAGGCGAAAAATCCCCCCCAAAAAATACCAGTTACGACATTTCCCCCCAACACACACCTTCGCACACACACCATCTCCAAGCCGCCAGCAAGCAGCGCCCGCAGGCGGGCGGCGGCCCGGCGCGGCACCCACCTCCTCCTCCTTGGAGTAGCCCATCCTGCGGAGCCGGCAGGACGCCGCGTGCCTCTGCAGCGACGACGGCGGCACAAGGTGGTGGGCGTCGTAGGGGCAGGCCACCCGCTCCGCCTGCAGCAGGCCACAGGTCAGTGCTGCCGCCGCCCTCCCCCCATCCCCCGTCCCCCGTCCCCCTTCCCCGCGGGCCACCCAACCGCCCCGGCCAGGCGCTACCTGGTCCCCGAACCACAGCGCGCAGGGAGCCGCCATTGCCGCTGAGGGCGAGACAGCCGCAGCAGCCCCCGGAAGCGGAAGAAGGCGCCAGGGTCATGTTTACTCAGGGCACTCTGGCTTACGCAGATACGGCGGCCATCTTGCCGCAGCGGCGATCTGGCCCCGGCCCCGGCCCCGGTCTCGCTCCGCGCAACGCAGCGCGGCGGCCATTTTCTGTCAGGAGGGGCGCGCTGCCTGCGAGCTCCGGACCTCCGCGGTGCTCCCTCTGTTAGGGGAGAGGAGCCCCCCGCGGAGGACGGACTAAACGTAAAGAAGCGCCGAAGCTGACAGACGGCACCCAGAGTGCAGCACCTGCGCGCTAACGGTCACTTTGAGGCAGGCAGCCGCGAGGGCAGCCGCCAGAAGCGCAAAGAAGCCCCGCGAACCACAGAGCGGAAGCGTGGCAAGAGCGCCCGCAGCGGCGCAGAGCCATAGAGCCGTGAGTGGGGAGCGGGCACTATCTACCGGCGGGAAGCCGTAACGGTTGTATGCCACCCTCTCGCTGCGCTTACCCGAGGGTCGTTGACGTCCCACGTTATAGTGCACATATAGTTGAAGGGTCACACGTTATGGTGCACATATAGTTCAAGGGTTGCACGTTATAGTGCACATATAGTCTAAAAACCCCCAGCTGCCCTTGCAGCTTCCTCCATGCCGTACTAGCGTGTGCTAGCTGACCTCAGTGCCTTTTTCATAACTGCTGATTCTCTCTGCTAGAAAATGCTTTTTGTTCAAAACTACTAAAAGTCGAGTTCGACACAACGCCCCAGTGTTTTTTTGGTTTTTTTTTTGTTTGTTTTTTTTAACAGTAGTTTGGTAAGTTTTTTTTTAACTTGTAAACTAAACTGATAATTTAAAATCAAAATCAGAACATTTTGCTCTACTAAACTAGAACATTTTGAATGGTTCAAAATGATTTCTAGGTCTCTTTTTTTTCCCCCAAAAAACATACATTCCTTGGTTCATGTAACAATACAAGAATATTGCTTTTCTTTGCTTTTGTAGGGGAGGAAGAGTCAAGTCACAGTCCTGCGATATCATAAATGCAATCATAAGGCAGCTAGTGCTAA
Organism: Rhea pennata; assembly: GCF_028389875.1. NCBI lineage: Eukaryota > Metazoa > Chordata > Aves > Rheiformes > Rheidae > Rhea > Rhea pennata. The sequence continues at coordinate 76,982,828 of NC_084664.1, forward strand.
GGCATCTGATCATCTCAGCATCCAGTTAACATTTCAACTTTAGCAGCACAGTTGTGCCTTGACTAATCAAAACAGGGCCATCATGCAGAGACCTGGTGTTCAGCAGAGTTTAGCTCCTTGTCTGTGACCCAGACAGAGGTACTGAAGGTACTCAGGCCCCAGGGTAGGAGTAGAGGCCCTCTTCGGGGCACTAAGAACTGACACATAACTGCTTTAATTAGCACAGACCTCAGCAGGGCCTGCAACAGCACAGGGCCAAGATAAAGCTTCTGAAATCAGTTTGCAAGAAAATCAAAGAAGCAATAGATGAACCAAGGCCTTCCAATATGCAAGATACTATGAAGCAACTCCATTATATCCCAAGTCGGAATGCAGCTGTGACAGGGATCTTCCGCAGCAGCACCACAAGCTGTCCCTCAAGAGTTCTTCACCTCTTTGACAACTGAAATGATGACAACACGCTGGGAGGGGAGACCACAGCATGACAGGATAGGACTCTTAAGGACCGGATGACAAGATCTTAGATTCATAGATGCCTTGAAAGGTGGCCACAACCATGATGCATCCTAGTGATGACCCCAAGGCAGCTGTGAAAGTTTGCTATGGCTGTTGCTGCATTTGTTACTTGCGGGCACAAGAAGGTAAGACTCTCCTGTGAGCCACTTTACCACCATCTATTCCAGCTGCAAACTTCCCAGGAGTAAACTGACTGGCAGCAGAAAAAGGCTGTTAGCTTACAAAAATTCATTTCCTTACAGGCAGTGGCAGACTTGGGTTGTTTTCCCATCAATTAAAGGGTGAACTTAGTACCGATTTTCAATAGCATCATCTTTCCTAGTTGATTCTCTCAAGTTTGCAATATACCAAATACCTGCACCATAGCACCATGCTGGTTGCAGGCCAGCAACTTCATGACTTAGTCATCAAACAGCATGCTTAATAATGTACTGTCAGCTTTAACACATTTCACTCTCTGTGGGCCCTTCTGAGAAGGGAAAGAGAAAACTGCAGCTGCATTTCTGCTTTGCAGAGCTGCTGCTAGCTTGCAGCTTTCAAGAAGGGGGGAGTGAATATGCCCAGCCCCTTTGCAGTGCTGAATATGTTGGTATTGTTGTGCTTTCCTAGGAGCTTTTTCTGGCCAATACTGATCTCCAGAGAAGGAGGGAATGTCTCGGTGGGAACCAGCTACAAATCTCCCATCTCCAAGCAATGCAACAGGACAATCCAAAACTGAAGGGTATTGCCAGAAGGAGTGCTAAACAACCTTAAACTGCAGCACTCCCAGGGAATTCAGTAAATGTACAATCTTGTGTTTAGGCCTCCTCCAGGTCAAAATTATACTGCTAGATAATTTAGCTGTTTTCACATCTGATGCCACAAAGTTTGGAACAACACCTTAAGGCGGTCAGTGATCCTGATCCAACAAAGCTGCTCAGTGCCCACCCGGAGTGCCAGGCTGAAATCACACTGCTTTTACAAGTCGAATATTGCTGGTTATGCACCAGGATTCTTATTTTGGAGTGGGAGGCTCATTCTGGGCAGCACAACCCTTCCCAGCATAGATCATATGTACACTATAGGCAGGGAAGAGCATCCAGCATCCACGGTTTTGAATTTTTGTCTTTTGCTGATAATCTTGCAGGCTTTCTGCAACCACTTAAATTTTGATTTAGAAGCATATTTACTTAATGAATATTTTTTTCTAAAGGGAAAGTATATTAACATTATAACTTTATAATTATTCTCTCACACCTCACCATGTTGGACTTGCCCATTTCTGGACAGAAAAAGGGCAAGGCAGTGGAGGAAAACGAGCCAAAGGACAAAAAGAAATTTCTTGGTACTGCCCAAAATGGAAACGACCTACTTCAAAGCCATGCAGTCTTGGCAACTCAAAAAGACAGCTTTTGACCTGCAACTACAGTAGATTTCTTCAGGACCCCACCCCAAAATATTCTGCAAGGTTGCAACTCAGTTCTCAGAGTCCAGTCTGGCAGAAGGCATGGAGTAGGAAGCTTTGCCTGGCAGATAACCAACTTTGTCCTGAAGCAGGGGATTGTTCCACTGGGGTGCACACAGGGCAAAAAAGCACCGCATCCCTAGGTGGGCTTAAATCATCCTGACTTGGTTAACACCCAGTGAGCTCACATGTTGCACTACAGAAATGGGAACAATTGACTAGGGCGGCTGGAGGACATGGCACCTTAGTGATAAGATTGAGTGTACTCATCTCAGAGCAGCTCTGCTACTTTGCCTGTATAGTGATACTGGCTCTTCTCCCTTGTCCGTAGAGTCCACATGTCAAATTCATTTTCTCCAGGTGAAGACACACGATAACTAGGCTGATAGCATAGGCTTCACTCAGTTAAAGCTACTGAACTAGACAGAGATTTTGTAAAGATAAAGCACAAAGGCAATTCAATTCCAGTTTTGTCATTGCTGCTGTTACTCCCTGCTATCTTAAGACTTCAACTAAGACTCCACACTCAAAATCTGTAGCACAGATTCAGCTGAATCAGCTATGTTATCTTTAGAGACATGAGATGAATTTCTCTAGCACACATGAATCAAATTACAGAAACATTCTTTGTGGCATGGGCAGATTTTAAAAATTTGCATAGCCAAAGCCTTTACCAGAGCACAATTTTCATCATTTACTTTGTGAATTCTAGTTTCCTCCCCTTCCAGGTCGTCCCAAAGTTCTGGCTGTGGAGCAGTACAGGTGCTAATGGTAACCACAGAAGTCAAAGATTGCTCTAAGACCTCCCCTTTTCCTCTGCTTAGGGAATTCAGCTGGTATGTTCATTTAGCCTCATACCACTCAGAGCCTGCTGCAGGCCTTTGGCTCCTGCATCTTAATCTTACTGTTTTCTAGCTTAGTCCAGTTTACAATTATGGCCCAAGGCATATCTACAAACTGCACTGCACTGGACACTTCTGAATTGATTCACAGTCCAGAATCTCTGTTAATGCCTTACTGATTCTTTAGCATGCTCTTTCTATGTCGCTGTGTGATGTCTTGCAGAGGTGTGATCATACTAGTTTATCAGATCAATAACTTTAAAAATAAATTGATCTCTTGGTGTTGCCCCATGTCAGAGTTGTACGGAGCCTATATAATGGGCTGTGTTTAGACATAGTGACAAGAAGTATCACTGCAGGAATACTGATAGAAAACAGTCTCACTGGGTAGAGCTGGAAGTTCACCTAAACAGAAATAAATCCAGTGTCCTCTTAAAAAAAAATGAAGCTTTAATATGTGTATTTTTGAATTTGCATGGATTTTTCTGCTTGAGCCCTAGTGCCTTCACAGTTGCTTTACCAGAATCTTTGATCCTTTGTCTGCCCCCTCTATTCTTTCGCTGTTCAGAGCTTTCCAGCAGCTTCTACAACCAATCCCTGTTGGCTGCTCAGAGCTGAGATTCCTCACCTGTCTTTTCCTCCTGGATTGCTAATGGCCTGGCAGACCATGGCCTAGCAGTCTCAGCACACTCATTTATTTAATACTCATTGTGATTAATGATAATATGCAAGAGAGAGCCAGTTTCACATTTTTTGTCATAATTACTGCTGAAACAGAAACAAACTAAACCAAAATGTGACTGAAATTCATTAACTATGGAAACTGGCAGCTTCTAGCCAGTGACTCAGCCTCTGCCCCCTGTTCAGCTGTGCCAATGTCCTGTGCACTTGAGGTGTGGATACGTCTCTAACACTGGGCTGCCTGTGCTCCTGTCTAGGGAGGACAGAAGAGTGTGCAGTTTTCTTTTAAAATCACACAGTTGATGTCCAGTTGATTTCTGCTTCCACAGAAATCAAGAGCTCAACGATTTACTCCTCTGCTTGCAGTTTCCTTCTATAAGTCTTCTTGGGGAAATTTTCCAGCTTGGTGTTTGCAGTGAGGCTTTGTACTGTATCCTAGCCAGAGGCATGGGCTCTGCCATAGTTCGTGTTGATTGCTCCCCACTACTGAGTGTGGGCTGAGTGTGAAAGAGTCCTTGCGTGCCAAGCACCATGCCACATTGGAGCTGCTGCACTGTGTGCATTGGAGCTGTTAAGCCATCACACAGGATATGTCAGCTGGCTCAAATGAAGAGGCCACCTGACGCTATGCATAATCCAGTATAAATATGCAGCGAGGAGTGCAAGAGGAACATTTCTTCTGGCAGTACCTGCAGCTACTCAGGATCACACACAGCTCTAAAAGCATCAGCATTAGGGTGGGTATAATGGGTTTGGGGGAGTTGTGAGAAAGGCTACAGTGGAGCCTTTAGTATCAATGTCATAAATCATGATTTTAGACTAAAGTACTGACTGTATTCATCAGAGGTATTGTCTTAATAGTGTTATTCCTGTGGGAATGGTGGGTGCTCAACATGTACAAATCTCAGGGCATTGGTGTCTGGTGGGGCAGAGGACAGCAGAGGCACTAATAATATGCTGAAATATCCTGAAAAAGTATGCTTTACTGCCTCTTAGCTTCATTTTCCCTACAAGTAGCAGCTCCCCACCCAAGAGCAACAGCTAATGAATTAAATATTTTTAAATTTATCATCTGACTGAAAAGTGTTACGCAGATGAAGAGTTAAGTGTATTTTCTTCCCTATGTGAATATATCTAAGAGTTCAGCAACAGAGTAACATTGCTACGTGTGCTGCTGTCACAGCTTCATGCCAGGCCTTTGTTCTTGGGTCACTGATGTCTGTGCCTGATGTACGTTAATAGGATTTTATTTCCCAACATGGGGAACTTGCCCAGCTGATCAGCTGCCAAAAATCAACTAGGGTGTGTAGAGTCCTTGCTAACCACATAACCCTTTGGTAATGGATACACAAAAGTGCTTTCTAGGGAGGGACACCATCACTCTGCCTGTAACCTCTGAAGCACCTCATTCGGGAGGGTAAGCCAGGTTCAGATTATTGCACTACATCCAGCTGGAGCCCTTCCATACTCCGGCAAATGAACTGCCACTCCAGGGCAAGGCAACAGGGAGTTGAAACAGCACAGATGTGAGCACACTCACAGCCCTTACAACACTGCAAAAGCTCTGGAGCAGCGCAGAAATCGTGTGTCAGCTGGCCATTTCAGCTAGTGCGAAAGTCCCCCTCACATCCGTATATCCTCAGTGTGCCTTGCTCTGTGGGGATGCAAGGAACCTAGGTGCCTAACTTGGGGACCATGTGTATGCCACAGTCTCCAGGCAATCCCTGCCTGCATGAAGCCAACAATAAGTCAAAGGTCATGTCTGGACATGTCTAGACATTTTGTCAGATCTGCAGACCTGTATGGCTTTAGAGGTCGTTTTGAAAATGTGGCCTGTTATCCTCAGCACTATTAGTGCAGTGAATAATGATAGCTGTCTCTAGGTGTTGCCATTTCTTTTCATAAGAATGTGTGAACCAAGTGATATTATTTTAAGCTGAAGCAACATTTCAAAGGAAGTCCTCAGGAAGGAGAAACTCAGTCACCCACAACAATTCCTTTGGAAACAAGAGTCAGCAGACACAATGACAGGCCAGGTTTTATAAGAAGCTTTATATTATGGGTGGGGATTTGCAAGTGCTGCCTATAAGCATCCTTCCTCTTGCAGGAGGATTAGCACAGTGAATTACAGATGCCCTTTGAAGAGACTGGCATATGCTCAGATGGTCACACCATCTCAAATTTTCCAGGCATATGGGGCAGTGAAGGAGAAAGCAAGCACAAGAGAGAACAGAGGTCCTTCTAAATAGTTGCCAGTGGGGAAACACAATTGACTTTAGCTCTCCCAAGGTCCCATAATTCAAATCACTATATTTGCTGAGTTCATCAGTGATGGAATTTCATCAGACTCAGCACAGAAACAACAGTGCAGGATCCGCCAGCTGCATCACATTTGGAAGAACAACCTCTCAGCTGAGATATAAAACTCTACTCCTATTTGCTTGTGGTCAGAAACAAGCCATGGGCATTTGTGCATACGTGAATTACAGTTCCAGATTCTATGTCCTGACCAATTTCTCTTGACACATACGCATGGGAGTCAGTCTGCAGTTAAAGAACTGAGCTCACCACTCACATGCAGCAGCATCACTCACATGCACTCACATGCATCACTCATGTCAGCAGCTGCATGTTCCCAGCTCTTTCTTATTCTCTTCACTGGTATTCAAAATCTTCACTGAAAATTAGAAATTGATCCACTGTGATGTAAATACATTACATTCAAACAAAAAATGTTCCCAAGCCAAGCAAAACAGCACATTTTGTTCAGCCCATCATTATTTCTATACCTCATGCTGCCATACTGTTGCATATTCCCTAACAGACATTTTTTCTCCTACACCAAGTCACAGATTGCACAGGAAACAGTGGCCTAACTGTAGTAGGAAGAAAAAGCAAGCACCCTCACCCACTTCACTGATTATGTTGGTACCATCTTCCCTTCCAGCCCCCATGGACAGTACTCTGGCGTGCGCTTCCATGCAAGTGTGCTAAAGCTGCAGCATGAAGAATAAAGCTATTTTCTCTTAATGGTTGTTTACTCCACTTCTCAGATATTCAGGCAGAATCTCAGGTCTACTGCTCTTTATGCCCATCAAATACACTCTGCAGTGAAACGCCCCACAGTTCAGTGCCTCACCTCATCTCAGATACATCTCTCGCCCACCAAAGCAGGAGTACAGTATAGAAACACTAATAAAACATACCTTAGGACAACATCTCCAATCATATAAGCAAAAACTGTCAGCAAAGGAAAAGCATGTCAATAATTAATCCAGGGTCCATGTAATACATATGCACAATCACAAGCTTTTACAAGAGCTACTTTAAAACTGTGCTATTTAACCTGGAAATCAAATATAAGAAAAGCCAGATTTGTAGCTGAAGGGCCAAGCTGAGTACTTCAGCCTCACGTATGTGTGGCGTGCACTGTGAACAACATAGTGAGTGAGCAGGAGATCCTACTGCTACATATTGTATGAGCAATTCTCAGAGAGGATGAGCTAATTTAAGATGTCACACGCAGGGCTGTGAATTGTACAACGCTTGGTAAGGCTGCCGGGCACCCAGATTACTGCGGTCTATTCCTGGCTCGGGAAGTAGAGTATTAATTGCTACGGCTGTGATTACAAACAGGATAATCAAGTGCACAGCGTTGGGAGGTGTCTCTCTGAAAAACTGTGACTGACTCAGGGGGGATTTGGAGCTGCTCTACTGCAAGCCATGCCTCTATTCAAAAGCCTGCTAGTGACTCCCTTCTTGGTACAGTAATAAGGTTATCTGCCTCTCTTACAGGACTGGAGATGTACCATGGCGCAGTAGGGGTTGGGAAGTCTCTAGTAATATCAGCAGCACCTGAGCAAAGTCACAATACTTAAACTCAGTCTTGCCTTTTCTAGGCTGTAGGTGGCTATATAGGAAACCCAAAGAGGCAGGCGGAAACACTGATTTAAAGCACACACTAGTGCTAGGCATACTATCATTGTCTCAGCTGTATTAAAGTTCCTTACCTGGTATTGGAAACTAGCAACCTGTACTTAGTACCATTGAATCATGCGAGATCCTGTAAGCCAGGCTGTGCTTTTTGTTTGCACACCTAAACCCAGTGCTGAAGATTCAGGATCCCATGAACCATCCCCAAAACCTGGGCTCCCCTGGCTCTTCCCTGGCTTGCCCAGGGGCTGCTGATTAAAGCAGTCAGGCAGCAGCCATAGAGCGGAAGGAGCTTCTTGCCCACCTCTCCTCTCTCTTCAACATCGCGTATGTAGGGCCAACCATGCAGCAAGTTGTAAACCCTTACATAACCAGTAAAAATCTCAGCCCTGACACCACTTGCTTGTAGGAAGCAAGTCTGATTAACTGGGTCAATGCTATTTTATACCACACGACCCGTTGGTGCAGAAGCACGCTTCAGGTTGCACCCAGGGTTTGCCGCTGCTCATGTTAAGAGGACTGCCCAGGGACACAATACATACTGCTTACGTGTGAGCAGCCTGAGCACACTGATGAACAAGGAGGCCACCATCAGTTTACTTCAATAAACAATATTTGGCTTAAGAGCCAAATGTCGATTGCTCCTTTCTTCGCTGGCTGCAGAATTCCCCTTGTTACTGAGAGGGTACCTGTAGGGTTATCCCCCCCACTTTCCTCCCCCCACCTCGCAAGCCAATTAACCCTACCCGAGAAGGTATTTCAGAAACTGTTCACAGCAAAGCAGTTTGCATTAAGCTCACAGAGGAGTAGAAAGGAGAGAAGCTCTGTATCCGGCTCCTGTAAGGAACGTGAACAGCTCTGGAAATGTTTTCATGGCTATGGCCTGACACCAGGTGGAGCTATATAAAGCTAAAGCAAAGCCCCACAACGCTTTGCTGCAGTCGCACAGCACACCGGCGCGCTCCCTTTCCTCAAACAAAATGTCTGCTACATTTTCTTAGGGCTCTTGTTCTTCCTTCTCACAGTCCTGCCTGCTGCATGCATCTAATGTACTTGGACAAAGGGGCCGTGCAGAAAAATTATTCCTCCCTAACATACGTGCCGTAAGGTGACTAAAACGCTGCATTTACAGTTTTTGATGTGAAGCTGCATGTTACTTGCTAGACCCCCTACAGATACATGGCGTGTTCAGCAAGACTTTGCTAGCACCTGTTACTCAATTTCTGCATCAGAAATCCATCAGCCTCTGGCAAGCTCCCACTGTCCCCCACCTCCACCCCCTCACCGGCCACCACTGCTTGTGGTGCGTGGGCCTCCTCCACGGGGTGGTGGAGTGGAGAGAGGAGCAGGTTTCCACTGAAGGAGTTTGTGCCAAACGCAGAGTGAAGCCACAGCAAAACAGGACAAAGTGCCAAATTCAGGCAGGCTGCACAGCGGTGAAGCGCTCCTGCCTGCTGCAGACAACGAGTGGACTTTTTGACTTTGAAAATTAAGATCTCAAATGAATTCAGATTGCTTCTGTTCTCACCCATGGTTTATCCTGTTGCAACACTGTTTCACACAACATGGAGATTATTAGAGCTTGTTAGACATTCCTTGATCTTTCTTTTTCTTCAGTTTGAAATGCCAGTTGGTTAAAACCCGAAGGATTTCTCAGGACTCTGTATCTTAAAAAAAAATGATGATGGAAGTGAGGCAAGATTCCTTCAGCTTGGCATTTCAGAACTACTACTGCTTAGTAACTGTTCTTCAATCTAGCATTCTCTAGCTCTTGCTCAGAGTTCAAAATTAAAAGAAAACAATTTTACAGAAACTAAGTAGGCTTCCAAGTTCTTCTCTATGGACACATTTTTCAAAAAGATCTTAAGAATTTTCCAGTATTTCTTCTTTTCTGCTATAGTTCTTCAAATTTACTTATGACCTGTGTGAGTTGGAAGCTATAGAGTTTTTCTTTTAATTATGGAGAAAATTCCCAAGGAAACAAGGCAGATTTTTATATTATATAAATATATTTAAAATTTATATAGATATCTTTCATATATGTATAAAAGATCAACAGCGTATGTGTGTATATAAACAGAAACATACAGGAAAGAGCAAAGTACTAGTAAGGAATGTGGGTCTCTCTTGATCTTTTTAGCCGTTCTATCTAATTTAAAATTGCTAGAAGTTACCTAGGATGGCACTAAAGGATTATAATCACTACTATATTCCGTTGGGTTTAGCGGCTTATCTGTAGAGCCTTGTAGATTTTGACAAAATCTACCCATACACCCTTTTCCCACTAAGCTTGATAAATTCAGTAGCATTTTTTTTATCACAGGATGTTTTCAATTTAATTAGTAAGAAAAACAGCCAAAGATTACAGTATTATTTTCTCCAGACTGCGCTCCTGCAAAATGAACTAAAGAGTCTCTTCGTGTGAAACCAAGCAAGAAGAAAAAGCAAGATGGATAACAGATGGTCATACAGTTAAAGGAAGCTCTTGGAAAGGAGCTCAACCAAACTAAGCTGCTAGAGGTTTCCAAACAAATGGACCAAAATATCCATTGCTAAGTACTGGAATCATTATCAAAAATACAATTCTTCCTATAAATGAAATAATGTTTTTACTAAAAGCAAGCCTGTAAAAAGTTCAGCCTTCTTATTCTATATATTTACTGTGAGTGCCTTTATTAAAAATATGGATTGTTGTCTGTTTAAATGCCAATAACAAACTTTTATAACATACTTCTCTTGGTCCCATCAACCCAATACAGCTGTGGAAGCAAAATTTTTATTCCAGTATTTACATATCATCTAAAGATTGATTAAAGCAAAGTGCAAAATACATATTTAGGTTCAAGCAGCTTTGACTTAAAGTTTCAGTGACTTCAAATCAATGGGAATAGACATGTGCTGACAGTGCATGTTTGCATGCTTTGCTGGATTTGGGTACTGAATGCAACCAGCCCAACTGTCCATTCTCTGACATCTGTATAGGTCTTCTGGAGGGTATCAGATTGCACAGGGGCAGAAACTGGATTTTGCTATTTTTAATTTTGCAAAAGGCTGAATTTTCAGATTTTCAATGAATTTTGGAGTGACTGCTTTTCAAAGCAAACATAGTACAGAGTCAGTGCAACATGATAAGCCTTGAATTCTTTTCATGTTGCCTTTTTTACCTCTTTTCTAAGGATATAAGGTTAATGTTACTTTATTCTGTACGTCTCTACTCTACCTCCCTCCTCCAAAAACTCTGAGGATAGGATCTGAATTTAAAGATGACAAATTGGAGAAACAGACTGCAAAAAGTAAGGATGAAATTCTGCAAAGGTGAGTGCAAAGCACTATGCTTGGGCAAGAGTAATCAATTTCATGAGTACAAATTGAGACCAAATAGCTAGGAAGTGTTGTAGAAAAGCCTCTAGGGATTACAGAAAATCATAAACTGAACATGAGCCTATGACAGACTGTGCTGTGAAATAGGTATAACCAAAAGCACAGCCAACAAGACTTACAAGTAATTCCACGAGTATTTCTTCTGTTGCGTTCTGGTGGGGCCTCTCTGTTGGAGGCACTGCCCTTCAAAAATGGAAAAGGTATGGAATAAGCTGTCAGAGAGAGTGTGGAAACTTCAGTCATGCAAACTTGTAAAACAGATTAGCTAAATACTAAGCTGACAGCATGAGGATATTTGCTCCTGTGTTTGAGCAGATGACCTCTTGGGGTTTGTGTCACCTCTGTAGTGACCAACTATAAAACATATTGACAGGACAACAAGGCTTCATGCACTCATGCTAAACATGCAGCTCCTTGCTTTAGCCAATGGAAGCTCCTTGCTTTAGCCAATGGTCAGAACACATTATTTCTGTAACTATGTGTTTAAACTTCAGAAGACAGCATTATTCAGGTAACTAGCATCACTGTACCCACGTTAAAGGGATCAGAGAATCCCCTAACTGCAAGAGAAAAATCCTGAGAGGGAGAAGAAGCACAGCTGTCAAAGATCTTGTAGCTCCCTGGAGAAACCTGGGAGCAGCATCAGAGAAGAATCATGTGGAAAAAGAAACTAACACCTTAAATCATCTCGGCACCTTTTTACAGTGTTAATTCACCAAAACCCTCTAGACAGTAAAAGCCTGCTATGGCAGGCCCCTGTCAGTGCTCCTTTCTCTATTTCACAGGTGATGATTTGTAGACATTAAGGAAGATAACCTTGCAGCTTCTCTGCAAAGACATTGATGCAAGTGGCCTTTCGTGTGTTCCCAGTTGCAAAGGTTTCTTTGTTCCTCCAGAAAATACTGTGTAGGACAAATGCAAAGGTGCAGTAATATGTATTAGCTAATGGGATTATACTCTTCGTTTTCCTAATGGAGAAGGATTTTGGCTGATGGTGTCCAGGGAGATCAAAGATGTTACTGCCTAACCACACGTTGCTGAAGAGAGATTTCCACAAAACCAACAAAACAGTTTCCTAACAGCATGCCACCTGAGTCCTTTACAGACATACTTGACTTTATCCTTCTAATCTTACTAGGAAGTAAGAAAGTCTGATTTCAATTAATCATACTTGACAAATAGAAAATGGAGCCAGAAAGACAAAAGGGCTTGCTGAAAACATTGATGTTGCTCAGTGGCAGAGCCAGGAGGAGAAGTCAAGCTTCCCTTCCTGGGATTCCTCTGGTGAGCATCACTTCATGTGCAGACAAATTTTATCTCCCAGTGTGGCTGCCAATACAAATGCTGTAACAGTCCATAAGGAAAGCATGCTTGATTTTTTAATTACTTGCTCACTTTAGCACTAGTCAGTGTTCTTACCACTTTTGCAAAAGAGTACAATTCTACATTATGTATTGTGTTACGGTGCTGCTGATGTCCATTTTTCCCACACAGCCACACACTGTGCAGTGCTCTAGCTGTCTCACACTGAAAAAGAGATACTTTCGTAGTAAGGATGAGCAAACAACGCTGTTGCTGTGCGCAGCCAGCTGGACTAGGGATAAGGAGCAAAGTGGACAGAGGGGAAAATATAAGCCTTTACTGCACAGTGTGAGTTTGAGTCTGGGATCTCATCTCCTATATATGCAGCTGTAAAAATCACTTCTAAATGCTGGCATGAGGGAAAAGTATTCTCATATACATACACACATACTCATAGAAAGAATCTGAGAAACAAATATGACCACATTGTCCAAATTAAATTAGACTATATACTTAAGTAGAGTTCCAGAGGAAACATGAAGATGAGTTTTATACATATACTTTTATTGAAAAGACTACAAAGGGACAGACTATTTAACTGTTCATCTGTTTAGCCTCTTAACTTGTTGTTCTTTTTCTTTTAAACACTCATAAGTTTTGAGCTGCTACATACACTGCTTTATGTACATTTAACTGTTAGTGTTAAAAGGTAAACTTTTCATAGAATAATTGATTATATTACCTATAAGTAAGGCGAAGGTTAATGCAAACATTTCGTATTAAGCTTTATGTGATGGCTAATATGATAGCATTTTCTATAACATTGTTTTAATGGGTTTGCTATTTCAAAATATGTTTGACTACTTTGCTTTCTTGTTTTGAAGCTAGTTATTTCCCAGCTAGGGAGGTAGCAGACTGTAGGCTGAAGTAGCTGGTAGATGAACAGACAGGAAGAACTGCCATCCTGCAATGGGCTACACCCACACTTGCTGGGGAATTACTTTCCTCAAAGCACTGCCCCAATTTAGGTTAGCTGGCAGCTATTCATTTTTGATGAAGTCATATGATAGCCAGCATTAAAAGAAATATAGTCAGCGTTCTACAATGTATTGCTACATCTCACCTCTAGAGCAGCGGAAATACGATACATGATAGATAAAGAACAATTCTCTCTCAAATGAAGACATTGACTATTTTTCCTTCACACTTTATTTTCCTCTTCAGCCTTAAGTACTGGCCATTAAAAACTGATGGAAAAACCCACAATTCTGATTTTCCTTTTGGTTTCGGAATGATGGATGCATCAAATGCTTATTACAGTGGAAATACCAATTACTCCAGTCAAGGTTTTTGAGGGAAAAAAAGGAAGTCCAAGTGCACTGTTTTAGAAGTCTAAGAAAATAATTCAGCATGGATGTTTGAGTGGTAAGGCATGGGGATTCCCAAGGGCTGTCATAACCCATGCTGTCTACAGCAATGGCAATGCAGAGTTTATTCTGATCTACTTAAGGGAATATGTGACTATGCAGCTTGGAAAATAGATGACTTTCTTGGTGCGTATGTTCTCCATATTCCAAATTATACAATGAAGTGGTCACAGTGCATTTGGGATTTCACTGTACAGTCTTTACACAGCAGCAAAGCCCTGGAGTGCCCTGGTTTGCAGGAAGAGGACCACAAGGCTGAGCCAGAAACACTGCTGTTGAACATTTTTTGGCTGAAGCTCAGAGGCCTGAAGGAGACATCCTACCTAGCTCAGAAAGGACTCCACCCATCCCCTCCTCATTCAACTGTTGTCAAATTGTGGTGGGAATCAGGAGGACTGTGGCTGCAAAATTAAAAGCAAGCAAGTAAAAGGTAAGATCACACATGACAAAGTCCCCCTTTTACTACCATTTACTGTTAAAGAAATGCGAACTGCTGTGCCTTCATGGGTGTTAGCCACTGTGAATGAAAAATATTCATGACTTCTCTTAGACATTTCTGCTGTGGTAAAGTTGGCATTACTAAATGATGGCGATTATTTACTAATGGCATTTTCTAGACTACCAGTAAGATCAGTGATTTCGGGGCTTTTGTCTGTTATATCAGAGGGTAGAAACTACAGGCACTTGAGGAGAGTTGTTCATTTCTCCACAGTCTCAGTGCTGCTTCTGGCTGTAAATAACTGTTTCCAAATTAAGGGAGAGACACAATATGTCCAGGAGACCTTCTGGAATTTACAGAGACTCATCACAACAATATTAACCTGGCAATTACAGTGAATTATTGGAGTTGTCCAGTGCTGCACTGCATTACTCTTTCTGAAGCAAAAGCTGTCTCGGCTCTGCAAGACAATAAAACGTATTAGCTAAATTCCAAAACTGAGCACTGGCTCCTCCCAGGCAATTTTCAGTTCTGCTCTAGGAAGGCCATAATCCTATAACTGACTGCTCCTGCGCAACACTCTGCCTTGGCGTTGCATACTGATGAGGAGATGCACTCAAATATTGTAAATTACTGGACTAGAGCCTTAGACTGTAAATCCTTTAGGACAGGAGACCCCTTTTAGCTGTGACTGTATACAACGCATGATAATAGCCCTATGCCTGGGATAATAATGGCCTACTCGTTATTACTGATGATCCTATTATAGTATTATTAACAATTTGCTTTATGTCAGAATTTCTCCTGAAGGCAGCTGGATAGTAGAAGGCACTAAAAAGTTTTCCTTCACTGTCCTGATCTGCAGCATGAATATAGAACGTGAAAACCCCATAAAAAGGGAAAAGACAGACATTCTTCATTCTCCTATTAAAAGCCACTTTTGTAGCAGGAGGTTAATTATTTAACAAGCTATTTAATTCTCCTCATCAACCCACTTTGCTCAGTCTGGTCAGACTTCTGTTGCTGGCTGCTCCAGACTGCTGTGTTTGCTCCCATACTGCTGGCTCTGTGCATTCGTAGCCTCCCTGGCCCTCCAGCTATGACAATAAACTGAACAGCTCCAGCACATGAGCCTGGGCACTGTCCTGCCTGTACCATGATGTTGCTGGTGCAGTCCTGACTGCAGGTCTTGGTAGTGCCAGCTAGCAGTCTGCCACACCACTCCCAGGCGTAGTGCAGGAGTCCACGTGAGGCAGGGACTGCTCCTGGTGGACAGCCTGGAGGTGACCGCAGAGGTAGGAGAGGAGATCTGTATGGATGCAAGCTGTACCATGCCTCTTAGCCTCTGAAAACAGGACTTGACCTGTTTTGGTGAATACCACAGATGTAACCTATGGGTCTCAGCACACTGCAGCATTCTTGCCTTTATCCTCTTTGACTGTGAACACACTGCATTTCAAACACTGGCCTATACCCTCACTGGAGCCCTCATCTTCCCGGACATCCAGATGTGGGACACAAGACTACATTATGTATGTATTTCAGCTTTCCTTCAAGTGCAGCAGAGGAGAAAACTCAAGTCTGCTGTATGTCTCCTTGAATGGCCACAAGCAAACTCCTTACTGCAGAACTGGCGGAACAGAGACAGGTATGGCTTCATGCATCTCATCTGGATCTACTGTCAGCAGCCCTTCTAGGAACATGACACAGCCAAAGTTTGCAGACAGGAGGGCTGTAGGGTCCCTAGCAGAAATGGATCTATTATGAGGTTGAGAATTTCCTGCTGATGCAGTCTTGCAGTCATATAATATAGTAACAGATGCAGGAACATAGCCACTTTGGGACTGCCTCTGTTCTTGCTTTCTAGAAAAGCCCAAGAAAATATGTTTGTGTGTTGCTGGAACCTACCTACAGTGGATGTCTGAGCCTGAGCTGCCTTCCAAAAAATACAGGCCCAACACATCCTTACAGGCATCAGAGAGTCAATCACATGGACAAATAAAGCAACAAAACAGCAACAGCATGGAGCATGTTTCTGGGGCATGGCCTGTCTTTGGGGAACTGGAGCTCTGCGCCCCAAGTGAATACTTGCAGCAGCTGCTCTTATTTTAAAATGGTTAAAAAAAGATCCACAAAGTAAAGCAGCACCTTCTTTTGCCTTCCGAGGCCTCTCTACCATATGGCTTCTTCACTGTTCACTCTGTGAGCGTTGGTGTTCCAGTTCAGAAAGGAGTAAAACAACAGACCGGACAAAGAACTCTCTATGAAAATGAAGCCTGTGGTTTGAAACAGATAAGTATTGGGGCCATCCAAGACCAAATATTTCCTAAGCTAGGCATAAACAGATTCTCTAAGCCAATGCACTATATTCTACTCCTAAACATACTGTAAAAACTATGAAATAGGAAAAGTGCTTGAAATGGCCATTGCAGACTGTTAAGCATACTTTAGCAAGCCAGTATTATGTCTAAAAGACAACCAGAGGCCTGTGAAAAGACAACCAGAGACCAAGGGAAAAATTAACAGCACCAATAAGAAAACTCACTGCTGTGGAAATTGGTCATTAGCAATATGGCAGTATTGCAGCAGTTCAATAAAACAGTCCAATTTGATTGTCATCCTGCTGGTTGTGACCATTTGCGGGAGGCTGACGGTTGTAACAACTTACAATTTCTTTCTGAAGACTGCAGGTGTTTTACTGATTGTTCTTAATTTCTATTACCAGTAAAGAAATATCATACGTGAATATTAAAAATAAACTGTTTCTCATAAGGTGTCAAGAGGGATCTCTATATTATTTAGTAACATTTTCAATGGAATCATAAGTTAAGGCTTATATGAAGATTTTAAATAAAAGTATGCTGATGCTATTAACTACCAGATGATCAGAACATTTGTTCAAGCTTAGTGAATGTCTAATGGACTTGTCTGATCTGTACTTTGCTGAAATAGTCACTTTAATCAGAAACTGCATATCAATTGTTTTAATATAACAAAGATCAGGAGAAAAGGAGATACCCTGATTATTATCAGCACTCAAAGTTTGCTTGCTTCTGTCCTATGAACTTTGCTTCTGCACAGTAAGGTGTTTTTTGGCTCCTAATCCTGACGTTATTTTCTCAAGGAGCTAGTGGAAAGATCTGATCTATATTCCAAAATGGACCATAAATATATTGCATGAGGGAACTCAGTATGCTCTTAGTTGCTTCACTTTCCTCAAAGAAATTCAATACAGCCTTTACTCTTACTTTACTGTAGGGATTATTTCCTCAATACCTGTAAGATATGGAAATCTTCAATGGAAGATAAGAACAAAGTACTATTTCTTTTCTTTTTAGAAATTTTTTGAAACATAATGATGTGAAATTAAATTCAAAACACATTTTGTAATTTTGTTTATGGGTGAGATACATTTTCTTGGCATGACTCTATTTGCTGATGTTGAGACCATGCATCAGCCCCAAATTAAAGTAAATCCACTGCACCATTGACAGCATGCTACCTCTATTTTGAGGATGACTGTGTACAGTTAGCATGCTAAGTTAGCCACACATAAGGTAAACTTCCCTTCTAGCTGCTGAGTTCATCAAAAATACAAGTATAACACCTGGAGATGGAGTCTATCAGTCCTCTAACAGAGGCCAAGACACTGCAACTACTGTGCATCCATCCATCTGATGAAGGGTAGCACCTCTGGCGCACTACAGGTGAGGCTGCACCACCGTGTTAGTTGCTCAGCTTGCACTGTAATTTGCCAAAGGGTTTTAAATGCTCTAAGGATTATTTTTCAAACACTCTCCTTGCTGTACAACTAATGGGCTCAGACAGCTCCATCTGTAACGAGCATATTCTCACCAGAATATTGTCTCAAGGTAACATTCAGCAAATTACCTTTTCTGATACAGGCAGAATTTTGAAATGAAATCAAAATGTAAAATATCGCACTACAGTTTAATGCATTTCTATTCTTATCATCAGAAAGGGAATAGGAAGAATATATTATTAAAACCTCCAGGTGCTCGTTCTTAGAGACCCTAGTGTGCTCCGTAGATTTTAATTCAAGCATGCACTCAGTCTGTGTGAATAACCTTCAAATACGTTATAGATACTTTCCAAATCTTTTTTAGGCTCCTTTTTCTACTGGGGCATGGGCAGCCTAAGTCACTGATCAGCCTCTCTGGTAAGTTCAGCTGATACTCATCAGCGCTAGCACAGTGCATGTGGAGAAATTCCATCGTTGTTAGAATTCAAAATCTCTGCCCTCTCAATAAAAATGTGAGAATAGAAATCACCAGATAAATCTCTTAGGTTTCCTTCATGTTGAAGTCTACAGAAAACCCCAAAGAACTCTAGACTGAAGTTTACACACGTTTTCTGAGGTTAAAACAGAACAATGAGGATTTTGTTAAATAAGAACAGGAAAACTTTTCAAGTTTCTTTCTCACATAATAAAGAAATAAAAAAGGCAGGAATTCAATATCTTATAAGAAAACAGCAGGTGAATTTTTAAAAATGGTCCAGTTCCAAAAAAAATATGTTGGCAGAAAGAGCATTATTGGTATTCCACTTTTCTTGCCCTTTAGATATTTGTCTATGAAAATTTCCTGGTCTCACTTCCTACCAGCCCAGAAAACTTATTCCAAAAATTGAAAGTTCAAACTATAATCTTTGTGATCTATGATGTCCAGTCACTCAGTTGTTCAATGAATAGAATTTCTGTCCCACAGCAAAATTCTGGCCTTTTCAACTTTTAAAAGTTTATACTTTACAATGTAACACCTAATAAATTAATAGAAAAAATACATTCCAATATTTTAATACCACATATAATTTAAAATGAAATAAATTAAAATGGCAGAGTGAGAGAAAAATGTATCTTGTTTTTGTGTCTAATAATTTTTTTTGTTAATTATTGAAATATTTTGGTGAGATAAGGAAAGTCATCATGTAGATTTGCCACCATCCAACATATTAAAAGTGCTGTACTATTGCAAAACATCTAAAAGCCTTGCATTTGTAGTGGGAAACAGCTCTTTCCAAAAAATTGCGTACAGTTCAAATCACCAGCAATAAAGATCTTTTAAGCCTAATGCATTCAGTTGTACTCGATCAGTCTCAGAGTTTGCAGTTATGTATTTCCAGCAAAATCTTTATCAAGTGCGGTTAATGAATAGACAAAAAGACCAACAGACATAGCTATAAATTACTGTTACACTAATCCTCCATAACTAGGGTTTGGGGCATTCACTGGAAAGCTAATACTCCCCAAAGTTGATCAACTGTGATCCTGTCTGGTCACGAGGAAGAGCAAGTAACCACATGTTTGCATTAATTCCATGTCTGTGCTACTTTGACATTACCATCTCGCTAGGAGTGGTAGCATTTCTCTTATTATAATTTAAAGACTTGGTTGTAGTGAGTTACTAGGAACATTAGCGACAGCAGGACAGCCAGGAAAAAAGCCCAAACCTTGAGGATCATCCATAAAGACATCACAGTTACCTTTTCCAGATGTAATTTATAGGATGAATGGCAGACTGCAGGTGGGATAATCACATTCCCAGGCTGATCCATTTGCTGCACAGTTCATGTAGTGTTTCTACCTGCTTTCAGATATAAATCCTAATGGTAGCAACTGTCTCTCTACTTAGAATAGGTTTTGCAAGGCTAACATTACTTCCAGAGTAATTCTCAGTAATCATGACATTTACTTGATGAATTTGGCCTCCCATAAACTGTAGTGTCAAAAAAAAAACCTCAAAAAAACCAAAAAAAAAAACTCCAAAAAAACTTGTACGTCATTGCAACAATTTAGTACACATTTTGAGCTCTATTTTGCCTCAAGCTGCTTGCAGAAGCTGAAATATGCCTCTTGGCACTAAATCTAAGTCAGCTCTGGTTGGAATTCTGAAATTGTGGGAGGCTGCAGGCTGCCAACTCTGAGTTTGACCCCTGCTCTGAGCAGCTCCTTAACATGAGCTGTCAAGTCTGGGTAGAAATTGTTACTCTCTTAAATGGAATACGCAAACATCCTACCAGAGAAAGCCCTTCATTTAGCAAACCATTATTGGCTGCTGGAAGAGACTCACCTATCTTTGATGATGTTTTTTAGGTTCCACATTTAGGTTCCACTCAGATTGCTTGAGAGAACACCAGTAATTCAAAAGGACAATTGATTGCTGCTTGTCTGATGTCTTTTGCAAACGAGGTGGAGTCGGACCAATACACAAGACAGCATGGTGTGCCAAGCTGCAATGTTACCATTCCCTGTCTCTTTTCAAAATAGAGACTTACAGAGGTTTGTCCAGCTAAAGCAGAGGTGATCCTGGGGGAGAATAAAACACACAAGTTTGCTGAGGTTGATGTCTCCTTCAGCTGCCCAAGGCAAGATACTCATCCTGTATCAGAGGGACATGCATGCTAGAGAAGTCAGGGAAAGAAAGGGTCCACTGGTGAGGGAAGGGGTATGAGTCACTTATTTCATTTCTTTTTGGTTGGAATAATTTCTCTCAGAGTGTAAATGAAAACCTGGCTCACCGCCATGATTTGGAAAGAAATTTAAGGATTGCCTTCCTGTTTTCCCTGCCACACTTCCATAATTTTTGCCATCTCTTCTACCTTTTCTGCCTATGGGAGCTGAGTCACAGATCATGGGTCCCCTGACTAATGAGCTGTTCCATCACTTCTTTTGTTACCTTATTCTCTAACAAAAACTGATGCATTTTTTTTAATGGTAAGGGAATTAGTAACCCAATTAAACAGAACATTTTAACCTCGTGGGGATCATGCTGTTCCAAGACAATATTTTTGTTTGAAAAACAATTAACCTCTGCAGAGCACAGAAAGCACAGATCCTATGCCTGGAAGCCCTACTTGGCTGCAAGGTACTTGATTTTTTACAGCCCTTAGCCCTCAGTGCACTTTGCTATATGTTGACCCCTCTAACAGCACTATTCTGAGACCCATGGGGTGTTAGTACTAACATAGCTGTGCCCTAACACAGCCTGTGCAATGGAGAAACAAGATGTCAAGTCCCCAGGAGTATAATCTGCTGAAAGACATAACACGTTGTATAGCAGGATACCCCTGCAACATTCACCTCCATCCAGGTTTAGGCTGACCTTTTCAGAAGAAAAAGGGCAATACACATTCTTTGGTGAAAAACTATTAGAGTGAGATATTTCAAATCATGGCTTTGGCCTTACTCTGCTCACACAGAGACTCATGGCAAAACTACTTTTGGTAGGAGGCCAGATATTCTGGGTGCATATTTGCACAATGGTTGAAGTGATCTAAGCACATAGTATGCAATGAAAGTGTGCTCTGTAAGTGGTTTAGACAATTTCTTTAAACTGTCTTTTAAATTATTTTTTAAATGAGGGATGCTCTGAGGGACCACTTTTTACTCCTATCTCAAGACCACAAGTGAATCCTGACACCAAAAGTACTCAGTCTTCCTAGATGTTATGATAAAGATGTAGTAAGTATACACTTGCTGTTCTCCAGAGTGCACTATAGTGGCTAGCAGCATTACCAGACCTCCCTCTTGTATAAATCGGAAGCCATGGGTTAAGTTATATTAACCTTGAGTCAAGCTATCACCATCACTTGAGAAACTGCACAGTTATTTTTAAATGTTTTGTGTGGTCTTCTTTCTTCTGGAAAGAGATTTTATTTTCTTAGCTCACCCCATGGCTGATATAATTCTATAAAAGCCTGGAATAATATGGTCCTTACTAAGTTTGTCATGTTATACCCTCAACCGCATTGCATTAGATCAATATCCGGTTTTTCTCATTTATCCTCACTAAACAGTACCTTTGGTTAAATTGTGTCTTTCATCATTCACTGTTTGATAATGGTAACTTTATTCCCCACACTGAGAAAAAGAATTATTTTATTTAGCCCTTATGTAGCAAATATCCCAGAGAATTATTCCTAAGTTAAGCTTTGGGAAAGATTGTAATGAAAGCTCGTGGTTCATTGGATGCCTAATTACCCGTGTTGGGGATGCTAAACAAATACAGCGATGGAGTAATTCCCCTCCGGACATGCCAGGTACACTTCTATAATGAGTAAAATCAGCTGAGACCCTCTTGGTCAAAATGTCATTAATGACATTAAGAAAATGCCACTGCTTGCTGATTTATGTGGTCAAAGCCCAGGAACTCATCAGAACCAGAGAAAACATTTCCTGCAGATTTTAAGTCTATCAAAAATACAATTTCATATATTTTTTACAAGTATTTTTATCCTTCCCACCCTTTGCCCTAAACCAAAAAAACCTTACCATGATTTCTTACTTGATTCATCCACTGAACCACGAATCCAATTATTTGCATTGGAATAATGGATTTCTCACGATAAGGTTGCTAGAAGATTAAATAATTGACGTGTTTTTTCTTTTTTTTTTTTTTTTAATCCTGTGTGACCCTACAGGGAATTCTTAGTCATACCAGTCTCACCAGGTTTTTTCACAGTTCATGTACATACTCTGTACCACCTTTTTCCCCTGCTCTTAGATGAACACTGCACAGTTCAGAGCAACAGCAATCTCCAAATAATTTGTACAGCATGTATGTAATTCTCTCTCTTTTGTGCCATTTAGTTCTGCAGCACCATCAGAGCCGTGATACTCAAGCTAACAGCTAGGAACCTAGCTAGGATTTTTCTTCCTTAATTTCGGGTGCCCGCAGTGCCAGTTACGGGATCCGTTTAATGCAGGCAATGGAGTGTAATTGCACCTCGTCGCCACTGACTGTACTCACTCGCCTCGGCTGACTGCATCTGAGCCCATGTAACTGTCTCAGATGTAGGTGTAAGTACCTAGAGCCATTGTGAACATAGCAGAGAAGCCCACCTGACCTTCAGCTGCTGTGTTGGAGAGGCACAGTTACACTGTAGGCCCTGCATCATGTCTGCTAACCCACAGTGGAGAACTCAGATACCTGATGGAGTCCGGAAAGGCACTAGATGCCTTTATGCTATGTTTACTCTAGCATTTTGTTTCAGAGCAGTGGTGCTGCTTTGAAGTAAATCTCCCTGGCATTGCCCGCTCTCACACTGCATTGGTTCATCTGCAGAGTGGTTATCATATGTGAGAACTGGATTCCCTTCAGAAAAAAATAAACTGGAAGCTCCTGGTCACATGCCTCAATTACATATGCCAATCTGTCTTAGAGATTTAAAGGTCCAAACCAAGACTGGTCCTTCAAGAAGCTGTTAACAACATACATGGTGGGGACACGGGGGACTAGGCTAAATGTCATCTGATGTAAAAATCCCAAGCTTCGTACAGCATAGATATCAGGAACACAACACCACTTAGATTACTGACCTATAGTAGTAGTACAACACCTTGCAATGTAGATGTAGCCTATGCTGATGCATCTAAATTGTTTCCTTGAAGTTAAGCAAAAAGAATCCCAATCACTTCTGCTCTGTTGGTCCTATCAATCATATATAGCCACTGAGCAAGCTAGAAAGATTTTTGTCATCTGCCATTGGAGCTGATTTCTCTGTGTGATATAACGGTAGTCGAAATGCTGCATATGCCCTACCCTCACTAAAATGTATCTGTTTACCAGAAGGGAAAACTGAATCCGAAGCATATTCCCAAAGTGTAATCAGCTCCTGCACAGTGCCATGCCACGGGAGCACTGAAGCAACTTGCCTGTGTGCCCCCTGGTCCTGCACAGCGAAGTGGGGTGCAAGCCACATAACATGCATGGCAGCAGGCTCCTGAGTCCGCAGGGCTCTGCCCAGGAGGTGCAGCAACCCTTGAGGGACTCCAAATCAGCCAAAGCGCTCCTAGCCTCTTCCGGAAATCCTTGTGACTCCTTCTCTAACTTAACATTTGATAGTTTTCCATGGTTGTCTTCATGTCATGGCTTTCTGCTCTACATCCAGATGCTGTTTCCGTTCTTCCTGCATTTCTTTACTTGTTTCTAGATTGACTGTGGAATGTCTGATGATACTGTTCCCACAATTATCCACCCCCTGGACTTGCAGGATCACATCTAAGCACCCATGCAGCCCATGCAACCAAGTTCCTTTCTACAGATACCAGAGCAGTTTCTGTAGAAAACACCAGTGGAAAAACAGGAAAAAGCTGGTGCAGGCCAGATCCCCATTCTGACCCCCATTGGTCATTCACCCGAATCCAAACCTTTGAAATCCTTCACTGAGCTGAAATTTGCTGTTTCAGTTCTGGGAAGCCTGGAAGCTTTTCCTCAAGAATTGGATGCAACAGGATAGCAACAGAGTAAGCAAATGTCATTTACAGCCACCTTTCAAAGGAGCACTGTCTCTCCAAACGAATTTATATTATCTAAAAATCAAGAAGAGATACAACATAGCAACTCACACACAAAGAAAAATAATTTGGAAGACTATTACCAGCAGCACTGACAGGCCGTATTTGTCTTAGCGGCATTGACTTCTCATCTGTTCCTGAATCACTTTTTGTTTATATCACAGAATCTGGAATGACTGAATATCCTTGTAAATCTGTGACCATTTCCCTCAGTTCTTACAGTTTTTTATTATCAAAAAACAAACAAACAAAACACTTCTATTGAGCTCCTGAAACTTTAAACAAAGGATCTGCTCTTCTTTTCTTGTTTAATTTTCAAATGTCACGTACTCATGATTCTGTTAGGAATAAAGCACAGTTAAATAAATGAATCTCTTTTGCTTGTGGTTAATAAAAGTAAAATTAATATAATTGAGATGGGAGTTTCAAATCCAACCTGCCTTTCAATTTCTTTATGTTTCATTAAATACCCCATGTCAAACAGTAACACTTACGTCCGGTTTATATGTTGAGTAGACAACCCAGCTTCAAATGACAGTTTTCTGCCATACAAAACCACATTTCTGTAACTACCTTTATAAGCATCTAGTTTATTATTCATCAGACTGCAAAATTTTGTGCCACTGCTGACTAAATGCATTTGTTCTTCCTTAACAGAACTCTTGGATATGGCACTCGAACACAATTTTCTTATACCGTTTTGATTTATAATCAATAGCCCTCTACATTTTTGTATTTAAATTAGATGCTATTTTCAGGATACAGACTGGAACTGCACATCACTTAATTCTGGACTAGTCATCTTGACAAAACACATGCAAGTCTGTTCAAGATAGATTAATGTGGTTGATACTTTTTGTCTTTCAGGTTGTTTACACTTTTATTTAAATCTCTCTTTAACTAGTTAACAAAAGTTATAGCTAGGAAGACTGTATGCACATGGAATGAGTGTTTATTCTACTGTTTTTTTCTGGTTTTATCACCTACATCCTATTTCCTCTGAATCTTGTCATTTTCTAGCTTGGCTTTCCTGCAATGTAGTTTTTCTCTTTTAAATACTTCCTTCTCTCAACACAACACAAAGACATCACTGAAAAGATTAATACAGAGCAGCTTTGCAAGCGACTCTGAGAAAAACTCTGAAGATGATCCAAAAATCCAGTGAGTACTGTGAAAAAAACCTCCCTCTTGGTGGTCTTTGGAAAAGGTCCCAAGTGAGGCAGAATTACGTGCTGTACTTTTGTGCCAAACTTCCCCCACAAAAGCAAAGCAAAAGTGACCTGGCTTCAGGTTTTGTTCCTGGTGCAAAACACTAGAAGATACATGGTAACACCTCTGCTTCTCACTCACCCTGTCCAACTTAGCAGTCCACTACTTTTATATAGGAAAAAACATGAGCTCTTACAAGCCAGCCACATTCTTAAAGACTCTCACTGCAGGAAAATGAGAAAATAAACTACTTAACTGTACAAGTAATTTCAGTGGGAGCCGATTATCCATCTGCTAATACAGTGCAGCCAGGAAGCTTTGCCAATGACAGATTAAGGTCAAACAAATGATCATTCCTAGGAGATACACCCTTTTTCTAAATGTATTTTTCTTTCAATGTGTAGTTCTACAGTGAAAGCCTTATCAAAAAGCGTTTAATAATGTTACATTATATTAGCATAAATTTCTTACACTGAAGCTAAAGCAAGTTTTAAAATAACGCTGGGGTCCAGACAAGCCAGACAGTGTGCATATGAGACAGACTCTGGTCTAAAGAGCTTATAGGCTGAAAAGGTGAAAAATAGGAAAAACTGCAGAAAAAAAGGTGTTATTTTCATTGTACCAGGGCAGAAGTAAAGCAGAGGCTTTTGAGGGAATGGAGCATATTAGGTGTGCAGACACTTAAAAGAATAATAGCAACTTTAATGCCTGTGTGCAGTGCCAGAACTCCTCAATGATATGCATAACAGTAAAAATATTTTCTCCTAACTTCAGTCTATGCTCACTTGTTTTTTCAGAAGCACTTTTGCCAGAAGATTTTTAAAGATCAGCGTGAGGCAGCATTGAAAAATTCCGCCTGAACACTTGTGCACATATACAAACCATATGCAACTGAGGACTAAGTCTTCAGTCTTAAGATAAAAAGTATTAAGCAACCTGAATTACAAGTGCTGCTAGCTATGTTGCCCAAAATATAAGAAGTTGGAGGGAAATTTTCCCCACTAAAGTCCCTTTTGGCATGAATTATCTACCATTCACAGACTATACAGACAGCCGGGTAATTCAATTTTATGACTGAGAGATTAAACAAAGGTAATTCAGGCATGTCTCAGGCTAGGATACAGATCTGAAGTACTAAATAAGTATGTCTCATTTGCTCGGGCACTTTGCTTTTTAACTCAAGTGGTTTAAATCTTTGTACAGGCTGTCTGATCTTTTACCACTTCTCTGACCACTAGCAAATGCTCTTTTCTCGCAGCCAGAAATAGAATATGTAGATTGAGGATAATAATACTGACCTCTTTTTGTAGAGCACTTTAATATCTACTGAGGAAAAGTATTATATGAAAATCGTGTAGCATTATGTAAGCTGAGTATCCTCATTCATGTAGGCCACAGATGTCTCGCAAATTTATGGTAACGGGCTGGCAGCGAGGTGCGCTTGGTGCCTCCTCTGAAAGAAGCGGCTTTGCAGGGAGGAAAAGAGTAGAAAAGAGTGAACTTTGAGGCTGTTCTTTTCAAAGGAGATGAAGGCAAAAATTTTGAATGTATTTAGGTACCTCATGCACATACTAAGTTACTCCTATCTTTCCCTTAAGAACTTCACAGGTATGTTCCAGCTGCAGTAGTAAATCAATATTTCTGAAAATCGTATCAAGAACATTGAAAAGACGGAATTGAGTCCCTCCAAAAACATCAAAACATTTAAAGAAAATCAATTTTCAAAGAGAAGGACACCAGAATTTTTTTAGCATGCCAAAGCAAAGCACTTTTCCATGCTTTTTCGTGGGAAGCAGCAAACCAATTTTATGGTAAATATAAACACAAACATAAAAGCAACCTTCCTAAAAACTGAGCAGTTTTGCCGAATCAGTCAGGATTTGGCAATGTTACAAGAAGCAGAACAAGGTTCCTTATAATGGGAAAGTGTTAAGCTGCCTTAATTACATAAGGCCCCAAGGGGCTGAATCTCTGTTCTGGAGGATGTGGCATTGGTCCTGAACTGCAGAGACTTATCTTTTAAAGCACAGCACAGCTCAACAGGTAAAGAAACATTTTTCACTCCTACTAGAAGGTTGGTGATGCTCATATGAAATGATTTTATTATGTCTTTGGGCCATGCATGGAAAGCTTGCCATGTAGGAAATGAAATTAAGAGTAGACACAGAAAAGAAGCCAAGAACTTGGTGGGTCACAGATGCTGGGCTGCGTGACGGTAGGAGCTGCTCCCAGTACATGCATCTTTTTTTCTAGGAATTGTGTCAGATTCCAGACTCAAGTGTTCAGAGATCACATACTCAACCACATAAATCACAAGCTCATCTTCAAAATGATCAGATTTTTAAAACAGCATGTGTATTACTCCTATTATTCACATTTCTAGTTTAAAAATAGGATTTTCAGATGAACAGGTGATTTCAGCTTTGACTTTCAGCAAAAAATTTCCATCTATCCTTTCATTTCTACAGGCAAAGCAGCCATTTGCTTCCCCTCAATTCATCTTCCCCCCTTGGGAGAAATGTATTTCAGAAGGAAAAAGGGACAGTCTGGACAGTGCCAGATTCACCCAGGAGTGCTACAGAAACTACACACTAAGAGCCTGCCAGCATATTTCCCAGCAGAATTTGAAAACTGATTTGTGCTGCATTGGTGGAGAAACTGGAAGATGATTTATCGGGGCAATATGTAGCAGCGTTAAAATTCATTTTTCTCTCAAATCTACTGACAGGTCATGCCAATCACTGCTGCCTGGGTTTGGGCCGCTGGCGTGGTTCAGCAGCGGTGGTGCCACCCTCTGCCCGTGGAGGAGGTGAAGCCCTCACCGTAGGAGGCAATGTTTCGTA
Organism: Rhea pennata; assembly: GCF_028389875.1. Lineage (NCBI taxonomy): Eukaryota > Metazoa > Chordata > Aves > Rheiformes > Rheidae > Rhea > Rhea pennata. The sequence continues at coordinate 77,011,160 of NC_084664.1, forward strand.
GACAAGGGCTTGTACCATCGGCTCTCAACCAACACAGCCATGCAGGAGGAGAAACTCGACCTCTCGCAGGACTTGCCATATGCAGTCCATGGTGACTCGCTCCACAAATGATTTAAACAGAAATTACATGTGAATCGAACTTGGCTCTCATAGCACTTAGATCTGTGTCTCTTGCAACGCTAAAGCGTTAGAAAGTGTTATTGATGCATTTATCTTAGTCACCAAGGGATTTATTATTCCAAAGTGTACAAAACTTGGGTGAAGAGCACGGCATCTGCCACTGGAAGGAATCCTAAAGCCCAGCCAATGGCAACTGCTGTCATGACAGGAAAACGGCACCTGGTGTGCATAAAAACAGAAGCATCTCCCCAAATGTTACAGCAAATTTTCCTTTAAATTACATTATTTCTTAGTTATTTAAAGGGCATTTCATTATCTTTCAAACTATCATTCTGGAAAAAAGAAAATTACAGAAATGCAGAAAATGTTTTGATCCTTGCAAAGGAGAAGGTTTGTAAGTAGTATGAACCCAGAGTTAGATATAATACGGATAAGCAAAAGGCAAAATTTTAAAATTAACTCTTAGGTCTCTATTTTGTTTCTTTTTCATATTGAAACAAGTATTTTTAATTTAGTCAAAAAAAAAAAAAAAAAAGAAAGAAAGGTACAGCAGAAGGTTTACTAAGTTAAAGCCACTTGACTATTTTGAATTGACAGGCCTTCTCTCTTGATTGATCAGATGAATGGTTCAAAATCCCAAGATAACCCTTTAAAAAATTCTCTCTTATGGTTTACTCTTACAGCATGCAGTACAGCATAGCACGATGCAAAATATTACTACAAAAGTGCTGGCAGTTTTGTTATAGCTAGAGCAGGTTCCCTCATCAGAGTAACCGTATCTGAAGATTTGTATCTTTACTGCTTCAAATCTCAGACAACAAAAATTAGCAACCGCCTTTCCTTTGTAATAATGTCATTTACTATTGTTCCTGAAACATCATTTTTGGAGGGCAATCTATAATGAAATGAGCCTTGTACAGAAAAATTTCTGCAATTTACAATCAAACACAGCTCAATATACAACTTCCTGCTGGTGAAACACATTGCTAGGTGATAATCAAGATACCATTTTTAAAATCAATCAATCAACAGAAAATTAGATCAACTTGCATGCAAGTTCTAAATTCCTTCCTAGTGATTTGTAGACACAATCCCTCCTGAAAATTTCTAGGAAAAGTCAAGGTTTATTTTTCCTTGTGTATTCTAAAATAACATTTTTTGCAGACAAATTAGTTCACACTGAGCACTTTAAATTAGGCTTTATTATGTTTCTTGTAATGCTAATATGCTTACTGGTGTAATGAGATTTATATTAGTAATGTAAGACACTGTATTCAAAATTAAGAGAAACATGGACCTTTCTGGGAATGCCAAAAACCCGTGGCTTACTCTCAGGTGTCTCAGGATGGACTCATCGCTTGTGTTTCCCCATCAGCCGGCCACATCTGGGGCATCATGTGGTCAGGATGCTTCATGCATGGGCCTCCAGGACAGATGGGTCACTGCTTGGTGAATACCTGGCTTGCTCGCTCTCTCATTCAAGGGAACTTTCCCGTCATGTCTGCTGAAAATGAGAAAAACTGCTTCCTTGGCCACATGCCTTAAGCTGAGGGAGAGGAGTAAAAAAGCCAGTTGTCCTAAACTTATAAAAAGCAGGAAAAAAAAATGGAATAATAAGCCTTAGGAGGTCCTACAAATCCCTGCATTCATGCTACGCATTTTGAGTGCTATCTGGTCAGCACTTTATTAACAAATTACTCATAAGGAAAAATAGACCCCAGTCATACTGGTCTGCACCCCCCCCCCTTCCCACCACAGCCTGGCCTCCCTTTCAGACTGGATTCTTGGGATGCAGAGAAAACATCTAATGCACACACTGTTCCAAAGAGCTACACTGACCCTGCCCTTTCTCTGCCACTGTCTTCTGGAAAAAAAAAAGTTGCTCTTTCTTCTCTTTTAATAAGGGTTTTCACCTTTGCCACAGTCAACCACAGAGGAAACGATATGTTTTGCTTTCGCCACGGGTGTTAGCTCTTTCAGCACCATGGGATGGACCGCTGCAAAGGGAGCTGAAGGAAAGCTAGGCACTGCTTTGCTTTAAGAGCAAATAAAATGCATAAGGAAGGAGTCCTCCCAAGATCATGATGGTACTTCACAAGCACAAATAAACAGAGAGGTGCAATTCAAATTCAGTTTAATTTAGATACTTACTGCTGAGCATAAGATAAAACTCCAGAAAGGTTCAGCGCATCTTTGACATAGCCCTAATCATTAGAACAGAAATGTTTAACTCGGTTTCAGCGCTCTTGGCACATAAATAAATGTCCCAATTGTCAGGATTCCTGAGAATATGCAGTCCTTTTGATTTTAGAGGCTTTAAAAATCTGCAATTTATTTCACTAATTTAGCTGTTCGAGTAGACACACAGACTCGAAATTGGAGGGCACTGACCTTGGCCTCTGGGGTTCACTTCCACCAACTGAAAAATGGAGATAACCGTACTCGCCCACCTCGCAGTGCCTTCTGGTTCCTTGCTGCCGTTTGTAGAGCAAGCTGGATACAGACATTTTGTCCCTCAATGCTGTCTTCTTACAGAGAAAGATAAAGACTTTCTTACTGCTGGATACGCAAGAACCAATCAAAAGGAAAATCACACTAGACCTGTGGGATTTTTCCAAAGAAAAAAAATACAACTATGTGCAAATATATATTTCCTTCGTGGAATTAGTGACAGATTTTTTGGCTTATAAAGAAAATACTTGCAATGAGAACAATGCAGGAAAGAGCTATTATACCTTCTACAGGGTAAGCTGGACAGGAGTTTAGTCTGTCAGAAAGCCCCTCTAGAGCATAATAAAGAAGCAAACTTTCTGAAGCAACAACGGAGCTTCATATTCATGCAGTCTGGCTGGAGACCACTTTGCTCATCAGTTTTCTAGTTTATATTTAAGAATCTAATGAAACAAATTAAGAATAATCCAATACACTAAATATGTGCTTGAGGTAGATGTCATAAAATATCATTAATACGGTTTGCTGGCCAGCATTCATTATCTTTCAAAAAGTGAAATGGATGACCATTTGCAGCCCTTCGTGGAGGCTACTTGTTTAAATCTGTATGCTCAAAGTCACGTTACACAGCATTTGGTGACATTTGAATACTTTCTAATCCAATTAAAAAAGAATTTTTATATATATATATAAAATGAGAATAATATTCACCTTAAAAATATGAGCTGAGATTCAGTGCTAAAACTTATCATTCAATGAAAGTTATATTCTAAAGCACTCCAAATGCTCCTAGGAGGACAGATAATAAAATGAGATGGTAAATAGGAGTAAGTTATGGCAACAAAACTTTGAGACCTTCCCTTTAATTTCTTCACTTTGTAGAATTACTTCTGCTTTTGTATCAATGTTTCCTTCGTACTGAATTGCATTAGACTGCACTGGCCAACTCCCAATGTGAATTAAAAACAACTGAACTAGAAAGAGGATTAAAAACACAAGATTTCAGAAATAGCAACTGGGTCACATATTAAAGCTCCCTCTGGGGTCCGCAAGAGAAAGAATTTAGTACTTAAGTCTCTTCAGTTAACTGATGCAGGACAACAGTAGGGATAGATGGGCATGTACCTGCGGTATTTCCATGGCTTAAAGCAGAACATCATTTCAACATCTCACAAAATGTTGCAAAGAGTACAGAACACTCTTGTTCAGATGCATGGAAAGATTTGAAGCACCCAGGGTCACACTAGAAATCTGTACAGGACGAAGGAACTGAACTTAGGTTTCAGAGATGCAAAAGTCACACTCCTACATGCTTTATCTACATGCAGAAACATCAGCAGGGTTATTCATACCAGTATCAACACAACCTATTTTGGGTTGCATAATTTTACAACAAAGGAAGAGGAAGTACTTTCAGAAAAATGTGAAGCTAAGGCATATTTTGTTCTGTGTATGCAGAAATAAATTCTTTTAGGGATTCGGGTGTAAAGGTAGCATTACTTATTTATTTCAGATGCCCAAAATGAATGACACGTTTTCACAAATGTGTGGGTACTTCTGTGCTGTACTAGAGTTTAAAAATAAAATAATAGTTCACAAATAAATTCTCATACGTACTAATCCAGTTGAAAGACAGATGATCCAATAATTATAATCTAGTAATGGAATATATATGGGATTTTTTCCCTAGACATTTTTATACACATATTCATTTCTAGTGTTGTGCTATTTTGTTAACAGATATTAAAATCCAAGATGAGAAAATTAAACTTATCATCTGAAACACAGTTTGCTCTCCTATCCTCAAGTCAGTGAAAAAAATAGCAATTGACATTTCAGACAGTGAGCGTTTCCACATCATTGTGTGCATGAGTATAAAATTTGAAGAAATTATATGCAAAATAACAGGGAAAAAAAAGTATTTTCAAGTGAAGATTTCTCTAATTCACTCTTTAGAGGTGGCAAAGCCCTGAACTAAGATTTTATGCAAACTTCCATTTTTCCTCAGTATTTTAATAAAACAGCATATGAACAATAACAATAAATTTTCATCAGTTTTCTCCCAAGAAACTCCCTCAGACAGGAATGAAGAGAAATATGAAAACAGAAGTTCCATGCAGGAGAATTACTGAAAGCCTCAAGGGCCTTCATCATTAACATGGAGTCTACAGTAATATGTACTTGAAGCAAGCAGCTACATGGAAATTCTGTCCACCTCCCTTCACTCCCATTTGCACCTCCACATCCAGCCTTCTATTTGCCATCTTCAAAATATCAAAACCACAAACACAGCATTAACATATTTGATGTGCCTTACCAGGACCATTCTATAGAAGATCTTCATAGTCCTGAAGAAATAGTCCAAAAAGAGAAGTGATTAAGTAACTTCTGCTAGAGCTGAGCCCCAGGAATCAGTGCAGAGCAGACAGATGCCTTGTCGAGTACATTCACTATCAAAGAACCAAGAATTTACAAAATATAAGTTAATCTTAAAATCAGAACACCATTATTTTCAGGCATAGCTAGTAAATGAAATTCACAGAACAAGCATCGAGTCCTTACACTTCTGCAGTCCCTTCATTCCATTGACTGGAGCAGCGGCACCAGCGCACTGATTCTACAGATCCTTTAAGCATTTCATCTGACTGAGCACCAGCTGGAAAATAACAGCAACTGAGAAAACACTAATATTTAGCAAGATGATTGCTAATATTGTTCTCTAGCTTCACTCTCATCACTCAGCCTTTGGTTTCTAGGAAACATGCTGCAATTTCTACCCATAGCTCCTTAGCAGATGTTACTTCTCAGTGCAAGCAGGATCTCACTTCAAATATTGGCCAGAGCTCAGGGAAACTGAGGCTCTAATCCCACTCCTTCCTTAGGCCTTCATAAGTGGGGCAGCCTCTTAGCAAGCACTGCTAGGGTTACATTTGTGAAAGAGATCTCTTCAATGCACTTCTTCATCTGTATCTGGTATGTCTTCTTCACATGTATCTCAGCAGCAGCAATATTCAAGCAAGGTACATTAGCTGGCTGGTTTTGACTAAGTTAATCACAACAGCCAGTCCTTATGCAGTCCTGTTACAGCCTATCCAAATAAAAAATATATGTTCAAGTTGGATTTACTTGTCTGTGGGACCTGCCAAAAACTCAACAACTCCAGAAATTAGTTTACTTGCCTATATGCATAAATATTGTATTGAGTCTAATTTCAAGCAGACATTTTTTTGAAACTGTGACCACTCCAATGCAAACCAATACAAAGTTAGGAAGCAGTAATCACACATGGGCAACTATGTCCAAAACTAAAAAGATGCTATCATTAAAAAACAGTACCCTACTTCTTCTAGTGCCTTGTTTCTTGCAATGCCTAGATGTCTAATACTGACATCCTTATGGCATCTGTGGTGAACCACACCTGCTGACCAGGTCAGTTTTCTGGTTTTGCTGGTCAAGTGAGTTGATCAAACCCTATTCCCCACTACTGCACAGAAATGTGACAGCACCAGCAAGCAGTGAGGTGAGGAAGCTGGAATCAGCAGTCAACAGAGGCAAAGCAGGACTACTTCTCTCATCATTTTGGTCTGGTCCTGGTTTAAAGTTTTCATTGAGCTACGCCTCAGATTTCTGGTACCGAGCAAGATCCTCCCCACCTAAAACCCCAAAGAACTGAAGCCAGAGGGTTTCATGAAGCAGGTGTGCTCCCAGCTATGGGTCCCAAGCAGGTTTAACATACCCTAAGGTACAGTATGGCCTAGGGCCAACTCTGGTTGAATCTATCTTGTAAGCCCGTTGGAGGTTTCGGCAACTCTCCTGGGTGTAGGTGAGGAGACATTGCTTAGGGTACGTTTCATTTCGCTATTACTTTTGTAGTAAAACTGCCATCAGAGAGTGTTCAGCACCCAATGACTCTTATTCTTCTCAGAAAAAGGAACATGTACCTGCCATTCAGTAGAAAAGGAATGTAAAATAGCTGGGCGGTTGTTATGTGTAACAGGGTTATATCACTGTTGTTGTTTGTATTGTCCCATAACAATATAATAGTCGATTCTCTTACATAATTGCAGCAGAAAGCTACAAATCAATGGGTGATGAGCCAAGTTACGCTCTATGTGTAACATTGACTTTACAAAACCTTTAAATCACTGAAACTGCTTAAATTGCTAATTTGTGACCTGATCCTGAAAGATGCGTAAGCAGTGTAAATGCCTTACAAACAAACACTAAGTAAGGCTCAAATTCCCTTGTTCTGTAGGTTTTTACAGACGGCTAAACTGTAGAGGAGAGAAATGCCTTCAGAATTTCAAAAGTGAGTACATAGATATTAGGCTGGCAAAAATAAAGCATACACAGGCTTCTTAGTCATTACTAAATATACTTAAATAATTGAGGCAAACAAAGTCAGATAATTTTCTTTTAAAATTATAGAAACCGATGTTCTTTGTTCTGACCAAATCTCCTTTTTAAAGAACACTGGTGATATCCCTTGCTGTTGTGGCATTTTTCCTTAGGTTAAATTAAGGAATGTGAGAAGTACATTTAACACTCAGTGAATCTTCACACTAATTTTACTTTTGCACATGAGTTACATTAAAAAAACAGTTTCAGAATCATTTGTAAATGAAATGAATAATGGACATTAATGAGGCAAATAGTGAGGGCCCAATGCTATGGCCATTACAAAAATCAGTTTGTCCAGTGGAAGCTTTGCCTGTCTAGGGACAGGTAGGATCTGCTCTGGATATTTTAATTTCCTGCTTTGTTAATTCCCAGCAGTAAATTTTCATGAGATGCTGATGAGGTTAAGGACTAATGATACTGGGTTATTTGCTTTAAGATGACAATCTTGTTTTCTTTGCTTTTACTCTTGAATTTCTGAATACAAGCATTTAATTTCAATGACATTAACCAGTACCTTTTCTAGATGAGAGGTTCTAGGCTGTCCTCTTACAAATGTCATGAAAATGGCTTTTTTTTTTGACAAATTGAAAGCATTTGCTCAGACACAATCGATATTACAGACCTAACCATATTCACCCATTTAGGCTGGTAGTGGTAGAGCTTCTACACTGACAGGATAAATGGCTGCAGAATCATTTTTGGGAGTAATGTTACGATTTCTGTCCATTTAGGTACACTTTTGTGTAATACCTTACTGTTCATCATCAAACAACACAGAGATTAAATAATTCAAACTATAGTCTCAACAGTGATTGGTAAAATGATAAATTCAATGGGAGACACAGTGTCTGCTGTGAATTAGTCTGACACTTGATTTTGGAAGTGCACAAAAGATAGCACTATTCTTTGAAAGAGAGGATGAAAGTGTCAGGCTCAGATGAGAGAAAACACTTTTTATCTGCCTGGTCCCCGCAGAATCTCTCCTTCTTTGGGAGGAAACTGGTCCTCTCTGCTTCATTAGGAAGCTGGTGAACTCAATTCTGAACCCAGAAACGTTATTGTTGCCAAATAGAAAAAAAAGGCATGAATTTTCAGAGTCAAAGGTGATTTTGAGCCAAGGGACATGGGAAAAAGAATCATTTGATTCTGAACTGAACAGGTTTCTCATGAGAAGTAGTGGAAAATGGGGGAAAAAAAGGAAAAAGAATACATATTATTTTAGCAAATGATAGCAACCTCTGGACATCAGAGCTGCAGCACTGTGGCTGAAGACTTCAAGGAGGATCCATTAGATATTTAACCTGGCTTACCTTTTAACTTTTTGGTAATGTTTGCCTGAATAATTTGTGTTGTGGGAAGAGTATGCAAACTGTCTGTAAGTATCAACTTATTTCCCAGTTTCCCCACTATGGAACAAAGATCTCTGAGAAAGCAAAAGGAAGCTCAAGAGTGGTACTAAGAAGAATCAATTTTGTTTGGATCCCTGACAAGTAAGAACAAATAAGCCAAATCACTTTCACTGAAGAGATACTAGTTGTGTTTCTCTCCAAAAACAAAATTCTAGATAGCAAACACACCTGAAAATCAATAAAGAAGGACACATGGCCTGGTAAAACAAAATATTTTCTTTCACAGCCTCCAGGAGACAGGAAAAGGTGGGCAAAAGCAGGCAGTCCCTGCTGAACTGATGAATTTTTTTCCAACTACATCATAATTCACCACAGCCTGTGAGGAAAGCTTTAGGAGGCAAGAGTTTGTAGTCATTAATTCCACCAACGCAAATATATCCACAAGAGCAGCTTCGAACGACCAGAAGCAGAGAACTGCATTTAACATGGCAAGACTCCATACTAAAAGTGGCGCGTAACACCAAGTTAGACCTGGTTTGGAGCCAGTGCCCACAGCCAGGTCCAAAGGGAAGCTCTGATGAGATGTTTGCTTGGCAGATTATTCCTTGGCTTTCAGAAGTTAAACTTCCAGGGCTTGGGGCTCACCTTCTCCCTGACTTTCCAAGATCAGCAGTGGATATTTGACAGCTACAGACTTACAATAAAAAGCCATTAATCAGACACCAAGCACAACAGACTTGGAAAGAGAAAAAAGCTTGCCAAAGCAGCTTTGTCGTGAGATGTCAGATACGAAACAGGCTGAAAACTGAATTCTTCTCTAGCAGTTGTTATCCCTAGCCACCCTTCAGTCACCCTGTGAAGCTTAGCATCCGAAAAACAAAATACATCTTACAAACATTTTTTCCTAAATTGAAATAATTTGGTTTTGTTTCCCTCTAGCTAGATTTTTTTTGCTTTTGAAGGTTACTACAGCCTGCATCTTGTTCAACATATTGTACGTAGTAAATTCCTACACATGTACGATTATTTTATGAAACAGAAACAAAGCAGCTATATCTGAGGCCTTGATTCTTACTGATGAGCTGAATCTTCACCTACATACTGCTTCTCATGTATCAGGCAAGCTACATGGCTGAGCTAGTATCTTTTACTAGACCAGCATTTAGAATTGAAAAGACAACAAGCTTTTTGAGCCATAAGTCTTCATGAGCTCTAAGCTTTTCTGGTAAGTTCAGGCTGAGAACAATGTTAATGTTCCCTGTGAGCTGCAGGTTCTCAAGGCAAAATGCAGTTCTTCCCAAATACAAATGATACTCTAAGAAATAAAGATACTACTGGCCAGATTAGTGGCCACGTTGAACAGCAAACAAAAGGTGAGCTGAAAGGAGCCCTAGAGCTTTGGGAATTCAAAAATAAAATACTTAACAAATTGACAGGTGATAAGAAGAAAAAGTCAATCCTACAGAGCTGTCAGGCTGAAATTAAAGCCAGCAGCTGAAGCAGTTGATCTGTGGACCAACATATACCTCAGTCTCAGGGAATAAGGGCCTTTCTTTATGTGTAGAAATGATGCAAGACGGGCAGCATCATGAACAACATGAACAGCACTTGTCAGATATGATTTCAGAGATGTCTGGAGGTGAAAGAATAGTTTAATCTCATTTCTTCACAGATTAGCCTCTTTGCAGAAGCAGCCAATCAGGGAGCTATTTATTACTAATTCTGATTACAGATACCCTTCTGCTAGCCTCTCCACTAGCTCTACTGACTAATGCTGTACAGAGCATCAAGAAGCCACTGGGCTTTTGATCACCTGTGACATCTGCTTCTTATGCTATTTTCTTGAAAGACTATGCACACCTTCTACTTGGGCCCCTTTACTCACATTTATGTTTGACTCTCAACTCATACCTTACTTTAACTTTAAAAAAATGTGCATCAGACTGTATCTTACTTCATGCAGAAATGAAAGCTTATTTGTCTTCCCTCAAACAGATAAAGATTTGGACCATGGACATTCACCTTCTGAAGCATATATATATATATATATATAAAAAATATATATATGTATGTATATATATGCATGTATATGAGGTTCACTTTAAAGTGCTGTTGAGGAAACCATATATCCTGTTTTGTTGGCTAGAGGGCATTCTCCACCATTTCCCTGTCAGAAAATTGTGCTAATCCACAGTATCTGAAAGGGGGAAAAGGTTATGGAAGAACTATGACAAAGCAGGAACTCAGTTTAGGCATACATTATACCTCTCAATATAATTTTTAAATATATTACCTAAAAAATATGTGCCTAACATTTCTGCATTTGATAAAGTTTTGGGTACTGCATTATGCGACTTAATGTATTATTTTCTGAAAAATTAAAAAAAAAAAAAAAGAAAAGCATTCTTCTGAGATACTTCTGAAAAGTTTTTTCCCTCTAAGCATTCTAATTCTGTATGACTATTTTCCTTGTTCTGAAAGTCCATTTTATCCATTTTAGTAGATGAAGTCTACACGTTGCAGTTGTATTCCTGAAAACTTGCAAACACACGACTGTAATCGCGGCTGCGGGGAAGCCTGAACTTGTGCTAAACAGCTCGTTGCAGCCTCTTCCTCACCTGGCCCAACGTCTTCACGGTCCTGCCTCTCCTTGCCTTTTCCTGGGCGAGCGGTCTTGGGATGACCTCTTCGCGCAGAAGAGCGATAAAACGCGGAGGTGCAAACACGCCGCGTACCTGCGACGAGCAGCCGAGGGGAGGGAGACACTTGGAGGGGCTCCCGAAATCCACCTTTCTCACCGCCCGCTGCAACGGCGCCGCGCGGCGCGCAAAGCCCGACGAGGGCAGCCGCATGCTCGCAGAGCAAATCCCTTTTATAACGCGTCCCTGAGGTCAGCGCGCTAAGCCCGAAGCCCCCAATCTTCTCCAGGGGATGCTGAGCGGATTAGGGACCAGCAGCTTTTTAACTGCCTTTGCCGCTCGCCGCGGGCGCTCGGCGTCGGCGGGCAGCCTCTCCGCGCCCGCGGCCCGGCGCGGGACTGCGAGCAAAGGGAGCGGCTCCGAGGTTGCCTGAAGGGGCGAGCGCGCAAGAGGGAAACCCCTCTTCTGAGCAGCAACAGCAAAAAGGGGGGAAAAAAATCCCGTTAGGGAGTCCGGGGCAAAGGGGGGGGGCGCGTATGGGACAGCGGCGCCCCTAAGGCGGCGGCGGCGGCGGCGGGGCCGGAGCCGGAGCCGGGCCGCGGAGGTGCGGGGCGGCCCCGCGGAGCGCCCGCGGCTCGGCGCCGCGCATGGTGCTGCTGTCGGGGGCCGGGGAGAAGCTGGCGGCGCAGCGGGAGCAGCCGGCCCGCCCCGACCCCGGGGCCGCCGCTGAGGGGCAGGAGGAGCGGGAGGAGCAGGAGGAGGAGGAAGACTGCGAGGAGTATGAGGATTTCTCCGAGCTGCCCGACACCTGCAGCATCGCCTCGGACGACTCCTTCTACCCGCCGGGCGGGCCGGAGAACGAAGAGGAGGACGGCTGGTCGCTGGGCCGGGCGGAGAGCGAGAGCCCCGAGGCGCTCAGCCTCTTCCGCGCCTGCTGCACCAACAACGCCGTGGTGCTGCGGGCGCTGCTCCGCCAGGGCCCCGAGGAGGACGAGGTGCGGGAGACCGACCGCAACAGGCGGGTGAGCAGCCAGCGCCGCGCCGCGCCGCGCCGCGCCCGCTCTGCCCCCTCGGGAAACCTCGCAGTCCTGCGAAGTTCCCGTCTCCCCCCGCCTACCCCCTTTCTTTCTTTCCCTCTCTAAAAAACGTAAGGGCTCTCCCCGTTTCCTGCAATACCCAGGAGGGCTTGTGGAGCGCTTTGCTAAAAAACGAGCTTTTTGTAGTTCTTATTGTATTTGGCGGGTGATGACCCGTTGGGGATTTTCTGTCGGTCCTTTGTTGTTTGCGATTGAGTTTTTGAGTGTTATGGACTCAGTTACAGGTGTCTCTCCCTGGGTCAGAAGGCAAAACTCTGGAAACAGTTTTCTGAGTAGTAAGCATTGGGCACATCTGAGTAGCAATATAAAAAGATCAGCGATAGTCACTCCATTCTCTAGCACTCTTACTGCTTATATTAAAACTAAGATGGTTTTACTTGTGGTTTGCATAAACAATCAGTCTTGGAAAAACTGTTCCAGTTGAAATTCCCTATGACTAGTCCCTGATGGGAGCACTCTGAAAAGAAGCCTGAAGGACTTCAAGTGGGCAAGTGAGTTGAAAATTTTGGCAAAGTCAACGGTCTTTGCTTGGAAAATAGTGCAAATACTGGGTTTTGAGGCTGTTTGAGGCTTTTTTTTTTTTTTTTTTTTTTTGTCTTTGATGCATGTATGCATATATGCACATCGAATTATATCTCATAAACTCTCCAAGAATCTCTTGGGCTTTCTTCCTGGACCCTGAGGTAGGAGGGAAGAAATAAAAGGGTCCTTTAAAAGCCTCAAGAGGAAAAAGGGACTCTGATTACGTATATAGTTAATGAGATACTGGAGTGGGAGAAACTGGCTTAAGAAATTCCTGCCTATCTCCAGCCCAGGCTGCTGATTTCCATCCTTATGCTCCAGTTTATAGCAGTTGTGCAAGCACAAATCTTTGTGGCAGCTCTTTGTAAACTGTGGTATCAGAATGCTATAGACTGATGCTATAGTAACCTTCTCCCTAAGAAAGATTATTTTCAATGCGGATTATTACAATAATCTGATTTACAGTAAAGTTCCAGAAAAGACACAAACAAAATTGTATTAACACATATGAGGGAGGGCAGCAAATTACAGCATGGAGGTGAGAATGAGCAGCTGAGGGTAGCAGTATCTCAGACGGACTTTTCTGGCAAGGTCAACATATTTGGTAGTTTAAACTCTTAGTAGCTAATGCGAGAGCATCAAAACGTTTTACAGATTTTGAGGATTCTGCAGATTCCTCTGTGCTGTATATGAAGGCTAGGTCTGAACTTGAGCCAAAACTCAATAGCCACATTGTGTGGACACTAGTCTTGTTTCAGGCACATTTGTTAGATGTGTCTAAAGTGTGCTGTAGTGCAGATGGTTTGGGCCCACCACACATGTGGTATGAATAGGCCAAGTGCCTCATAGCTGTTCCAACCAAAAGTGGGGTCTTCCTAGCATGCTGCAAGCCCCAAGAGGCTGTGGCGCTGCAGGCGTCTTACACCTCAGGTGTATGTTCCAACAGCAGGTGTGAAGAAGTTCAATGTAGGCATCAGTTATAAGCTCACAGTAGTTCCTTCTACAGAGCTTAGCAAACCAGGGTTGTGAAAGTAGTTTTCTTGGTTGGACAACCCTCCCTGCCCCATCCCTCTTCCCAAAACGCCTCCCAAAAACATTTTTTTTGCTTGAATCCAAAATGAAAGCTCATAGTTCACACCGGAAAAAAAAAAGTGCTTTGCTCTACTTAAGTAAATACTCATTTGACCTGAAATTAAAATTTAACATCAAATTCTATTGTATGCATTTTTCATGAAAAGAAAGGAAAAGAAGGTCTGGATTCAGTAGCTGCTGGAAGCTTCATCTGTGATGTGTAAGATGAACTCAATGTCTCTCTCAATGAACTCTCACGGAGATGTCCTAATCCCAGTGCAATGGCACAGGACAGTCTAACTTTTTCAGGCAGATGTGAATAGGTTGGAAGAAATCTTTCTGCAGGGAAGCTTGAGCTTCAGGTTTAGCTGCAGTTCTGAAATCCTCACAGCAGAAAATCAGGTCAAATTCACATTATTTTGCAATAATTAAGTCACATCTTTCAGAGAACTTTATCTGACAAAAGTTTCACTCTGCTCTTTTAATGCTTTTTCTATGGAATTTATGCAGTTCTTAAATTCCCATCTCATGTAACATCATCACACGTTATACATAGACAAAACTTACTTTTCTAATGAAAAAACAACAACTTAAGGAGTACCTCTTGTGCTAATAACATTTTTTAATTGTTCAGATTTGCACTATTGCTTTCAGAGTCTTCTTTTGCCAGGTTGTTTGTTATATATAACACTATATTGCATGTATTTATTTTTTTCTTACAGTTCATTTACAGAAAGAAATGATCCATGCTAGAACATAAATCTACAGTACAGTTTCATTTTGACAATTTAAAAATTTCTTTATTTTAAATAGACAAGACGTAGTAGGTTATGGTAATAAGTAATGCCACATTTTGATTCCAAACGTAATTAAACTCAAGTCTAAAAACAAATCTAAAAGTTAAGAGGAAAACACCTAATTGTTAAATTCTTAAATTCATTTGGGAGAAAAAAACTAGAGTTTTATAATTCTTTTGATTTTAAATTTTGTCATCGGCCCTAAAGCAGTTCTGTGTGTAAATTTAAGAAGATGAAAAAACTATTTCTGAAAATGCTGAGCTATTATTTGCAAGTATTTCTCCATTCCTTTTCATTGAAATCCATCAGTTCTCCCTTTTTAGACAATTTTCCAGTGCTAAATAGTGACTTTTCATATGGTTTCTACAAAGACTTCATTTTCCCATGCACGTTCATGAATTGCAGCATCCTTGTTTAGGAGCCGCCTGTCAAGCACAGGCTTTCACCAAGTTCACCCTCCTGCAATAAACCAAACTTCCAATTTATTAGCAGTCATTATACGAAGCCTAAAGACCCATCCTTTCCCTGTCTCATTTTCATTACTGTGAAGGCAACAACATTTTGTATACATAAGCCTGTATAAATTCCCCAAACAATTGATCTCCCCATCTCCTATTTTGATGCTGTCTATAAGCAGAGTCCTGAAAGACTTACCTGACACTGCTTGTTTCTTCTCCTTGTTGAAATCTAGTACCAAAATATTTTAAAAATGACTATGCCAACATGTATTAATACAAATTGCAGTTCATGGAGGACTGCCCCTCAATTCATGAATATTTACTTACCTTACCCTGGCAGTAAAGAGGAATTCACAAATATGCATGAGAAGGCAAAATAATGGCTCCAGTGAAATCTCTTGATGTGTCTGAGACCAGAATGTCATCTGGGTAATGGTGCTGGTTTTCACCTTGGGTACGAGCACTGTTTTTGCCTCCATAAAACCCCATTTCCAGAATTTCAGGTACTCACATTTCAAAAGTTTTAAAATAACTTAATATAATGGTGACAAGGTTTAGGTATACTCAGAAAGAGTGAGTTTCAAGCTCTGGTGTTATCTACCTACAGAATGAAAGCAGACTTTAGAATTTGTTGTGACAATAGAGAAGACAATCAGGGACGGGAAGGAGAGAAAGAGAAGGCGGCAAAAAATGTTACCGTAACAAATTTAAAATAGTTACTGTAGCTCCGCCTGCAAAAGGTTTGGTGTGGTATAGTCCATATTAACATGTGTTCTGTAACTCCAAATTTTAGGGTTGATACATGTGTGAAACAGTCTGTCGTCTTCTCCAGTATTTGATTTTTTATGTCATTAACCTATGCCTCTGTCAGCCAGTTCCGTACTAGAAACCAGTGCTAGGCATATGCAATTAAATAGTTTATTGTTCAAGTACAGCATTATATAGTGCAGATTGTGTATTTGTGATCTTAGTTCCACTCATCAAAAGGTGTGGATGTCAGAATTTGTGTTTGTTTCTAAAATGATGCTTGGCAGGGAAGGGCACAGTACCAGTGGTTCCTACTTCCTTTAACCATGGTGCCAGAGCAAGTAATGGAAGGCACATCCCAAACAGCAAAATCACAGGTATTATTTTGAACATGAGTTGCTATGGCTTAGCACTGAACTTGCTATCGTCCATATTTCTTAGGCATGCTCAGTTTGTAAGAAATGCTCCCACCATCAAGCAGGCATTTTTCACTTTGGGTATAGGAGGATATCTAAATATAGGAGGACCTACACTTAGGTCAGACATTCAGGGGACACATGACATGAGTTGTTGGCAAGCCTTAAGGGTGGTTTCTTGGGTGTCAAACCATAAGCCTGAAATTTATATAAAATTAATAAATATAATATAAATATAATTTAAAAAAACCGAAAGTGATATATTTTAAGAAGTCCTTCAAAATAGTATAGAAACACACACATACACCAAAAGAGTCCCTGGAAATATATATATATATATATATATATATATATATGTATGCCTATACTTAATTTCAGAACTGTAGCAAGCAAGCAAGACAAGGCAAAGAGTGTTAGATGGCAAAATGCAGAAGCTGGTCAAATGGAATTGAGAACCCTTCAAACACTATAATTACAACTCAGGGAAAACCATCAAAAAGGAGTATGTAAAACATGTAAAATAGGAAGACAGTCAGCTCAAAGGGGAATTTGGTGAGCTAACAAGAGAGTAGACCAGATTTACACAAGTAAGTGCTTGGAGGCATTTTCAGAAGGATGTTAGTGCAGATTAGATGTTTATGTGCCCCAGTCAGCAATCAACTGAACAGTTAGGTGATTAAAGCCTTTGTAAGTCTGACACAGAAATACGTCTTTTAGAGTAACTTCTTACCTGAAGAAGAAATAAATGCATGGTCCATGATTTCTAAAGAGTAAAGAGAACAGTTAATAAGGATCATGAAGGGGCTTAGAAGTAATGAATGCAAATGCAGGACTGGAAAGGCACAGTCAGACCTGCTGTATCCTCCATGCAATAGACAGGTAGTAAGACATAATTTGTGCTTAGTGTCACAAATGACATTAGTTAACTGTTTCTGAAATTAATAGATATGAATTTGAAGACCTCATCAACATGAGAGGCAATGTGGCTTTTAGAGAAAGTAAATGAAGAAAGTTTCTTTGTAAAATTTTGACATTTTGCTTCATGCAAAGTGCGTGGAACAGGAGAGATATTTTTAACCTACATGTAGCCTAGATGCAAAGATCATAGCAACTTTTTCTTTTTTTCCCATTTAGACACTGTCTCACATTAGTATCTTTAGTCAAATATTTGGGCTTATAGAGTTCTTCAGCAAAGCAGGGATGATTCCGGTTACCCAGCTGAGCAGATGTTGACTCCAGGTATAATAAAATATAGCTATATTTAAAAACTAATGATATTTTAACAAAACTGGCTGCATGGGACATTTGTCATCAATAATTAGGACCAGTTGATAGAGGTGTCCTTAATAGAACCTATCTGTAACAGTGCTATGAAATGTAACCTCAGTGTCCCTTACTGTATATTTCCAGAAGAATCTTTGATGTTTGTTTTTACAGTGCACAATGAGACCACTAACTCCTTCATCTCATTAGGAAATGCAAGCTTATATTGTTGGCACAGGACTGTAGAGTCAAGAAGGAATATTGATAATAATTTTCCTCACTTAAAGATTACTAAATTCCTTTCCTTGAAATTTTACTGAGGCACAAAATGCTGTCCAAAATCAAGTTTTCGGCAAATTTAGTGTTCTTTTGATTTGGTATTCTAAAAGCGTTACTTGAAACTAATGCATAGGCATGGTAGATACCTAGCCAACTTCTGACAAAAAAGTGCCTTCTGATGATAG